>NC_069499.1:313260870-313583870 GCF_027579735.1 Bombina bombina | reverse complement strand
ACACACACTAATTTTAGGACTATCACGACTGCTCCAACCTCTTCTCCCCTTAGACATTTGTATAAAGAGCGCAAACTAGAAAAAAAAACTAAAACTTTTTGCTTGCTCGCCCACCGACAGGAGATAAACCCAAAGGTAGTTATGAATATTTTACATTCTAATGTTCTTCACATTGAAGAACATTCTCTATATATTAAAACAATTATATATATATATATATATATATATATACATACATATATATATATATATATATATATATATATATATATATATATATATATATATATATAAAATGTATTTTTGTAAAATATGAATCTAAAAACTGGTTATGAAAGTTTGCTCAAACCCCCTGATACTGATCTCAATAACAATCCACACATTACCAGTGTCACATACGACGTTTTTATCCACTCTCACAAGACAATGTACTTTGTACTAAAGTTCCGTGTCTAATGGTTTTAAGGCCCCACATGCTATAACACAAATGCAATAGAAAGGGGAGAGACTTACTTTCCAGGATGACACTTTATCCCAGGGAACCTTCCATTGTTTGCCAACAACATTCGTCATTATTCTTAAGGTGCGTTATTGAAATATTACATATAAAATAGTAATATAAAATTAATAAAAATTATAAAAAAATTATTAAACATACTGCAAAATATACAAAATAATCCATAGAATATATCTATATATTTTACAGTGTGTTTATTAACTTTGAATAATTTATATAATTTTTCAAAAATATTTTATATGTAATATTTCAATAGCATGCCTTAAGAATACTCATGCTCTCATGTGCGCTAACCTGACCACGTTAAAATCTAAATTGAGAAACATGATACGCAAAATGCATATTTTACATTCCTATATTCTTCCCATATAAAATGTTTTATTTTTTATTATTAAATATATATTTGTATATATATCTGATACTGTTCATGTAAAATATATATATATTCCTATATATAAATAGGATTAGATAAGCAGGTATAGGTATAAACACATACATATATAGAAATGTGTATTTAAGAATAAAGATGACATTATCCTGTAAGTAAAGAACATTGAAATGTCAAATATTTACTGTAAACATACAGTATTATTATTATTATTATTATTATTATTATTATTATCGGTTATTTGTAGAGCGCCAACAGATTCCGCAGTGCTATAAACATAGGCAGTATTGAAGATAGCAATTATAGGGATCAAATGGGTAGAGGGCTCTGCCTAGAGTCGCACTGTTGCAGTAAGCTCTTATGAAGGTGATCTGCAAGCAGTTGGGCTCTTAGACTTACATTCTAAGGGGGTTCACACAAACACATATAAACACATACAGTAAATGCGTATGTATACATATATAGATATATATGTAGTGATGAAGTGAATTGGAGCTCTTTACAGTTAATGGGAAACTAAATTAAAAAAAAAATATTTCATGATTTAGGTAGAACATACAATTTTAAACAACTTTCCAGTTTATTTCTATTATCAAATTTACTTAATTCTCTTGGTATTATTTGTTGAAGGAGCAGCAATGCACTACTGGTTTGTAACCAAACACATTAGAGAGCCAATGACAATCAGTATATATATATATGCAACCACCAATCAGCAACTAGAACCTAGGTTTTTTGCTGCTTATGAGCTTAC
Source organism: Bombina bombina (assembly GCF_027579735.1). Taxonomy (NCBI): domain Eukaryota; kingdom Metazoa; phylum Chordata; class Amphibia; order Anura; family Bombinatoridae; genus Bombina; species Bombina bombina. The sequence goes on along the minus strand of NC_069499.1, from coordinate 313,582,211 downwards.
CTAGATAAACCTTTCAGCAAAGGATAACAAGAGAAGAAAGAAAATTAACTAATAGAAGTAAATTGGAAAGTTGTATAAAATTGTATGCTCTGTCTAAATCAAGAATGTATAATTAAGAATTTACTGTTCATTTAAGTAGCTAAAATAACTATGTATGTATTGTAAATATTTCCCATTCCAATGTTCTTCACATAAGGGAATATGTTATTTGTATTTTAAATAGATATTCCTATATATATCTGTATATATCTATCCCTGTGTATAATCATCTATATATATATAGATATATATTTTACCAAAAAAACATCAGAAATATGTAGAAATATGTGTTTATGAATAAATAGAAAATATTCTTCTACGTGAGATTGTGCGCGAGTATGGTGCTAGGTTTTTTCCACTTTTCATGCTCTATTGAAGTCTATGGGGGAATACGTTAACATAATCACAATATTGTAAGTTCAGTTTTTTGTGCCATCGGGTAAGTGTGGGAGCAAAAACTTTTTACTTTCAACTTGTTATAAGTGTGGTATCCGACGCGTACAAAAAGCTTACTTCTAGCGGTTTTAGTTCCTGAGCGTGAGCGATAATTACTGCTCATAAACTAAGCCAAAGTGAATATCTACCATCATTTAAATGTTGCACAAAAGGAAGAGAAAGTTTGCAATCCTATATTATAAAAGAACAGTTATGTTTGTCTGATGCAGTCATGAGCAGTAGAGACTGCGCAAGGACAAACATACCTGCCTTAACCGCAGGCGCAAGATAGCTTCAGGAAGCTTCAGCACTCTCAGCTGTTAATTAACACCCGAAAGCTGGAGCCCCTGAAGCTCCAGGCATCTGCCGCATATGGAGCCAGAGCGCGATCGATGCTCCGCCTCCATATGAGGACAGATGCCTGATTGTTACAGATGATGACACTGTATGTGTCACGGACTGTAATAATGTTCTGCTGGTGCCAGCGGGAGGTGTGGGCTGGAGGCGGGTGGCGGGTGAGCGGCTCAGCATCGGAGGTGGGAGGAAAGGGGAGGGAGTGGGAGGGCCCTACGCTACAGAAGGGATAGGGTAGCTACACTACAGAAAACGAGTTTGGGGGTTAGGGAGGGGATAAATGGCCATCGCAGGAGAGGGGGAGTTGGTGGGACCTCTACACTACAGGAAAAACAAAATATTAAAAAAATAAAATAAAAAAGGGGTTTATAGGTACTGGCAGACAGCTGCCAGCACCTAAAATGGCAGCAATAGTTAGAGGGGAGAGGGTTAGACAGCTGTTTGCGGGGGGATCAGGGAGGTTGGAGGGTTAGGGGGAGCCTACACTGCAGAAAAATTAAGAGATAGAGGGATAGAGATAGAGGGATAGGGATAGAGATAGAGTGATAGATGGATTGAGGGATAGGGATAGAGGGATAGTGATAGAGATATAGGGATAGATGGATAGAGGGTTAGGGATAGATGGATAGAGGGATAGAGATAACCTTTTATAATATTTATATGATTTTTTTTATTAGATAGTGTATATATGCGTTTAACTGTTAATTTTAATGTATTTATGCTGTTTAATGCAATTTATTAGGACTTACCCCGTACGCGAAGTCTTCAATTTTGTTTGTGCATGTGTGGTCACATTTACTTTCAACTTGTAATATGCATCTTGCTCATATTTGTCACACTTTGTCATCAAAAATTTCCTTTGCTGTTTAGCATGAGCAGCGCCAGCTTGTTTTTTTGGGGTCAGTACATGTTCATATGGATGACATATATTGTTATTGTTCAGTGTATGTGTATTATCATTGGTTTTAAGGGTGTTGAACATTTATCAGTTCCAGATGTGTCCATTTTGTTGTGGATATTTGTGGTTGGAAGAGCTGTAATCACCAAAGCCATTTCTGCCCATGCATCATATGGGCAATTTTCCCATTATATGCTCAGATCCAATGAACGGGATTGGAAAGATTAGAATCAACCCAAAAATGATTTGTTCAGCCATCTCATTAATACAAAACCTATTTTAAAAAGGTTAGGAATTTAAATGGTATCTACTGTAATGAAGTTTAGTAGCTGTAAAACTAGAATCGGATCGATTCAGATTTTTTCGAATTTCGGTTCGGAGCGATTCGAATTCGGAAAAATTTTAATTAATTTGGTTCGGATTTGTTTCGGATTCATTCGGATTCGAATAAATTCGGTTCGGATTTGTTTCAGATTCATTATTATGTACTGTATATTAGGTGTAACCCATAACAGAGTGATATAACCTAATATACTAGTGTAATCCATGGCCATCCGAATCTACCGAATAAATCCGAATAAATCCGAAGTAATTCAGATTTATTCCTGTAGATTTGGCACTATTTTAATTCGGAAATTCTGTTCGATCCGAATCGCCGAATTTACTGAATTGTCCGAATCGAACCGAACCGAATCGCACATGTCTACATTTTAGATATTTTAAAGTGTATATAGTGAATTAACCAGAAAAAATAACCTGTAATAAAGTATTTTTTTTTTCTTCATAGAAACTGTTAAACAAAAGCAGTTGAAAACAAATTTTAAAAAATCACTAATAGAAATGCATTATTGTGCATCACTGATACATATGTTTTATGTTTATCCAGCACAGGAATATCTATTGAAAATTTTTTTATTGTAAACAGAATAAAATGTAAAAGAAAAAGTGATGCATCTTTAATGTAAGTTTAAATATGTCTATATATTTAAAAAAAAAACATTATATGCAGAGTATTTAATCTATGGAGACAAATTTTGAATATTTTAACCCTGCAGCTTTTCACAAAACAGCAGTAACACCTTGCATCACAGTCCCTACAGATAAAAACAAAAGTTAATTATGACATAAGACAAATGTGCAAATGTAGAGTAGACTTTTTCTGGTAGATAGATGTATGATATCACATATAAATCCTGGCAGCCTCAAACTTAACCCCAGGCTCTCTGGTACACATTCTAGCTTCATCAATTCTCTGCATGACCTTCAGGACACTGCTCAAATTCCCTCTGTTTTGATACCATTTGCTGAAAATCCTTTTGGCTCCCAAAGCATATTTCCTAAATCCATCATTCTTGATGTTACAGCTGCTAGAAATATTACGGTTGACCTATTTGTGTTTGATTTTTTATTTATTTGTTTTGTACTTTTGATGTGCTTATACATTACTGTAAAGAATGCTATGTACACGTCTCCCTGGCACAATGTTTAAACAAGGGTGTACGTGGCATCATAGCATATTTGTGTATGTCTTTGAAACAGTAATAGCTTTTACTAGAAACATTTTTATTAATGCCTGTACATTGTAATAACGCTTCAATTCAAAACTGAACTGCACTTATGCATATTTTGATTTCTACCATAATGGGGCCTAGTTATCAAGCCGTCAACCGCAAATACGCTGGAATTCCGCAGCGTATTTGTGGCGAGGCTGATTCGCCTTAGTTATCAAAGGCTAGAGACCGGCAAAAGTAGAATTTTGTGACGGAAACTTCAATCCGCCGGACTCAGTCAGACACAGATCGATTTTTACGTCACTCCAGATGTTCCGCACACAAGTGCGGCACTATCTGACTACTTTTGCTAGTTATCAAAAAACTAGCAGGTACGCTCGGCACTTTTATGGTCCAGCGTACCTGGTTTTCAAACCGCTACCCTGGAGGCGGCGGATCCCATAGGAATCAATGGGAGTCTGACCATAGCGAAAGTACAAGTTTGCTGCTGCCAGACATCCCATTGATTTCTATGGGAGCTGTCTACACCTAACACCCTAACATGTACCCCGAGTCTAAACACCTCTAATCTGCCCCCTCCACACCGCCGCAACTAAATAAAGTTACTAACCCCTAAACTGCCGCTCCTAGACCCCGCTGCAACTCTTATAAATGTATTAACCCCTAAACTGCCGCTCCCGGACACCGCTGCCACCTACATTATACCTATTAACCCCTATCCTGCCCCCCCTATACCGTCGCCCTCTATAAAAAAGTTATTAAGCCCTATCCTGCTGATCCCGCACCTCGCAGCAACTAAATAAATAGTTTAACCCCTAAACCACCGCTCCCTGAACCCGCCGCAACCTATATTAAATTTATTAACCCCTATCCTGCCCCCCCTACACCGTCGCCACTGTAATAAATTTATTAACCCCTAAACCTAAGTCTAACACTAACCCTAACACCCCCCTAACTTAAATATTAATTAAATAAATCTAAATAATATTTATTTTATTAACTAAATTAATCCTATTTAAAACTAAATACTTACCTTTAAAATAAACCCTAATATAGCTACAATATAAATAATAATTATATTGTAGCTATCTTAGGATTTATTTTTATTTTACAGGCAAATTTCAATTTATTTTAACTAGGTACAATAGCTATTAAATAGTTATTAACTATTTAATAGCTTACCTAGCTAAAATAAAGAGAAATTAACCTGTAAAATAAAAACTAACCTAAGTTACAATTACACCTAACACTACGCTATACTTAAATAAATTATTCCTATTTAAAACTAAATACTTACCTTTAAAATAAACCCTAATATAGCTACAATATAAATAATAATTATATTGTAGCTATCTTAGGATTTATTTTTATTTTACAGGTAACTTTGTATTTATTTTAGCTAGTTAGAATAGTTAGTAAATAGCTATTAACTATTTAATAACTACCTAGCTAAAAGAAATACAAAATTACCTGTAAAATAAATCCTAACCTAAGTTACAATTAAACCTAAGACTACACTATCATTAAATATATTAAATAAATTAACTACAAATTACAATTAAATACAATTACATAAACTAACTAAAGTACAAAAAATAAAAAAGCTAAGTTACAAAAAATAAAAAAAATAAGTTACAAACATTTTAAAAATATTACAACAATTTTAAGTTACTTACACCTAATCTAAGCCCCCTAATAAAATAACAAACCCCCCCAAAATAAAAAAAATGCCCTACCCTATTCTAAATTTAAAAAGTTCAAAGCTCTTTTACCTTACCAGCCCTTAAAAGGGCCATTTGTGGGGCATGCCCCAAAGAATTCAGCTCTTTTGCCTGTAAAAGAAAAATACAACCCCCCCAACATTAAAACCCACCACCCACATACCCCTAATCTAACCCAACCCCCCTTAAAATAACCTAACACTAATCCCCTGAAGATCATCCTACCTTGTCTTCACTCAGCCGAGCAGCGATGGAACGAAGAGGACATCCGGAGCGGCAGAAGTGATCATCCAAGGGGCACTGAAGAAATCTTCCATCCGATGAAGTGATCCTCCAAGCGGCGCTAAAGAAGTCTTCCATCCAGGCGATGTCATCTTCCAAGATGCGCTGAAGAAGTCTTCTATCCGGGCGAAGTCATCTTCCAAGCCGGGTCTTCAATCTTCATCCCGCCAACGCGGAACATCCTTCTTTACCAACGGACTACCGACGAATGAAGGCTCCTTTAAGGGACGTCATCCAAGATGGCGTCCCTTCAATTCCGATTGGCTGATAGGATTCTATCAGCCAATCGGAATTAAGGTAGGAAAAATCTGATTGGCTGATTGAATCAGCCAATCAGATTCAAGTTCAATCCGACTGGCTGATCCAATCAGCCAATCAGATTGAGCTCGCATTCTATTGGCTGATCGAAACAGCCAATAGAATGCGAGTTCAATCTGCGTTGGCGGGATGAAGATTGAAGACCCGGCTTGGAAGATGACATCGCCCGGATAGAAGACTTCTTCAGCGCCTCTTGGAAGATGACATCGCCCGGATGGAAGACTTCTTTAGTGCCGCTTGGAGGATCACTTCATCGGATGGAAGATTTCTTCAGCGCCCCTTGGATGATCACTTCTGCCGCTCCGGGCGTCCTCTTCGGTTCCATCGCTGCTCGGCTGAGTGAAGACAAGGTAGGATGATCTTCAGGGGATTAGTGTTAGGTTATTTTAAGGGGGGTTTGGGTTAGACTAGGGGTATGTGGGTGGTGGGTTTTAATGTTAGGGGGGGTTGTATTTTTCTTTTACAGGCAAAAGAGCTGAATTCTTTGGGGCATGCCCAACAAATGGCCCTTTTAAGGGCTGGTAAGGTAAAGGAGCTTTGAACTTTTTTAATTTAGAATAGGGTAGGGCATTTTTTATTTTGGGGGGGGGGTTTGTTATTTTATTAGGGGGCTTAGATTAGGTGTAAGTAGCTTAAAATTGTTGTAATATTTTTAAAATGTTTGTAACTTATTTTTTTTTTTTTTTGTAACTTAGCTTTTTTTATTTTTTGTACTTTAGTTAGTTTATGTAATTGTATTTAATTGTAGTTATTTGTAGTTAATTTATTTAATTTATTTAATGATAGTGTAGTGTTAGGTTTAATTGTAACTTAGGTTAGGATTTATTTTACAGGTAATTTTGTATTTCTTTTAGCTAGGTAGTTATTAAATAGTTAATAACTATTTAATAACTATTCTAACTAGCTAAAATAAATACAAAGTTACCTGTAAAATAAAAATAAATCCTAAGATAGCTACAATATAATTATTATTTATATTGTAGCTACATTAGGGTTTATTTTAAAGGTAAGTATTTAGTTTTAAATAGGAATAATTTCTTTAAGTATAGTGTAGTGTTAGGTGTAATTGTAACTTAGGTTAGTTTTTATTTTACAGGTTAATTTCTCTTTATTTTAGCTAGGTAAGCTATTAAATAGTTAATAACCGTGTTTTATAAATAAATAAATATATATATATATATATAAAATTGCAGAGGTGAACGGCACTCACGAGTATGTCAGCTACCTGGTGCTCACACTATGGAGAAACAAACAGTAAAGCAGTTATGGATCCCACGGACGGACTCCGTGTTGCAGCAAGGACCCAAGAAAAGCAGGCACACAGGTTTTTTCATAAACACTCCAGTTTATTTGCAAAGTTGATTACCAAACGTTTCGGCTCACACACGAGCCTTTGTCAATGGTGTACAGTTTGTGCTCTAGTTTTCCACATTTGGTTTTGTACACCATTGACAAAGGCTCGTGTGTGAGCCGAAACGTTTGGTAATCAACTTTGCAAATAAACTGGAGTGTTTATGAAAAAACCTGTGTGCCTGCTTTTCTTGGGTCCTTGCTGCAACACGGAGTCCGTCCGTGGGATCCATAACTGCTTTACTATATATATATATATATATATACACAGTATTTATATAGCCAAAGTCAATAGTAAGCACTCACCGGGTCTTATAATATCTAGAACTTAATAACAGTAATGTTTCGGGGTGTTAGCCCCGTCCTCAGACCGTACAACATACATAGAAACATGCCTGTGCTTTATACCCCGTCACCGAACACCCGTGCCGCAAACCGGAACTCCCATGATGTCAGAACTGCTCCACTGCGCAGGACCGGCCGTTACCATGGTAACAGGAAGCAGCGTGTCTGACATAGAATAGTGGCAGATATTCACATAAGACATTGGATTTCTTTCCCTATTACTACCAACTGATCCATCTATACTGACCAATATTAAGCCTTAACAGTAAATCATAGCAAAAACTACATAAACATATATATTATAAGGTTCCATATCATTGCAGATAAGGTTGTCTCCATCAATAAGTTTAAAGCAACCTGGATTGTACACTAATGTAAAGATTATATATAAATATGCATGGTAGAAAACCTATAAGGGTATATTAATACTTCTAAAAGAGGCTGTATGGGAAATTGGCAATGATGGCTATTTGGAATCAGCTCAACAGATATCCCTATGTGGGACCCCCAGTGGGATTAATTATGGAACTACTACACATATGCCTGACAATGAATTACTTTAAATTCGAGAAATGTTTCTTTCTGCAGTTAATTGGAATGGCGATGGGGTCTAATGTGGCCCCATCGTACGCCAACCTGTATATGGCAGAGTTTGAAGAACGTGGAACTACTTTGTTTCAACATCATCATATAAAATACTTTAAGAGATATATTGATGATTTGTACCTCCTTTGGGGGGTAACTGAAGAAGAACTTCAGAATTGATTTGAAGCATTGAATATGATGATCCCTTCACTACAATTCAAAATGACCCACAACAACACTTAAGTGGATTTTTTGGATTTGAGAATTTATGTCAAAGAGAGCAGATTACAGACTACCCTTTTTAGAAAAGAGACGGACAGAAACTCTCTATTAAATGCCACCAGTTGTCATCCTCCATCTTTAAAAATGCGCTACCAATATCACAATTTAAAAGGGTGGTACGAAATAATAGTGAGAGCACTCAAGCATTACTTAAACTGTCTGAGATGAAAGACAGATTTCTGGAATGTGGGTATAAGGAGAAGCATATCACAAAACATTATAATACCTTCAAAGGGATAGATCAAGATTTGGCTTTGACTTCAACCAAACAGCAGACCATCAATGATAGAATGATGCTTACCACGACTTATACTATGGATAAAAGAGCACTGCCTGAGATAGTAAAACATGAATGGAATATCATACAGTCGGATGGGAACTTGCCTTTAAAGAAGATGCAGCCTCCAAAAATTGGCTTCCGGAGGGCTATATCGATCAGGGACATGCTGGTTAAGGTTGACTCAGTGCAGAGTTATAAGACTACTACTTGGCTACAATAAGTAAAACCTGGATTCTATAAGTGTGCGGGTTGTACTACCTGCAATTGTCTCCACAATACCAAATTTTGTACCCATCCTTCTACTAACAAAAGGTTTGCGATCTGACATAGAGTAACCTGCACAACAACATATATTGTATACTTGCTTCATTGCCCTTGTAGGTTATTCTATGTCAGTAAAACCATTGACGACCTCCGGACTTGCATGGCCAACCAACCCACCTCAATACATATGGCCATAAAAAATGGCACGTTGGAACAACCTGTGGCCCGACATTTTGTGTTGTTTGGCCATGCAGTTTTAGATTTGAGGTATGTGATTATCGATCACATCCCCCCTCTTGTAAGAGGGGGAGATAGAGGGAAGTTACTGCTACAACGTGAGTCCAGGTGGATATTTAACTTGGGTACTTTGGTGACCATTGGGTTGAATACACACCTGGACTGCCATTGTTTTCTATGAGCTATACATTACCATTCTTTATCAAGATATGAGGGCAAGCTTAGCCAATTTAGATTAGTATGTGGCATAACAAACCCACAGTTGTTCTATTAAGTCCCTAGGTATAGATTTATAAATGCTTCAGAAATTTGCCATACGGCCTCTTTTAGCTGTATTAATATACCCTTATAGGTTTTCTACCATGTATATTTATATATAATCTTTACATTAGTGTACAATCCAGGTTGCTTTAAACTTATTGATGGAAACAACTTTATCTGCAACGATATGGAACTTTATAATATATATGTTTATGTAGTATGTTTTTGCTATGATTCATGTTAAGGCTTAATATTTGTCTGTATAGATGGATCAGTTGGTAGTAATAGGGAAAGAAAAGCCGATGTCTTATGTGAATATATGCTCTATCTGCCACTATTCTATTTCAGACACGCCGCTTCCGGTTACCATGGTAACGACCGGTCCTGCGCAGTGGAGCGGTTCTGACGTCATGGGAGTTCCGGTTTGCGGCACGGGTGTTCGGTGATGGGGTATAAAGCACAGGTATGTTTTTATGTATGTTGTACGGTCTGAGGACGGGGGTAACACCCCCGAAACGTTACTGTTATTAAAGTTCTAGATATTATAAGACCCGGTGAGTGTTTACTACTGACTTTGGCTGTTGTATCTTTTAATGCACCCTGGACAGCTGTTATAAGTAAAGTGAGTGCAGAGCCCTACGTGGGATATATATATATATAAATATATATATGTAAAGAAAAGACGTGATATCCGCGCTGTATTAGTTCTATTGAGTGGCGTATAAATATACTAGAAGTAATCACAAGTATGGAAGGTGAATACCATAAATCATATATTATATAACCTAGATTACATACATAAAAACATGCATAATAGCACAAGTCCACAGATCTATTAAGATATTCAGAAAGGCAGCTGAAAAAAGGTGTGTGAAGACTCCCAGCTTGTCTTCACAAAAAGAAGGAATATCTAACGAAAGAGTTTATATTCTGCGCCTTTCTTCTGCGGTGTAGAAAAGTTGTGGGGCAGAGACTACCCCTATATCTAAGGACTTACTTCAAATAACCTCAATCCGTATGAGGTAAGTAATCACCAGAGTATAGATGTTATTCCAGGATCAGTACAGGTTGTCGTCCGTAAGCTGATTCACTGATGTAAATGAAACAATGTATCCAATGTGCTGTAGAACAGGGTTGAGTGCAGAGTCCTCGCCACCCAGTAAGATGTCTCAGGAGATATGTGAGAGTACGGAGGAATATCTTTTCGTTAGATATTCCTCCGTACTTCTATCCCTCTGAGGAAGAAGGCAACTTCCAAACGCGTCAGGGATGCAGTACGGTACTGTCTGAGTGAATATTATTTGCCAGGCTGGTACATTATTTGATTTGCCATTTGATGTCTTATAACTGGGCTTAAACTTACCTCATAACGATTGAGGTCACATAGTGTGAGTGGGCAGACATCTGTGGCTTATATGTGTGTATGTTTGATTTAATAAAGGCGTACTTCACTATTGTTTGGCCCTTTTGTCTGTCTCCTTTCTCACATATCTCCTGAGACATCTTACTGGGTGGCGAGGACTCTGCACTCAACCCTGTTCTACAGCACATTGGATACATTGTTTCATTTACATCAGTGAATCAGCTTACGGACGACAAACTGTACTGATCCTGGAATAACATCTATACTCTGGTGATTACTTACCTCATACGGATTGAGGTTATTTGAAGTAAGTCCTTAGATATAGGGGTAGTCTCTGCCCCACAACTTTTCTACACCGCAGAAGAAAGGCGCAGAATATAAACTCTTTCATTAGATATATATATATATATATATATATATATATATACACACACACACAGTGCTTTTTTGTAAAAGAAAAGGTGCTGATATTGATATATATATATATTCTGCTCAGTAAGTTTTTTGAAAAGCAAAGATACAAGATTATTTACAATGTTTAATGTATTTTGCAGCCTACACTTGTATTTTTTCATGATGATTACAAATATTACCTCATAATGGCAGAGGTGGGAATACCCAGTACCAGTGAGTACCCCCATAAAAAAACTATATATATATATAGTAAGTTCCCATGGGAATAGGGCCCACAATTCCCCCTATATTTGTTTGTTAAACTGGTGTCTTTTATATTGTATTGTACTGTACCCATGGACAGTGCTGCGGAATCTGTTGGCGCTTTATAAATAAATGATATATATACATACAGTAAATATATATATATATATATATATATATATATATATATATATATATATATGTGTGTGTTTATATTTGTGTACATATGCATTTATATGTGTACATATGTATATTTTTATTTATATGTGTATATTTGTATTTACAGACATATATACACAGATAAACACATAAATGCATATGTACATGGCTAAGATATATATACCCGTATTGTTCCGAGTATAGGCCGCTCCTGATTATAAGCCGCACCCTTAAAGTTTGCTGCCACTGTAAAGAAATTACATTTTTAACTAAATTAAATATACACATTATTGCCTCCTCTTACTCACCCTATAAACTACCTACCTTACACAAGCCTCCCCTCAGACACAGCTGATAATGCACAGCATCTCTCACCCTGGGTCTCTCCTACTCCCATCCTGCCTCCCCATGTGCTATAGAGATTTACCAGTACTGAAGTTAAATGATTTTAATGAGATTGTGATAATTTCTATGTTCAATGTACCTCAATCCTGACTCGCCCTCACATAACTTCATGCGGCTCCTGTTAGGCTGCCTCCTGTGTCACAGCCGATAACTCACAGCAGCTCCCGCTCTCATCTTAAGCCACTCCCATCTTGAGTACCTCCCGCAAACACACTTACCATATCAAGTGACTACTGTTGATTGACAAGCAAGGTATACATAAGAAATAAAGGATTGGACAGTGAACAAGCCTGGTTGTTAGCTATAATTGGCATTTCAGGGAACATTATTTTTTGCCTTCCGGGTTTTAGAAGATGATCGCTTTGGATCTTTGCTGAAGCTTTCAAATTATTTTGTTGTAGGATGACCAGTGAAATCAGTTTACTTTTACAGTTATATTTCTGTTCCATTATTTCCTTCTCCTGCAATCTACGGTATATAGCACCAGGGTGCCCTAGTTGAATATAGACCCTAATAACAGGTATATGCCCTACTGAGGTGAGGGGGAAAGTTGCAAGGGTTCTTTCGCAGTATCCCATGCTTCAGGGCAACCTTCACTGTCACTCTGTCTACTGTATCACTATCGCTCCCATTTTAAGCAGCCCCCCCCCCCGCTCCCATCTTGGGCTCTCCTCAAATCCTGGGCAGTCGGCTTCTTCAGCAGTGGCGGAACTCCAGGGCCCGGTCGCACTTTATTTGCACCCGCAACATTTGTGATTGCTGGAAGTTCTACCACTGAAGCAGCCAGTAGGACAAAATGTGACCATTACATCCTGATTATAGGCCGCACCCCTAATTTAAAGCCTAACATTAGGGGAAAAAAGTGCGGCCTATACTCGGGAAAATACAGTATATATATATATATATATATATATATATATATATATATATATATATATATATATATATATATATGCATTGGAGCTCTTTGCTGTCAAGTAGATGAAAGCATGAAAAAAATATTTATGCAATATTCATATTTAATAAATATTTTAACTATGTATTTACTATAAATATTTCACATTCCAATGTTCTGCACATAGCAGAACTTGCTCTATGCATTTATAAATAGACATTCCAAATATTTCTGTATATATCTATGCGTATATATAACCATCTAAATATAGGTATAAAAATATTTAGTGGCAAAATGCCATTAGATGTATGTATATATTCTAGTATGTGAATTTAATTGGAAGGTGAAATATTCATATTTTTATGTCGGGTTAGCGCCCTTGAGAATATGCAATCGGGTTTGCGCACAAGTAGGGTTTTCTCCACTTTTTTTGCTCCATTTCCTTCTATAGGGGAATGATATTGTAATTTCGTCTTTTTATGCTAGTCGGTTTAGCAAATGAGCAAAAAAAAAGTTTACTTTTAACTTGTAGTATGAGCGCAGTTAACGCTTGAGCGAGAGCGTTAAATTACACTCCACTTGTAATCTGGCACACACTAAAAAAACTAAATATAGCATTGAGTAAAGCTTATTATATATGTTTAATGGGCATATTAGTCAAAATTAAACTTTCATGATTCAGATAGAGCATTTCAAGGGACAGTCTAGTCAAAATTAAACTTTCATGATTCAGATAGGGCATGCAATTTAAAAACAACTTTCCAATTAAATTTGCTTTGTTCCCTTGGTGGTATTTTTGAAAAGCTCAACCTAGGTAGGCTCAATTTGATTTCTAAAACCGTTAAAAACCGCCTCTTAGCATTTTGAAAGTTTTTCACAGTTAGACAGTAATAGTTCATGTGTGTCATGAGTTATTTAAGAGTCTGTACTGATTGGTTAAACTGTATGTTTGTCAAAAGCACTGAGATAAGGGGGCATTCTGCAGAGGCTTAGATACAAGGCAATCACAGAGGTAAAAAGTATATTTATATAACTGTGTTGGTTATGCAAAACTGGGGAATGGGTATTAAAAGACTAGCTATCTTTTTAAACAATAAATATTCAGGTGTAGACTGTCCCTTTAAGTTTAAGAGTCACTCAATTTACATCTATTAACACATATGGGGGTCGATCCGATATAGATCGTAGTTTGCGCCGCAAGCGAGGGAACCCGCGTCGCCCGCAGTTTCAGCTCTCAACTCGAGCTATCCCATATACTGCGCCGTCAGATGCTAAAGTGCCGTAAGTCAGATAAACCAGCGATGTCCAGAAATCTGCGCAAGTACAAATTTCTGGCGTCGCCAGTGACTTGCGGCACGTTAGAAACTGCCGGCGCCTACAAAACCTGACTAAAGTCTAAATCACCCGCACTGTCTAACCCGCCTCCCTAACTAGCCCGACACGTCTAACACGCCTCCCTAACATAGCCCGACACGTCTAACCCTCTATCCGCTATCCCCCCTCACTATCCTAACAATAACAAAGTATTAACCCCTAAACCACCGCTACCTAATAAAGTTATTAACCCCTAAACCGCTGCCAGCTATATTAAATCTATAACCCCCTAAAGTGAGCCCCTAACACCGCCGCCATCTACCTTACCTACCCCATAAAGTGAGCCCCTACCCCGCCGCTATCTATTTTAAAATTATTAACCCCTAATCTAATCCCCCTACACCGCCGCCAGCTATATTAACTATATTAACCCTAATTATATTAGGGTTAATATAGTTAATATCGTTATTATATTATATATATTAACTATATTAACCCTAATTATATTAGGGTTAATATAGTTAATATTGTTATTATATTATATATATATATATATATATATATATATATATATATAAAGTATAATAACCCTATCTAACTCTAACATTCCTAACTAAACTCTTATTAAAATAAATCTAATACTAATATTATTAATTAAAATATTCCTTTTTAAATCTAAATACTTACCTATAAAATAAACCCTGTCGGCTAGATTTATAGTTTTGTTGGTAACGACCCGCGTAGCTAACGCTGGCTTTTTTCTGGCCGCTCCTTTAAAATAACTCTGGTATTGAGAGTCCATATAATGTCAGCGTTAGGCTCCAAAAAAGGAGCGTAGAGCATATTTAACGCAGCTTCAACTCTCGATACCAGAGTTGCTTACGGACGCGGCCAGCCTCAAAAACGTGCTCGTGCACGATTCCCCCATAGGAAACAATGGGGCTGTTTGAGCTGAAAAAATACCTAACACCTGCAAAAAAGCCGCGTTCAGCTCCTACCGCAGCCCCATTGTTTGCTATGGGGAAACACTTCCTACGTCTGCACCTAACACTCTAACATGTACCCCGAGTCTAAACACCCCTAACCTTACACTTATTAACCCCGATTCTGCCGCCCCCGCTATCGCTGACCCCTGTATATTATTTTTAACCCCTAATCTGCCGCTCCGTAAACCGCTGCTACTTACATTATCCCTATGTACCCCTAATCTGCTGCCCCTAACACCGCCGACCCCTATATTATATTAATTAACCCCTAATCTGCCCCCCACAACGTCTCCTCCACCTAACTACACTTATTAACCCCTAATCTGCCGACCGGACCTGAGCGCTACTATAATAAAGTTATTAACCCCTAATCCGCCTCACTAACCCTATAATAAATAGTATTAACCCCTAATCTGCCCTCCCTAACATCGCCGACACCTAACTTCAATTATTAACCCCTAATCTGCCGACTGGAGCTCACCGCTATTCTAATAAATGTATTAACCCCTAAAGCTAAGTCTAACCCTAACACTAACACCCCCCTAAATTAAATATAATTTTAATCTAACAAAATTAATTATCTCTTATTAAATAAATTATTCCTATTTAAAGCTAAATACTTACCTGTAAAATAAATCCTAATATAGCTACACTATAAATTATAATTATATTATAGCTATTTTAGGATTAATATTTATTTTACAGGCAACTTTGTATTTATTTTAACCAGGTACAATAGCTATTAAATAGTTAATGACTATTTAATAGTTACCTAGTTAAAATAATTACAAAATTACCTGTAAAATAAATCCTAACCTAAGTTACAATTAAACCTAACACTACACTATCATTAAATTAATTAAATAAAATATCTACAATTACCTACAATTAAACCTAACACTACACTATCAATACATTAATTAAATAAAATATCTACAAATAACTACAATGAAATAAACTAACTAAAGTACAAAAAATAAAAAAGAACTAAGTTACAAAAAATAAAAAAATATTTACAAACATAAGGAAAATCTTACAACAATTTTAAACTAATTACACCTACTCTAAGCCCCCTAATAAAATAACAAAGCCCCCCAAAATAAAAAATGCCCTACCCTATTCTAAATTACTAAATTTCAAAGCTCTTTTACCTTACCAGCCCTGAACAGGACCCTTTGCGGGGCATGCCCCAAAGAATTCAGCTCTTTTGCCTGTAAAAAAACATACAATACCCCCCCCAACATTACAACCCACCACCCACATACCCCTAATCTAACCCAAACCCCCCTTAAATAAACCTAACACTAAGCCCCTGAAGATCATCCTACCTTGTCTTCACCATACCAGGTATCACCGATCCGTCCTGGCTCCAAAATCTTCATCCAACCCAAGCGGGGGCTGGCGATCCATCATCCGGCGGCTGAAGAGGTCCAGAAGAGGCTCCAAAGTCTTCATCCTATCCGGCAACCATCATCTTCCAAGCGGCATCTTCTATCTTCATCCGATGAGGACCGGCTCCATCCTGAAGACCTCCACCGCGGACCCATCTTCATCCGGCGAATCCTATCAGCCAATCGGAATTTGAGGGACGCCATCTTGGATGACGTCCCTTAAAGGAACCGTCATTCTTCAGTTGGACGTCGCCGGATGAAGATGGGTCCGCGGTGGAGGTCTTCAGGATGGAGCCGGTCCTCATCGGATGAAGATAGAAGATGCCGTTTGGAAGATGATGGTTGCCGGTCCGGATCGCCTCTTCTTCCCGGATAGGATGAAGACTTTGGAGCCTCTTCTGGACCTCTTCAGCCGCCGGATGATGGATCGCCAGCCCCCGCTTGTGTTGGATGAAGATTTTGGAGCCAGGACGGATCGGTGAACCTGGTATGGTGAAGACAAGGTAGGATGATCTTCAGGGGCTTAGTGTTAGGTTTATTTAAGGGGGGTTTGGGTTAGATTAGGGGTATGTGGGTGGTGGGTTGTAATGTTGGGGGGGGGGTATTGTATGTTTTTTTTTACAGGCAAAAGAGCTGAATTCTTTGGGGCATGCCCTGCAAAAGGCCCTGTTCAGGGCTGGTAAGGTAAAAGAGCTTTGAACTTTAGTAATTTAGAATAGGGTAGGGCATTTTTTATTTTGGGGGGCTTTGTTATTTTATTAGGGGGCTTAGAGTAGGTGTAATTAGTTTAAAATTGTTGTAAGATTTTTCTTATGTTTGTAAATATTTTTTTATTTTTTGTAACTTAGTTCTTTTTTATTTTTTGTACTTTAGTTAGTTTATTTCATTGTAGTTATTTGTAGGTATTGTATTTAATTAATGTATTGATAGTGTAGTGTTAGGTTTAATTGTAGGTAATTGTAGGTATTTTATTCAATTAATTTAATGATAGTATAGTGTTAGGTTTAATTGTAACTTAGGTTAGGATTTAATTTACAGGTAATTTTGTAATTATTTTAACTATTTTAGCTATTAAATAGTTCTTAACTATTTAATAGCTATTGTACCTGGTTAAAATAAATACAAAGTTACCTGTAAAATAAATATTAATCCTAAAATAGCTATAATATAATTATAATTTATATTGTAGCTATATTAGGATTTATTTTACAGGTAAGTATTTAGCTTTAAATAGGAATAATTTATTTAATAAGAGTTAATTTATTTCGTTAGATTTAAATTATATTTAAGTTAGGGGGTGTTAGTGTTAGGGTTAGACTTAGCTTTAGGGGTTAATACATTTATTAGAATAGCGGTGAGCTCCAGTCGGCAGATTAGGGGTTAATGTTTGAAGTTAGGTGTCGGCGATGTTAGGGAGGGCAGATTAGGGGTTAATACTATTTATTATAGGGTTAGTGAGGCGGATTAGGGGTTAATAACTTTATTATGATAGCGGTGCGGTCCGCTCGGCAGATTAGGGGTTAATAAGTGTAGGCAGGTGGAGGCGACGTTGTGGGGGGCAGATTAGGGGTTAATAAATATAATATAGGGGTTGGCGGAGTTAGGGGCAGCAGATTAGGGGGACATAGCTATAATGTAGGTGGCGGCTCTTTGCGGTCGGCAGATTAGGGGTTAATTATTGTAGGTAGCTGGCTGCGACGTTGTGGGGGGCAGGTTAGGGGTTAATAAATATAATATAGGGGTCGGCGGTGTTAGTGGCAGCAGATTAGCGGTACATAAGGATAACGTAGGTGGCGGTCGGCAGATTAGGGGTTAAAAAAAATTAATCGAGTGGCGGCGATGTGGGGGGACCTCGGTTTAGGGGTACATAGGTAGTTTATGGGTGTTAGTGTACTTTAGAGTACAGTAGTTAAGAGTATTATGAACCGGCGTTAGCCCAGAAAGCTCTTAACTATTGACTTTTTTCTGCGGCTGGAGTTTTGTCGTTAGAATTCTAACGCTCACTTCAGACACGACTCTAAATACCGGAGTTAGAAAAATCCCATTGAAAAGATAGGATACGCAATTGACGTAAGGGGATCTGCGGTATGGAAAAGTCGCGGCTGAAAAGTGAGCGTTAGACCCTTTTTTGAGTTACTCCAAATACCGGAGGTAGCCTAAGACCAGCGTTAGGAGCCTCTAACGCTGGTTTTCACGGCTACTGCCAAACTCCAAATCTAGGCCTAAGATAGCTACAATATAATTAATAATTACATTATAGCTATGTTAGGGTTTATATTTATTTTACAGGTAAATTGTTAATTATTTTAACTAGGTATAATAGCTATTAAGTAGTTATTACCTATTTAATAGCTACCTAGTTAAAATAATTACCCAATTACCTGTAAAATAAATCCTAACCTAAGTTACAAATACACCTACACTATCAATAAATTTAATAAACTACAAATATCTATCTAAAAATACAATTAAATAAACTAAACTAAATTACAAAAAAAACTCACTAAATTACAAAAAATAAAAAAAAGATTACAAGATTTTTAAGCTAATTACACCTATTCTAAGCCCCCTAATAAAATAATAAACCCCCAAAATAAAAAAAAATCCCTACCCTATTCTAAATTAAAAAAAGTTCAAAGCTCTTTTACCTTACCAGCCCTTAAAAGGGCCTTTTGATGGGGCATGCCCCAAAGAAAACTGCTCTTTTGCCTGCAAAAAAAAAACCACAATACCACCCCCCAACATTACAACCCACCACCCACATACCCCTAATCTAACCCAAACCCCCCTTAAATAATCCTAACACTACCCCCCCTGAAGATCTCCCTACCTTGTATTCACCCCGCCAGGCAGAACTCCTCATCCGATCCGGGCGATGTCTTCCAGCAAGCGGCAGTGAAGTCTTCTTCCATGTCTTGGCTGATTGGTTCAGCCAATCGGATTGAACTTGAATCTGATTGGCTGATTCAATCAGCCAATCAGATTTTTCTACCTTAATTCCGATTGGCTGATAGAATCCTATCAGCCAATCGGAATTCGACGGACGCCATCTTGGATGACGTCATTTAAAGGAACCTCATTCGTCGGGAAGTCGTCGTGCCGGATGGATGCTCCGCTGCGGAGGAGCGAAGAAAGAAGATTGAAGATGCCGATTTGCTTGAAGACATCGCCGATGGAAGAAGACTCTCTGCCGCTTGCTTCAAGACATCGCCCGGATGGAAGAAGACTTCACTGCCGCTTGCTGGAAGACATCGCCCGGATCAGATGAGGAGTTCTGCCCGGCGGGGTGATTACAAGGTAGGGAGATCTTCAGGGGGGGTAGTGTTAGGTTTATTTAAGGGGGGTTTGGGTTAGATTAGGGGTATGTGGGTGGTGGGTTGTAATGTTGGGGGGTGGTATTGTGTTTTTTTTGCAGGCAAAAGAGCAGTTTTCTTTGGGGCATGCCCCCACAAAAGGCCGTTTTAAGGGCTGGTAAGGTAAAAGAGCTTTGAATTTTTTTTTTAATTTAGAATAGGGTAGGGAATTTTTTTTATTTTGTTTTTTTTTTATTTTATTAGGGGGCTTAGAATAGGTGTAATTAGCTTAAAAATCTTGTAATCTTTTTTTTATTTTTTGTAATTTAGTTTAGTTTATTTAATTGTATTTTTAGATAGATATTTGTAGTTTATTTAATTTATTGATAGTGTAGGTGTATTTGTAACTTAGGTTAGGATTTATTTTACAGGTAATTGGGTAATTATTTTAACTAGGTAGCTATTTAATAGGTAATAACTATTTAATAGCTATTATACCTAGTTAAAATAATTAACAATTTACCTGTAAAATAAATATAAACCCTAACATAGCTATAATGTAATTATTAATTACATTGTAGCTATCTTAGGGTTTATTTTATAGGTAAGTATTTAGATTTAAATAGGAATATTTTAGTTTATAATATGAATTAGATTTATTTAATAAGAATTTAGTTAGGGGTGTTAGGGTTAGATAGATTTAATATAGTTTATATAAATACTATAGTAACTATATTAACTATATTAACCCTAATATAATTAGGGTTAATATAGTTAATATATATATAATGTAATAACTATATTAACTATAATATACTTAGGGTTAATATAGATAATATAGCTGGTGGCGGGGTAGGTAGATTAAATTAGGGGTTAATAATTTTAATATAGATGGCGGCGGTGTAAGGGGTTCACATTAGGGGATAGATCAGTTAGATGGTGGCGGTTTTAGGGGCTCACAGTAGGGGGTTAGTTTATGTAGATGGCGACGGTTTAGGGGTTAAATACTTTATTATGGATTGCGGCGGGGGATCGCGGTTGACAGGGAGATAGACATTGCGCATGCGTTAGGTGTTAGGTTTATTTTAGCAGATCGCGGTTGACAGGGAGATAGACATTGCGCATGCGTTAGGTGTTAGGTTTATTTTAGCAGCCAGTTTAGGGAGTTACGGGGCTCCAATAGTCAGCGTAAGGCTTCTTACGGCTGCTTTTTGTGGCGAGGTGAAAATGGAGTAAGATTTCTCCATTTTCGCCACGTAAGTCCTTACGCTGAATATTGGATACCAAACTGAGCGGGTTTGGTATACCTGCCTATGGCCCAAAAAACTACTTGCGACGGCAGAAATATACGCGCATAACTTCTAGGTTACGCCGTATATAGGATACCAAACCCGCGCAAATATTGGCGTCGCCAGCTTTTGCGGGCGACGATTTTTATTGGATCGACCCCTAACTTCTTTCTTTTGGCATCCTTTGCTGAAAATTACTTACAAGAAATGCAATTCACTGCTGGGACCTAGCTTAACACATTTGGAAAACCACCAATCACCAGCTAGGTCCCAGTATTGTATTGCTGCTCTTGTACATTTGTTAATAGATGTAAACTGAATATCATAAATAAAATGACATGCTCTGTCTGAATCACGAAAGTGTAATTGTGACTTTTATGTCACTTCAAATATATAGTATAATCCTTATATTTATTTTTTACTCTCTCCTATGCATTGGAATGTTCTTCTCTATGGCCTGCCAGCTCATATTTGCCTTATATAGTTCTCACAAATGGAAACCAGGCAGGAATGGAGTGGTTATAAACACCAACCACAATCCCCAAAACATTGGAGAGCATATTTGAGGGCAGGCATTGTTCCATAGAAATATATATCAAAACCTGCTCCATAAATCCTGCTGTCCTAGTCACAGGCACAGTTGACCTACGTTAGAATGCACCCCTGAGTCTACAGGTTCTGGGCAGTAATACAATAAAATCATCTATAGTGAACATTAAAATGCTGGGTTAAATAAAAATATTATGGCTGTACTCTGCTTTGTTATCATGTATATCCTACTGTGTGGGAAGAAAGCAAGAGGAAAAAAATATCTGTTCTTATTTTGTCAGTTTAGATAACTGACTTGCATCAGCTTTCAATTGTTACTCATGCACTTTTACTTACAGGCTTATATTCTCCATGTGACCAGATCATGCTTCACTGTTCAGATTACCGACTGCTCGTTCTCAATACTTTTGCAAAAATCTATCCATGAGGAAAGAACATAGATGGAAGATAAGCGGGAATTCATGCAAAGAAAGATAACCCAATCCTGTTAACCCCCTTGCTCCCAGGATGTTATTGTATGATAACTGTAAATGTGTCTGTCTCCTACCACCCAAACATACAAAGAAATATGATGTTCCCTCTAGCCATGCCAGGATACAGTTTTTAGATGACCTTGGCTCTTTGCTAGATTTAGTGTAGATTTTCTTAAATTATCTGTCAGCTAAATCAGATACTGCCATCTTTCCTATATCAGATATCCAGAATATTAAGACATTCAATCTAGCTGCAACTGCATAATTGCCTCTGAGTGAACTACAGCTATTTCCTCCATTTCTTCAGTGATCTTTTTCTGACATGCACTTCCAGCCGTACTGTAATATGAACACACCTCACTCCAAAGGGAACATGCAGCCTTGTCTATGACAGGAACTTTAACTAACACCGCAGCTTGCCAGGGAGATTGTGAGGATGGATATCATTCTCAACAATTAGCACAAACAGTGCTTAAAGGGGCATTTTTATAAAACACTAAATCACTTGAAAGTCATGCGGTTTATCTGTAAAAAC
This sequence comes from Bombina bombina, assembly GCF_027579735.1. NCBI lineage: Eukaryota > Metazoa > Chordata > Amphibia > Anura > Bombinatoridae > Bombina > Bombina bombina. The sequence goes on along the minus strand of NC_069499.1, from coordinate 313,559,740 downwards.
CTGACATGAACATCTCTATTTAAAAATAGGAAAATAATTGTATCTAAAAATATCCTCAGTAGCAACATCTCATTGTAAAGGACTTAGAAAGGAGAATGCATAGTTTAAAAAATGAAAGAAGACAAACAGCCAATCAGCATCATCAGTGCTGAGTTCCCATTCTACTTTACTCTACTTTCACCATAATCCTAAGATTTTATAGTACATTTCCTAAGAAGGGAAATAAAGTTACTGTGCTTGCACACACCAGATGCACACTCTCCTTGCAAGTCCTGGGACATGCATTCTGATTGGATGCTTAAAGTCTCTTTACAAACGGATGTCATCACTGAGGATGTTTTGAGGTAAAATATTTTCCTTTTTTACATAGAAATGTTCATGTGATATTTTCTAGTCAGTTGTTTACAGATAATGCATCACTTTGAAATGATTCAGTGTTTGGTTAACATCCTTTTAAAGGTATATAGAAGTTTATGACTAAGACAGAGATTACAATTTTAAAAACTTCCCAATAGTGATGTCGCAAACAGTTCTGCCGCGAATAGTTCGCAGCGAACATAGCATGTTCGCGTTCGCAGCGGACGGCGAACATATGCAATGTTCGATTTGCCCCCTATTCGTCATCATTAAGTAAACTTTGACCCTGTAGCTCACAGTCACAAGACACATTCCAGCCAATCAGCAGCAAACACTCCCTCCCAGACCCTCCCACCTTCTGGACAGCATCCATTTTAGATTCATTCGGAGTCTGCATTCTTAGTGAGAGGAGGGACAGTGTAGCTGCTGCTGATTTAATAGGGAAATTGATAGCTAGGCTAGTGTATTCAGTGTCCACTACAGTCCTGAAGGACTCATCTGATCTCTGCTGTAAGGACAGCACTCCAAAAAGCCCTTTTTAGGGCTAGAACATCAGTCTGCTTTTTTTTTTTTTTTTTTTTCCCTGTGTAATCTAATTGCAGCCTGCCTGCCAGCTCAGGCTCACAGCGTATACTGAGCCCACTTGCCCAGTGCCACCACTCATATCTGGTGTAACAGTAGTGTACATTTAAAAAAAAAAAAAACCTTTTTTTAATTTGAAATAATAGCAGTCAGTTTCATTCACACGTGTGCGTTTCAGGTCCTGCCAGGGCACAGTGTGACACCAGTGCAAGTCATATCTGCTAAAAAAAAGTAGTGTACATTTAAAATAAAAATAAAAACTTTTTTTAATTTGAAATAATAGCAGTCATTTTCCTTCACACGTGTGTGTTTGAGGTCCTGCCAGGGCACAGTGTGAAACCAGTGCAAGCCATATCTGCTAAAACAGTAGTGTACATACATTTAAAAAAAAACAAAACCTTTTTTATTGTGAAATAATAGCAGTCAGTTTCCCTCACACGTGTGCGCTCCAGGTCCTGCCAGGGCACAGTGTCACACCAGTGCAAGTCATATCTGCTAAAACAGTAGTGTACATACATTTAAAAAAAAAATACTTTTTTATTGTGAAATAATAGCAGTGAGTTTCCCTCACACGTGTGCGTTCCAGGTCCTGCCAGGGCACAGTGTCACACCAGTGCAAGTCATATCTGCTAAAACAGTAGTGTACATACATTTTAAAAAAAAACACCTTTTTTATTGTGAAATAATAGCAGTCAGTTTCCCTCACACGTGTGCGCTCCAGGTCCTGCCAGGGCACAGTGTCACACCAGTGCAAGTCATATCTGCTAAAACAGTAGTGTACATTTAAAAAAAAAAAAAAAAAAAACCTTACACTACCTGAACGATACAACATCATACCTGATGTTTTAAAGCACGTTATTCCAAACAATTTAGGAATGTTAGGTGATTTATGCCCTTTATGGATTAAAACCAGACTCTGCATCAACTATGTAATTTTCCATGGGAGTTTTGCCATGGATCCCCCTCCGGCATACCACAGTCCAGGTGTTAGTCCCCTTGAAACAACTTTTCCATCACTTTTGTGGCCAGAAAGAGTCCCTGTGGGTTTTAAAATTCGCCTGCCTATTGAAGTCTATGGCGGCTCGCCCGGTTCGCCGGTTCGCAAACTTTTGCGGAAGTTTGCGTTCGCCGTTCGTGAACGCAAAATTTTAGGTTCGCGACATCACTACTTCCCAATTTACTTCTGTTATGAAATGTTCCCTTTTCTGTTGATATCCTTTCCATAAGCGCATAGAGCAATACAGGCAGCAATGTATACCTATTTTTTTAATAATGTTGTACGTAAGTGCTCAAGACACATATATACTCCTGAACTTTCTTCAGTATAGTGTAATGGAAAGGAGCTGACATTTAAAAGAAGATACATAGGGAAAGAGATACTTGATAATAGAAATAAACTGAATCATGAAAGTTTATTTTTTACTTCTATGTCCATTTAATAGTATAAATGCTGCATATGACTAATCAGCAATATAGTTACTGTATATACAAGTTAAAAGTAAATTGATTGCACGTGAGCAAAACCGGGCGTGCTATCTTCAGGACTTTGGATATCACAACTGGGTCATCTACTTCTCCCCGTAGACTTTAATGGAACGTGCACTCTAAAAAAATAATAACTCGTATTGCTCGTAAGCTAACCCAACACTGCATTAAACCTACAGCACTGAACCCATAGGTAGTTATGAATATGTTATATTCCAATGTTCTTCACATAGAAGAAAATATTTTAGTTATTTTTAAATAAATCTTTATATATATATTTGATAGGGCTATTATATTATAAACATATATCATTAGTTTATACCTATAGATATATATATGAATATATACAGGTATATACAGATATATAAATATTTAAAAATGCAACAAACATTTTCTACTATGTGAAGAATATTGGAATGTAAAATATTTGCAGTAAAACACATTATTAAACATTAAAACTGAATAAAATAATATTGTTCTTGTTTTAAGGTGGAAAGGGCCTTAACGTGTGTATATATGAATATGCATGTTTTTATATGTGTAACTGTATATATGTATGTATATTTATGTAAATACATAGATTTGCGCGTATACACACACATATATGTATATAAATATTTACATCCACATAAATATTTACCTATATATATATATATATATATATATATATATATATATATGTGTGTGTGTGTGTGTGTGTGTGTGTGTGTGTGTGTGTGTGTATATATATATGTGTGTGTGTGTGTGTGTGTGTGTGTGTGTGTGTGTGTGTATATATATATGTGTGTGTGTGTGTGTGTGTGTGTGTGTGTGTATATATATATGTGTGTGTGTGTGTGTGTGTGTGTGTGTGTGTGTATATATATATGTGTGTGTGTATATATATATGTGTGTGTGTGTGTGTGTGTGTATATATATATGTGTGTGTGTGTGTGTGTGTGTGTGTGTATATATATATGTGTGTGTGTGTGTGTGTGTGTGTGTGTGTGTATATATATGTGTGTGTGTGTGTGTGTATATATATATGTGTGTGTGTGTGTGTGTGTGTATATATATATGTGTGTGTGTGTGTGTGTGTGTGTGTGTGTATATATATATGTGTGTGTGTGTGTGTGTGTGTGTGTGTATATATATATGTGTGTGTGTGTGTGTGTGTGTGTGTGTGTGTGTGTGTGTGTATATATATATATGTGTGTGTGTGTGTGTGTGTGTGTGTGTGTGTGTGTATATATATGTGTGTGTGTGTGTGTGTATATATATATATGTGTGTGTGTGTGTGTGTGTGTGTGTGTATACCTTTTAACCCTTATAATTATTTTTATTAATATTTATATAAATAATCTTTATAAGATAGTGTATATGAGTGTAACACTTTATTTTAATGCTTTTATGTTGTGTTTGGTTCACTTTTTTTAACTCTTTCTCTTTTTGCTAGGTCTCCACTTGAACTAACCTGACATGCCCAAGTTAAGTTTGCGCTTGAGCAAACACTTTTAATTTCAACTTAATACACTCACTCGCATGTTAGCATGGTCGTGATATTGATTATTGTGACCCACACTAACAATAGCGAGCCATTTGAAATCTAGCCATATGTGTATACAGTATATGGGTTTTATGATGTGTAATTTATATTAATTCTATTGTAAAATTGGTCATTATAAATGTTTTCTGTTTGGTGGTTATTAGCATGTTTTTTGTTTACAGTAGAAACAAGATTGACGGGGCATGTCCAGACAGTGGCTATGATAAAAGCCACAATTCTAGGAGCTCCTGAAGTGACATTGTTAATCCGTCAATAGATAGTTACTACATCCACTTTTATTAAGCTCAGACACTGCTGCAGAAGTGTCTGTGGACTCTAAGGATATATCTTTTGTCATGCCTACGTTCTAGGTCCTGGACTGGACCTTTGATCTCCCAGGTAGCGGCCTACATACACAGAGCTCAATACCCTCCCCCCACCTGGTCTTGACTTGCCGGGGTAACGCAGCAGGGTTCACACTTCTGCAAATACTTGTTATTCTTCTAAGTTTCAAATTAGTTACTGTGGTGGATACAAATGGCTACTATTTCCACTGAGGTACTGCGTGCTTTATTTAAAGGTTACCAAAGGCATTAGCAACAGAGCTACATGCAAAGCTTCACCCCTTTTCAGATGAGGCTCCTACCACAGACCTTCGTAAAAAATCTTTTTCTTGGGACAAGCGGAATGGATGGGTATCTAAGGCCCCATCGGTTGCAGCATGATCATGAAACAGGTGGAAATAACCCAGAATTAAAGGAGCTCATAGGCACTGAAAGGCTCCAAACTCCAGACTCTACATATGAATTTAAGGATGTGGAAGACATTGCACATGGGGATAGCTTCCCTAAAGGGACCGTCTCTGCCATTACGTGGGACTTGCAACCTGTTCAGCAAGGACGCTGTCTAAACCCCACTATATTTGTTGGGGGACTGACATACGGGCTACAGGACATCACAACATACCTCTGGATAGAATACTCTCTATGGATTATCCTGCAGTTCTCTAGATCTCGATCTGCTAGCAGCCTTGGCAAATGTTCAAGTTTTCATTCCCTTATTGACTCTATTAAAGCTAAAAAAATTTTTTACACATAAGTAGATCAATTCAGTCATGCTGGAAAAGTTTGCATAGCTGGGCATCTTCTCATCTAGACTGCAGTATATAAGACTGCGGTTAAATACACTCCCATTATTCATGATGACAATTTGACCTGAGTCCTACTTCCTCTCTTTCTTTATTTTATGGCTATTATAGATTTAGTAAATTGCTGTGTCTGGTTTTTGTATGCACTTCTGTTCACTATTATATGTGGCTGCAGAGTTTAGTTCAATTGTGCAAATTTTATATTTTATTACAACCTGCTGCTTGAAAGATCTATTCAATACTTTCATACCGGAATCTTTTCCAATATCTAATTATGATTTTTCCTCCTAGTGTATAATGCTCTAGTTGCGGCTATTGTTGTTTAACTACATCATTAATCATATTAGAACATTGTTGGAGCTAGTGCTATACAAAGTTTTATAATTACTTCATCATTAGGCAGGTGGTATTTATTGAATATTTCAGTTAGTCCTGGAGTCCAAAAGTGGCTCCCATATCTTCCACAACTCATAATTTATTATATTGCAATTCAGGTCCAAGAGTGACCTGTCTCATCATAGGAGGTTATTTCATGCTTATACTTAAAGTTCTTATTCATTTCTATGTACTTGGTTTCCAAGCTATTAATGTTATTAGAGCATATTAGAGCTCTAAAAGTTTTTTTTTCATTGCACGGAACCGATAGGCATTGTTAACCATAAAACTTAGACAAATAGCATTCCTAAGTTTTCTTATTATTGTACTTGCTGCATGCATCATCTGATAAATATTCATCATACACCTAGATGTCTCATTTGTATAAATATCAGACTTTATTGTATTTCTGTCATATATCTGTAATATGCTTAAAAAAAAATAATAATATATATATATATATATATATATATATATATATATATACTTCTTCAAGCATCTTCAGGCATCTTCTATCTTCATCCATCCAGCACGGAGCGGGTCCATCCTGAAGACATCCATTGCTGAGCATCCTCTTCATACGGTCTCCGCTGTACACTGGAACTTCAAGCAAGTGACATTATCCAAGATGGCGTCCCTTGCATTCGTATTGGCTGAAAGATTTCAATCAGCCAATAGGATTAGTGCTGCTAAAATCCTATTGGCTGTTCCAAACAGCCAATAGGATTTTAGCAGCTCTAATTCTATTGGCTGATGGAAATCTTTCAGCCAATTGGAATGCAAGGGACTCCATCTTGGATTACATCACATGCATTGAAGTTCCAGTGTACAGAGGAGACCGTATGAAGAGGATGCTCAGTGCCGGATGTCTTCAGGATGGACACGGTCCACGCCGGATGGAAGATACCGTCTGGATGAAAACTTCTTGCTGCCTGGATGAGGACTTCACCGGCTGGATGAAGATAGAAGAGGCCGCCTGGATGAAGACTTCTTGCTCCATGGATGATGACTTCGCCGGCTGGATAGATCCTTCAAGCAGGACTTCAAGAAATGTAAGTGGATCGTCGGGGGTTAGTGTTAGGTTTTTTTAAGGGATTTTTGGGTGAGTTTTATTTTTAGTTTAGGGTCTGGGCATGTAAAAGAGCTAAATGCCCTTTTAAGGGCAATGCCCATACAAATGCCCTTTTCAGGGCAATGGGGAGCTTAGTTTTTTTTAGATAGTTATTTTATTTGGGTGGGTTGGTTGTGAGGGTGGTGGGGTTTACTGGGGGGGGGTGTTTGTATTTTTTTTACAGGTAAAAGAGCTGTTATCTTTGGGGCAATGCCCCACAAAAGGCCCTTTTAAGGGCCATTGGTAGTCTATTGTAGGCTAGGGTTTTTTTTTATTTTTGGGTGCTTTTTTATTTTGATAGGGCTATTAGATTAGGTTTAATTATTTTTTATTTTTGATAATTTGTTTATTTTTTGTAATTTATTGTTTGTTTTTTTATGTAATTTCGTTATTTTTATATTTAGTAATTTTAGTGTTTTTTTTTTTGTAATGTTAGGTTTTAGTGTAAGGCAGGTTAGGTTTGTATTTATTTTAACTAGGTAGTTAGTAAATAGTTAATAACTATTTACTTACTAGTCTACCTAGTTAAAATTAATAAGAATTTACCTGTGAAATAAAAATAAAACCTAAGCTAGCTACAATGTAACTATTAGTTATATTGTAGCTAGCTTAGGTTTTATTTCACAGGTAAGATTGTATTTAGTTTTAAATAGGTATTATTTAGTTAATAATTGTAACTTTAGTTTAGCTTTTTTTTTAATTATGTTAAAGTTATGGGGTGTTAGGCTTAGGGTTACCTTAGGGTTAAGGGTTAATGGATTTATTTAGTGGTAGTGATGTGGGGAGGCCAAAGGTTTAGGGGTTAATAACTTTAGTATAGTGGCAGCAACATCGGGAGTGGCAGATAAGGGGTTAATAGTTTTATGTAGGTGGTGGCGATGTTGGGGGCGGCAGATTAGGGGTTAACAACTGTATGCAGGTGTCAGCGAGGTTGGGGGCGGCAGATTAGGGGTTAATAACCGTATGTAGGTGGCAGCGATGTTGGGGGCGGCATATTAGGGGTTAATAACTTTATGAAGGTGGTGGCAATGTCAGGGGCAGCAGATTAGGGGTGTTTAGACTTGGGGTTTATGTTAGGGTGTTAGGTTTAAACATAACTTTTTATTTCCCCATAGACATCAATGGGGCTGTGCGATCGCAGATGTTATGCTTTTTTTTCCGGCTCTCCCCATTGATGTCTATGGGGAAATTGTGCACAAGCACGTCAATGCAGTGCTTGTTTTCGGTGCGATAGGGAGCTCAACGCAACCATTTTGCCCGCACAAGCCTGCTGTTTTAGAACTCGTAATACCAGCCCTATAGGGAGGTGAAATAACGCTGCTTTTGTGGAGGTCGTTAAAATCCCTATATCGCTCAAAACTCGTAATCAAGCTGATAGTGAATACCCATAACAAAATTAATCTAATGCAAAATACATACAGTGCATAAATACCATTCAACTATTCATAATACCACGTATATCACATTATAGGAATACATTGATTCAAAGTTATATATCCTCGCAGGTAGTGCCTCATGTGAGTCACATTTGGATAAGACATCTAGTATAATATATACCAAGCAGATAAAAAAGAAGATAAAAAACAGATATAAATGTGTATTTTGTAGTGTAATACATCTGATATCTGCATAACACTCTGTCATTGTGACAATTTAATTGTCTTATATGTCCTATCGTAGCTGTATGGACACTGTTCAAACTAAATATGGTCAGAATCAATTAGTAAGTCTAAAAGAAATATATAGCCATTACATATATAGAGAGCATTCATACATATAGGCCTCTAGTTATCAAGCCGTCAACCTCAAATACGCTGGAATTCCGCAGCGTAATTGTGGCGAGGCTGATTCGCTGTAGTTATCAAGCACTACAGCCCAGCAAAAGTAGAATATAGTGACGTAAGCTTCGATCCGACTGACTCAGTCGGACACAGATCGATTCTTACGTCACTCCAGATGTTCCGAACGCAAGTTCGGCACAATCTGACTACTTTTGGGAGTTATCAAAAAACTAGCAGGTACGCTCGGCACTATTCCGGGCCAGCGTACCTGGTTTTCAATCCGCCGCCCTGGAGGTGGCGGATCCCATAGGAATCAATGGGAGTCTGACCATAGCGAAAGCTCATGTTTGCTGCTGCCCGACATCCCATTGATTCCTATGGGAAGTGTGTACACCTAACACCCTAACATGTACCCCGAGTCTAAACACCCCTAATCTGCCCCCCCTACACCACCGCAACTAAATAAATGTATTACCCCCTAAACCGCCGCTCCCGGAGCTCATCGCCACTCTAATAAACTTATTAACCCCTAAACCGCCGCTCCCGGACCCCGCCGCAACTATAATAAATATGTTAACCCCTAAACCGTTGCTCCAGGACCCCGCCGCCACCTACATAATACCTGTTAACCCCTATCCTGCCCCCCCTACACTGCCGCCACCTATAATAAATGTATTAACCCCTATCCTGCCCCCCCCCACACCGCCGCCACTATAATAAAATTATTAACCCCTAAACCTAAAGTCTAACCCTAACACCCCCCTAACTTAAATATTAATTAAATACATCTTAATAAATATTATTATTATTAACTAAAGTATTCCTATTTAAAACTAAATACTTACCTTTAAAATAAACCCTAATATAGCTACAATCTAACTAATAATTATATTGTAGCTATTTTAGGATTTATTTTTATTTTACAGGCAAATTTCAATTTATTTTAACTAGGTACAAAAGCTATTAAATAGATATTAACTATTTAATAGCTACCTAGATAAAATAAAGTCAAATTTACCTGTAAAATACAAACTAAGCTAAGTTACAATTACACCTAACACTACACTATCATTAAATAAATTATTCCTATTTAAAAATAAATACTTACCTGTAAAATAAACCCTAAAAGATAGCTACAATGTAATTAATAATTACATTGTAGCTATTTTAGGATTTATATTTATTTTACAGGTAACTTTGTATTTATTTTAACTACGTAGAATAGTTATTAAATAGTTATTAACTATTTAATAACTACCTAGCTAAAAGAAATACAAATTTACCTGTAAAATAAATCCTAACCTAAGTTACAATTAAACCTAACACTACACTATCATTAAATAAATTAAATTAATTAACTACAAATACCTACAATTAAATAAACTAACTAAAGTACAAAAAATAAAAAACGAAGTTACAAAAAATAAAAAAATATTACAAGATTTTTAATCTAATTACACCTAATCTGAGCCCCCTAATAAAATAGCAAAGCCCCCCAAAATAGAAAAAATGCCCTACCCTATTCTAAATTACAAAAGTTAACAGCTCTATTACCTTACCAGCCCTTAAAAGGGCCTTTTGCCAGGCATGCCCCAAAGTAATCAGCTCTTTTGCATGTAAAAAAAAATACAACCCCAAACATTAAAACCCACCACCCACATACCCCTACTCTAACCCACCCAAACCCCCCTTAAAAAAACCTAACACTAACCCCCTGAAGATCTCCCTACCTTGAGTCGTCTTCAGCCAGCCAACCACCGATGGAACAGAAGAGGACATCCGCAGCGGCCGAAGTCATCATCCAAGGGGCGCTGAAGAGGTCTTCCATCCGATAGAAGTCTTCATCCATGCGGCGTCTTCAATCTTCATCCATCCAGAGCGGAGCCTTCTTCAAACGAGCCGACGCTGAGCCATCCTCTTCCAACGAAGCCTACCCGACGAATGGATATTCGTTTAAGTGACGTCATCCAAGATGGCGTCCCTCAAATTCCAATTGGCTTATAGGATTCTATCAGCCAATCGGAATTAAGGTAGGAAAAATATGATTGGCTGATGCAATCAGCCAATCAGATTCAAGTTCAATACGATTGGCTGATCCAATCAGCCAATCAGATTGAGCTCGCATTCTATTGTCTGTTCCGATCAGCCAATATGCGAGCTCAATCAGATTGGCTGATTGCATCAGTTATATAGGTAAGTATTTAGTTTTAACTAGGAATAATTTAGTTAATAATAGTAAATTTATTTAGATGTATTTAATTAATATTTAAGTTAGGGGGTGTAAGGGTTAGGGTTAGACTTAGGTTTAGGGGTTAATAATTTTATTATAGGTTGCGACGTTATAGGGGGGCAGGATAGGGGTTGATAAATTTATTATAGGTGGCGACGGTGTAGGGGGGCAGATTAGGGGTTAATACGTTTAATATAGGTGGTGGCGGGGTCCGGGAGCAGAGGTTTAGGGGTTAAACAATTTATTTAGTTGCGACGGGGTACGGGATCCACAGGATAGGGGTTAATAAATGTATTATATGTGGCGGCTGTATAGGGGGGCAGGATAGGGGTTAATAGGTATAATGTAGGTGGCGGCGGGGTCCGGGAGTGGAGGTTTAGGGGTTAATACATTTATTTTAGTTAAGGTGGGTCTAGGGGCGGCGGTTTAGGGGTTAATACATTTATTATAGTTGTGGCAGGGTCTAGGAGCGGTGGTTTAGGGGTTAATAACTTTATTTAGTAGCGGGGGGCTCCGGGGGCGCCGGTATAGGGGGTAGAACAGTGTAGTTTAGTGTGGGTGCTTAGTGACAGCTTATCAGTAAAGCTGGGAAAATGCCAAAGAGCAGCGAGATCGGATGAGTGATAACTATCACAGTCCGCTGCTCATCGCCCCGTACTTGGTGCGCGGCTTTTTGACAGCTTTTTTGATAACTTTGGCGAGCGTATTCAGGTCCGCGGCAGCGATGTAAGGCGAGCTTAGGCGGGCGTAATGGGGCCGGCGAAGGCAGGTAAGTAGACATGTTGATAGCTAGAGGCCATAGTGTCATAAGGTGGATATATTGCTAACATGATCATGTTATTGGGTTATATTATCTTACTTGCAGGGTAACACCTTCCGTGTATGACTTTACATATGCTGCTAACTTACAGGGCTGATGCATACGTCAATTCTGGTAGGACGATGCTGTTCAGTCACATGAACCCACCGATTATGGGATACAAGCATAGGAGAAGCTTCAGGGACATACTGATGCTTACTGATCTACAACACTGTTATCAAAAACAACAATGGCTAAAGACAATGAAAATTGGCTGTTTCAGATGTACTGGCTGTACAACAAGCAGTTGGATGATTCCCTGCAGATCGTTTAGACACCCACACACTACTCAGAAGTATACCATAAAACACTATATCACATGTACTATGAGTCATGTGATATACCTACTCAGTTGTTGCTGTGGCCAATTCTATATCGGCAAAATGACTGATAATGCTCGCCTACGCATGGCTAATCACAGATCTGCAATCTGTAGTGCACTGGACAAAGGTATGTCGCACCAACCAGTAGCGAGACATTTCTTGCTTGAAAAGCACAAAGTAACTGACTTATGTTTTATCCTAATTGATTCCATTCCCCCCTTGAAATGGGGTGGGCATAGAGATAAAGCTCTTCTGCAACTAGAATCCCGAGGGATTCCTCAACTTGGTACCCTGCATCCTCATGGCCTTAACATGAGTGTAAGCAGCATGAACTTGGACTGGCCTAAATGATTGAGACTTGTACGATGCTTGGAATCACCAATGGTGAACTAATTGGGTACCACACCAGACAAGTTACCTAACAATGAGAGTAGGATAACCAGCCTATGTGCGTTGCATGTCCTGAATTGCTAGTGGTTCACCTATGGAACGATATAATAATAATACATCCCTACATCCAGATGGATCTATAAACTATATCTTACCTTGAGACTCACTTATACTATGGTTTCATTAGCAGCTCCATCTGACTTTTAACCTTGATTGTCATTTGTGAAACAGTAGACCCATGATATATAACTTGAGGTCTTGCTGTAGAATCCTATAAACTCTGACACAAGGTATGTTATTAAACCATGTTTGTCAGTACACAGACCTATGATTTTATCACATGAGCTCTGATCATACCCTCTAGGTGGGCTTGGCACATGGATAACAATAACATTGCTAATACCTGACAGTGACAATAGTTGTAACCTACCTATGTCATGTTGAGAATTTAATAGAACCACTTATGCCATACTAAGACAAAGCTGTTTTTAGTTTAGAGTTACACGTATATATACACATATGATAATAGTCAAGATAAACTGTCTTGATACAACATATTAATATAGAGCCAATTACATGACTGACACACACTATATCCTATTCTAAGGTACGATTTTACATGTTTTTGCTTTACTCTTTAAGGATATCATCTTCCACTGATTACATCTATGACACCTTCTGATATATATACATAGTATCTCCAAAAGATTATATACATCTTGGCTTACAGATAGGTATAGGATTTGTCCTATGAGTAGATACTGACTCACATGTATATGGACACAAATTGGATATTATAATGATATTTGTATACTCCCCCCGGAGATATTTATTTATTTATATATTCTCCTGAGATATCATTGGACATCATTAGACAATTAAATAAGTGGACAGTGGATTAATGGTGCATCGAATATTACACTATCACAAATTGTCCACATCAATTCTTACATGCATTACAATATGGCACTAGATCAGCATATATATGTATGATAGGGGCTTAACATGCTTAACTTTCTTTATCCCCACTGAATCTAAGCTGAGCGCTGGTGAAGCATACGTCACAACAGTATGCTAATTAGCCATGTGTTTGGGCTATACCAGAATTGATGTATATGTCAGCCCTGTAAATTGCGCTCAAATCTGTTACAGATCGGACAGCTGTTGCTTAGCAGCGTATGTAAAGTTATACACGGAAGGTGTTACCCTGCAAGTAAGATAATATAACCCAATAAGATGAACATGTTAGCAATATATCTACCTTATGACACTATATGTATGAATTTTCTCTATATATGTATTGGCTATATATTTCTTTTAGAATTACTAATTGATTCTGACAATATTCAGTTTGAACAGTGTCCATACAGCTACGATAAGACTTATAAGACGATTAAATTGTCATAATGACAGTGTTATGTAGATATCAGATGTATTACACTACAAAATACAAATTTATAGCTGTTTTTTATCTGCTTTTTTATCTGCTTGGTATATATTATATTTGATGTCTTATCCAAATGTGACTCACATGAGGCAATACCTGCGAGGATATATAACTTTGAATCAATGTATTCTTATAATGTTACATACGTGGTATTATAATTTATAGTTGAATGGTATCTATGCACTGTATGTATTTTGCACTAGATTAATTTTGTTATGAGAATTCACTATGTATTTCATGTTTACTTGTAACCAGGCATTTGTGATGCTCCAATGGAAAACATAATTTATGCTTACCTGATAAATTTATTTCTCTTGTAGTGTATCCAGTCCATGGATCATCCATTACTTATGGGATATTCTCCTTCCCAACAGGAAGTTGCAAGAGGATCACCCACAGCAGAGCTGCTATATAGCTCCTCCCCTAACTGTCATATCCAGTCATTCGACCGAAAACAAACAGAGAAAGGAGAAACCATTGGGTGCAGTGGTGACTGTAGTTTAATTAAAATTTAGACCTGCCTTAAAAGGACAGGGCGGGCCGTGGACTGGATACACTACAAGAGAAATAAATTTATCAGGTAAGCATAAATTATGTTTTCTCTTGTTAAGTGTATCCAGTCCACGGATCATCCATTACTTATGGGATACCAATATCAAAGCTAAAGTACACGGATGATGGGAGGGACAAGGCAGGATTAAGCGGAAGGAACCACTGGCTGAAGAACCTTTCTCCCAAAAACAGCCTCCGAAGAAGCAAAAGTATCAAATTTGGAAAATTTGGAAAAAGTGTGAAGCGAAGACCAAGTCGCAGCCTTGCAAATCTGTTCAACAGAGGCCTCATTTTTAAAGGCCCAGGTGGAAGCCACAGCTCTAGTAGAATGAGCTGTAATCCTTTCAGGGGGCTGCTGTCCAGCAGTCTCATAGGCTAGGCGTATTATGCTCCAAAGCCAAAAGGAAAGAGAGGTTGCCGAAGCTTTTTGACCTCTCCTCTTTCCAGAGTAAACGACAAACAGGGTAGATGTTTGACGAAAATCTTTAGTAGCTTGTAAGTAAAACTTCAAGGCACGGACTATGTCCAGATTATGTAAAAGACGTTCCTTCTTTGAAGAAGGATTAGGACACAATGATGGAACAACAATCTCTTGATTGATATTCTTGTTAGAAACCACCTTAGGTAAAAACCCAGGTTTGGTACGCAGGACTACCTTATCTGCATGAAAAATCAGATAAGGAGAATCACATTGTAAGGCAGATAGCTCAGAGACTCTCTGAGCTGAGGAAATAGCCATCAAAAACAGAACTTTCCAAGATAAAAGTTTAATATCAATGGAATGAAGGGGTTCCAACGGAACTCCTTGAAGAGCTTTAAGAACCAAGTTTAAGCTCCACGGGGGAGCAACAGGTTTAAACACAGTCTT
Organism: Bombina bombina; assembly: GCF_027579735.1. Taxonomy (NCBI): domain Eukaryota; kingdom Metazoa; phylum Chordata; class Amphibia; order Anura; family Bombinatoridae; genus Bombina; species Bombina bombina. The sequence continues at coordinate 313,544,708 of NC_069499.1, read as the reverse complement.
AATTCTAACCAAAGCCTGGCAAAATGCCTGGACGTCTGGAACCTCTGCCAGACGCTTGTGCAAAAGAATAGACAGAGCAGAAATCTGTCCCTTTAAGGAACTAGCTGATAATCCTTTGTCCAAGCCCTCTTGGAGAAAAGACAATATTCTAGGAATCCTAACCTTACTCCATGAGTAATTCTTGGATTCACACCAATAAAGATATTTACTCCATATCTTGTGGTAGATTTTCCTGGTAACAGGCTTTCGTGCCTGTATTAAAGTATCAATGACTGACTCGGAGAAGCCACGCTTTGATAGAATCAAGCGTTCAATCTCCATGCAGTCAGTCTCAGAGAAATTAGATTTGGATGATTGAAAGGACCTTGTATCAGAAGGTCCTGTCTTAGAGGCAGAGTCCATGGTGGAAAGGATTACATGTCCACTAGGTCTGCATACCAAGTCCATCGTGACCACGCAGGTGCTATCAGAGCATCTATCAGCGTCGCTTCTGGGTCCCTGGACCTGGATCCGTAACAAGGAAGCTTGGCGTTCTGGCGAGACGTCATGAGATCCAACTCTGGTTTTCCCCAACGATGAATCAACTGAGCAAACACCTCCGGATGAAGTTCCCACTCCCCCGGATGGAAAGTCTACGCCTGGGATATGGATTGCTGACAGGTGGCAAGAGTGGTACTCTGCCCAGCAAATTATATTTGAGACTTCTAACATCGCTAGGGAACTCCTGGTTCCCCCTTGATGGTTGATGTAAGCCACAGTCGTGATGTTGTCCGACTGAAATCTGATGAACCTCAGTGTTGCTAACTGAGGCCAAGCCAAAAGAGCATTGAATATCGCTCTTAACTCCAGAACATTTATTGGAAGGAGTTTCTCCTCCTGAGTCCACGATCCCTGTGCCTTCAGGGAATTCCAGACTGCACCCCAACCTAGAAGGCTGGCATCTGTTGTTACAATTGTCCAATCTGGCCTGCGAAAGGTCATACCCTTGGACAGGTGTACCCAAGACAACCACCAGAGAAGAGAATCTCTGGTCTCTTGATACAGATTTAGCAGAGGGGACAAATCTGTGTAATCCCCATTCCACTGACTCAGCATGCGGTCTGAGATGAAGGCGCGCAAATGGCACTATGTCCATTGCCACTACCATTAAGCCGATTACCTCCATACACTGAGCTACCGAAGGGCGCGGAATGGAGTGAAGAACACGGCAAGCATTTAGAAGTTTTGATAACCTGGACTCCGTCAGATAAATTTTCATTTCTACAGAATCTATAAGATTCCCTAAGAAGGAGACTCTTGTGAGTGGGGATAGAGAACTCTTTTCCTCGTTCACTTTCCACCCGTGCGACCTCAGAAATGCCAGAACTATCTCTGTATGAGACTTGGCAACTTGAAAGCTTGACGCCTGTATCAGGATGTCGTCTAGACACGGAGCCACCGCTATGCCTCACGGTCTTAGAACCGCCAGAAGTGAGCCCAGAACCTTTGTAAAGATTCTCGGGGCTGTAGCCAACCCGAAGGGAAGAGCTACAAATTGGTAATGCCTGTCTAGAAAGGCAAACCTTAGAAACCGATGATGATCTTTGTGAATCGGTATGTGAAGGTAGGCATCCTTTAAGTCCACTGTGGTCATGTACTGACCTTCTTGGATCATGGGTAGGATGGTCCGAATAGTTTCCATTTTGAAAGATGGAACTCTGAGGAATTTGTTTAAGATCTTTAGATCCAAAATTGGTCTGAAGGTTCTCTTTTTTGGGAACCACAAACAGATTTGAATAAAAACCCTGTCCTTGTTCCGTCTGCGGAACTGGATGGATCACTCCCATAACTAGGAGGTCTTGCACACAGCGTAGGAATGCCTCTTTCTTTATCTGATTTGCAGATAGCCTTGAAAGATGAAATCTCCCTTGTGGAAGGGAAGCTTTGAAGTCCAGAAGATATCCCTGAGATATGATCTCCAACACCCAGGGATCCTGAACATCTCTTGCCCACGCCTGGGCGAAGAGAGAAAGTCTGCCCCCTACTAGATCCGTCGCCGGATAGGGGGCCGTTCCTTCATGCTGTTTTAGAGGCAGCATCAGGCTTTCTGGCCTGCTTGCCTTTGTTCCAGGACTGGTTAGGTTTCCAGGCCTGCTTAGATTGAGCAAAAGTTCCCTCTTGTTTTGAAGCGGAGGAAGTTGATGCTGCACCAGCCTTGAAATTTCGAAAGGCATGAAAATTAGACTGTTTGGCCTTTGCTTTGGCCCTGTCCTGAGGAAGGGTGTGACCCTTACCTCCAGTAATGTCAGCAATAATTTCCTTCAAACCAGGCCCGAATAAGGTCTGCCCCTTGAAAGGAATGTTGAGTAATTTAGACTTCGAAGTCACGTCAGCTGACCAGGATTTAAGCCATAGCGCCCTACGCGCTTGGATGGCGAATCCGGAATTCTTAGCCGTTAGTTTAGTCAAATAAACAATGGCATCAGAAACAAATGAGTTAGCTAGCTTAAGTGTTCTAAGCTTGTCAATAATTTCAGTCAATGGAGCTGTATGGATGGCCTCTTCCAGGGCCTCAAACCAGAATTCCGCCGCGGCCATGACAGGCGCAATGCATGCAAGGAGCTGTAAAATAAAACCTTGTTGAATAAACATTTTCTTAAGGTAACCCTCCAATTTTTTATCCATTGGATCTGAAAAAGCACAACTGTCCTCAACCGGGATAGTAGTACGCTTTGCTAAAGTAGAAACTGCTCCCTCCACCTTAGGGACCGTCTGCCATAAGTAACGTGTAGTGGCGTCTATTGGAAACATTTTTCTAAATATAGGAGGTGGGGAAAAAGGCACACCCGGTCTATCCCACTCCTTGCTAATAATTTCTGTAAGCCTTTTAGGTATAGGAAAAACATCAGTACACACCGGTACCGCATAGTATTTATCCAGCCTACACAATTTCTCTGGTACTGCAACTGTGTTACAGTCATTCAGAGCAGCTAATACCTCCCCAAGCAACACACGGAGGTTCTCAAGCTTAAATTTAAAATTAGAAATCTCTAAATCAGGATTCCCCGAATCAGAGATGTCACCCACAGACTGAAGCTCTCCGTCCTATGATCTGCATATTGTGACGCAGTATCAGACATGGCCCTTACAGCATCTGCGCGCTCTGTATTTCTCCTAACCCCAGAGCAATCGCGCTTGCCTCTTAATTCAGGCAACGTGGATAATACCTCTGACAGGGTATTATTCATGATTGCAGCCATGTCCTGCAAGGTAATCGCTATGGGTGTCCCTGATGTAATTGGCGCCATATTAGCGTGCATCCCCTGAGCGGGAGGCGAAGGGTCTGACACGTGGGGAGAGTTAGTCGGCATAACTTCCCCCTCGTCATAATCTTCTGGTGATATTTCTTTTATAGTTAAAGACTGATCTTTACTGTTTAAGGTGAAATCAATACATTTAGTACGCATTCTCCTATGGGGCTCCACCATGGCTTTCAAACATTATGAACAAGTAGTTTTCTCTGTGTCAGACATGTTTAAACAGACTAGCAATGAGACTAGCAAGCTTGGAAAACACTTTAAACAAGTTTACAAGCAATATAAAAAAAACGTTACTGCACCTTTAAGAAACACAAATTTTGTCAAAATTTGAAATCACAGTGAAAAAAGGCAGTTACACTAACAAAATTTTTACAGTGTATGTAACAAGTTAGCAGAGCATTGCACCCACTTGTAAATGGATGATTAACCCCTTAATACCCAAAAAATAATAAAAGACAAAAACGTTTGTTTTTTTTTTGTTTTGTTTTTTTCAAACAGTCACAACAACTGCCACAGCTCTACTGTGGCTTTTTACCTCCCTCAAAAACGACTTTGAAGCCTTTTGAGCCCTCCAGAGATGTCCTGGATCATGCAGGAAGAAGCTGGATGTCTGTATCTGTAATTTTTGCTGTGCAAAAAAACGGCAAAATAGGCCCCTCCCACTCATATTACAACAGTGGAAAGCCTAAGGAAACTGTTTCTAGGCCAAATTCAAGCCAGCCATGTGGAAAAAAACTAGGCCCCAATAAGTTTTATCACCAAATACATATAAAAACGATTAAACATGCCAGCAAACGTTTTATATTACATTTTTAGAGTATGCATCTCTATTAATAAGCCTGATACCAGTCGCTATCACTGCATTTAAGGCTTTACTTACATTAGTTCGGTATTAGCAGCATTTTCTAGCAAATTCCATCCCTAGAAAAATATTAACTGCACATACCTTATTGCAGGAAAACCTGCACACCATTCCCTCTCTGAAGTTACCTCACTCCTCAGAATATGTGAGAAAAGCCATGGATCTTAGTTACTTCTGCTAAGATCATAGAAAACGCAGGCAGATTCTTCTTCTAAATACTGCCTGAGATAAACAGTACACTCCGGCACCATTTAAAAATAACAAACTTTTGATTGAAGAATAAACTAAGTATAAAACACCACACTCCTCTTACGACCTCCATCTTGGTTGAGGCTTGCAAGAGAATGACTGGATATGACAGTTAGGGGAGGAGCTATATAGCAGCTCTGCTGTGCGTGATCCTCTTGCAACTTCCTGTTGGGAAGGAGAATATCCCATAAGTAATGGATGATCCGTGGACTGGATACACTTAACAGGAGAAACACAGTTTTGGCACAATGTTTTTAATCGTTTAATGGGTCGGGCTGCTTAGCATATTTAAGATTCACTGTTACCAGTTGCACATTGTTTGGTCTGAGGAAGGGGTCTGCGAACCCCAAAACGTTACCACTTAATAAATAAGAATTATTTTATCCAAATCCAGTGAGTGAAGTCCCTGCTTGAAGAAGAATCTATGTATATACTGTCTTTGCACCCTGGTTGATGACCTACCTGAATTGTGAGTGCAGATACACATGGAGGAGAAATAATATATAAAGAAATCAGATTGAAATAAAAAAGTGCCACAGCTTTTCCCAATCACTGTATTGTGTTTTCAAACATTTCTCACACTGTAAAACACTGTAAAAAGGTGCTATTTGAAAATAATGATCTGCTTCTTTTTCACTGTACAGACTGCTCGGTTGGAAAAGTTTGAGACAGCATAAACACAGTCGGTAAAGTGAGAAAAGCACAGCCATTTTTATGTAAACATTAATGTCCCGTACTGTTTATCTTTTTTCTAAACCAAAAACATGCCAAAATACAAAACACATTTTTTTTAAAAATAAAGTTAGCAAAAATGTATAATAAGCATTTTTAATAAAGTTAGCAAAAATGTATAATAAGCATTTTTACAGTATAATACAAATGTATTACAACGTATAGACACATATACTGTATACTTATAATGCCCCATAGCAAATGTAATTTATTTACAAAGGTTGCTATTTTTATGGAAGTGAAAAGGATAATGTCACACATGGAAATTTGGTTTGTCCTGTCACATTGTACACCATTATCAATATAAGTATCTGTATTGTAAGGGGTATTCATGCTTAATGGAAATTGTATAAGTGATTTGCTTTTGTATAAAGTGTAACTGGTAGTTAAACAAATGTAATGCAAAAGTCTGTACTGCTTCTAATCCAGGCCATAATAGTTTCCAATAAGAGCATCTTTCATGTGCAGATAGATAGTTAAATAAATAAAATAAAAAAATAAATAAATAGATGGACATCCTCTTCTTCTTACAATTTCTCTTACCAGGATGCATTGCAATATAACAAATTAATAAGCACATGGAAGAAAATAATATTAGATTCCCTGATTTTTTTAGGTAACCAACCACTTTTAAGGTAAGGCGTCAATGTCAGAATTAACACCAAGGGCGCGATCCGATATAGATCGTAGTTTGCGGCGCAAGCGAGGTAACCCGCGTCGCCCGCAGTTTCAGCTCGCAACTCGAGCTATCCAATATTCAGCGCCGTCAGATGCTAAACTGGCGTAAGTAGGAAAAACCGACGAGCAGGCAAAATGTGCGCAAATACACATTTTAGTCGTCGCAAGTACTTGCGCCTGTATTTTGTTCATGTAAAGTCTCAATAAAGTGTAGTTTTATGCAAATTAGCCTACGACTCGTAAAAAATAACGCCAGTTCTAAGAGATGCGCCACGTAATGACGAGATTCAAAATTCATACTTAAACCCCTGCGCAGTCGCCATTTCTTTAGTGTGTTTGGTTGGTTCTTGGAGCTACAGCACACTACAGTGAGTAGGAGAAAGTCGTTAGAGTAGAGAGAGAGGCGCATTGCATAATATTTAGTTAGGTCGGATTTGGAGGATTTGATAAGCTTGTACATTTACTGTCACTTTTTTACATATTGCACACATTTTGCATACACACATATACAAAATACACAACACTTTTTTTTTATAACAACTTACACATTTTATTTATCTTTTACAGTTTGAAAGGCTGAGTGTCTGGTTGTGATTGTGTGTGATTGAAGTGGGAGTGAGTGTGAGTGTGTGAGTGTGTGTAGTGTGAGGATGTCAGGGAGAGCTAGGGCTGGGGGGAGGAGGGAAGGGGAGTTGCAGGGAGAGGATTATGGACAGGAGGAGCAGCAGGGTCCCCGTCAGGGAGTGAGCGGAGTGGGGAGAGGGAGAGCCAGAAGGGAGGATGGGAGTGGGGTTGCCCCAAGGCCAGGCACACTTAGAAGAGGGATAGAGGGTGCACATGGGGATAGAAGGGGGGAGGAGGGAGAGGATAGGGAGGAACCCACACCAGGGACATCTCAGGGAGGGAGCCAGGCGGCCCAGGACGAGGAGCGTATGAGGTGTCCTAACTTCAGTTTTGCAGAAAACCTCGCTCTAGTCCAGGCAGTCCTAGAGAACTATAATGCCCTCTTTGGACAAGAGAAGGGCAAAGGAGTTGCCCGTAGGCGTAAAGATGCTTGGCAGAAGGTGGTGGAGGCCATCAATGGTGTGTCCCAACAGAGGAGGAATGTGGATGGCCTAAAGAAGAGATGGAATGATTGTAAGAGGAGAGTCAAGGAGAAGATGGGCCAGGAAGCAATGTCCCAGAGGGCAACAGGAGGTGGGCCTCACTATGAGGCGGAATACAATGAGTGGCAGGAGCTCGTTCGTAGGTCCCTGAGCCTCACAGCAGTCCGTGGACTTCCAGGGGCTCGTGACTCAGGGGCTGCAACATCAGCACAGCATGCTGCTGAGTAACATCCCACACACCAGTATTATATGTATTTGAGTTATAACATCCTATATTGTCACACATGCATGTACACAATGATGAGCATGGTATTTTGCTTACTAACAACAAAATATACAATGAGATTTAACATTAAAGGGACATGAAACCCAAATAATTTTATTTCATTATTCAGATAGAGAATACAGTTTTCAACAACATCCAAATTTACTTCTATTATCTATTTTTCATCATTATTTTCATAATCTTAGTTTATTAAATATCAATGCACATGGGTGAGGCAATCACACGAGGCATTGATGTGCAGCCACCAATCATCAGCTTAGGAGCCTATCTAGAAATGCATTTCAGCTAAGAATATCAAGATAATGAAGAAAATTAGCTAATGGAAGTAAATTAAAAAGTTGTTTAAAATTCCATGCTTGGCTAGCTGAATCATGAAAGAATAAATATGGGTTGCATGTCCATTTAATGCTACTTAACACATTGAAAATCATGATATGAGGTGGAATAGTGAAATACTAACATGTCTCAGAGTAACACAGGCCACAAGCCACATGTAGACTTTTCAGTAAATGGACACTATAGTCATCACAACCATAGTGTCACTTAAAGAACACATTTTCTCCATCACTGACATGTACACAGAACTATTGTATGAAGCACATACATGTATACTTTGCATATTAAAACCCATCATATCACAAATCTCAATGTGCACATGCATGTTATAGAGTTTGACATGAGAATGTGGATAGGCCCTAGCATGTACATTGTATGCCCACATGGATATATATCTGACTGTACTAATCCCTCTCATCATTTGACTCCTCCACAGAACCTCCAGTCACCAGGGTGCCTACGCCCATGCATCCCCCTCCAACACCGGATCAAAGTATATCTCCACCTCAACCACCGGTCCAGAGACTCCAGCAGGAGTATGCCAGGCATGACATGGGTTGGACTGCCTCAATTGAGAATCCCAATGTTATGCCGCCTGCATTACAGGAGGATACCTGGCAGGAGCCCTGGCCGGAGGATTATTCCTTTGGCTTGGAGGGGGAGCCACGCCAGCCCCGAAGGGTAGATGTCTTTACCCCCCCACAAGAATATCATGCCACTCAAGGATTATACCAGCAGGCTGAGTGGATGCACACTAGCAGCCAATGGGACTATCAGTCCATCCGGACATCTGTACCATCGGCAGCAGTTGGAAGAGCTCCACCAACTGAAATTCATCGCCCTGCACCCCCAGCTGAGATTCCGGGGCCTGCACCTCCAGCTGAGATTCCGGGGCCTGCACCTCCAGCTGAGATTCCGGGGCCTGCACCTCCAGCTGAGATTCCGGGGCCTGCACCTCCAGCTGAGATTCCTGGGCCTGCACCTCCAGCTGAGATTCCGAGGCCTGCACCCCCAGCTGAGGATCAAGAAATGGAACCAGTGCCTATAGTCCCTGCTGGGGAAGAGCCCATGGATCCACTGACTTCCGCCATGGGTGATGAATACATTTCCCTACAGAGGAGGCAAACATTGACCTGTGAGAGTCTAACGTCAACCTGTGAAAGAATGCAGAGGGACCAACGCAGGTTCCATAGGAGCCAACAGCATTTACAACAGCGATCCATTGAGCTGCAAAGGGACATGGCAGCATCTGTAACTGCTATGGTACAAAACCAATCACAAATGCTGAGAGTCATTTCGGACATGCAAATCCAGAGTGACCACAGATGGAGGGAACAGAACCAACTGTTGGGTGTGTTGGTGGAGCATTTCACCCACCAGCAGGACATCGCCTCAAGCATCTCATCTGTGACCAGCACTCCTACTGGATCCACACAACCCAGGAGAGGCAGGAGACCCACTCCAGGCCCCTCAGCCCCCTCATCTAAGAAGCCTAAAAGAAAATAAATCTTATTCTATTTCATCCAAAATCTTGTCCTCTGTTATTTACCATATAATTGTCATCCACATCCATGTGAGGTGTGTTTTAGTACAGTAATATTGTTAAAACATATAATAATAATACCTGTGTTGAAATGGCCAAAAAAGGTATTATTATAATGTTTCTGACATATTCCTGCTCAATAAACCACATCACATAGTTGTGTCTGAACGGTACATATAGTAATATTCACTTCTAAGATGTAAATCAAGGTTTCTCACATCCAATATAAATTTACACATTGGTATATATAACTAATAATGTATTTAAAGAAGGTGTGAACATAAGGTATAAATATCCATTATCCTCATTCTTAATGATAGTGAACTAAACATGAATGAAACAAATGAGAAATATACAGTAATTAGGGTTGTTAAAGGGACATGAAAGCAAAATTGTTTCCTTCATGATTTGTAAAGAGCAGACAATTATAAACAACTTAATAATTTGCTTCTATTATTTATGTTGCTTCATTCTATTGATATTCTTTGCTGAAAAGCATATCTAGATATGCTTGATAGCTGCTGATTAGTAGCTGTATATAGATGCCTCCTGTAATTGTTTCACTGTGTGCATTGCTATGTCTTCATTAAAGTATATCTAAAGAATAACTGAAAATAGGTAATTGAAGTAAATTTTAAGGTTTTTTCAAATTATATTCTCTATCCTTAATCATGAAAGAATATGTTTGGGTATAGTGTCCCTTTAAGGGAAGGGGGTTGGGATGTAGTAGTTTCACTTACATGCAGTGGAAATCCAAAGTTTGAAATTCTGCAAGACATGATATATACACATGCAATGGTTGGTGAGGTACTGTCAAACATCATAATACATGTGAATGTTACGGTTTACTGTACTTATGAATAAGTAACTTACAGGTGAAGTATTCCCGGATGACATAATCCCTCACTTCATTCCCCCTCAGTGTCCCCCTGTCCACATCCTCAGGTACAGGAACCAGCTGCTGCTGCTGCTCTGGGTCAATGTCCCCCAACAAACGTGTGTCCACAGCAATGTTGTGTAGAATACAGCAAGCATTGACAATGGAACACACTTTGTTGGGGTTATACTGTAGTGCTCCGCCTGTAACATCCAGACACCTGAACCTGGTTTTTAATAGGCCAAAGCTCCTTTCAATGACATTCCTTGTTCTTATGTGTGCCTCCTGGTACCTGAGTTGTGGCTCTGTAATGGGGTGCACCAAGGGGGTTAATAGCCATGGTCTGCAGCCGTACCCTGCGTCACCTGTCATGTAACATATGTGTTTGGATTACTACAGGTACATCATGTGCTTTAAAGGGACACAACATGAATTTCATATAAAAGATAGATTTAATAAAAACATTAAATTTTGTGCATTATAAGCAATCTACTTTTATGCCAGTATTAGTCTAGACCAAAAATCTATTTTAAAGGACCAGTCAACACAGTAGATTTTCATTATCCAAAAATGGTAGATAACAAGACAATGCAATAGCACTTAGTCTAATATCAAAGTTAGTTATTATTACAATTTAAAGTGTTATGTATTTTGAAACTCCCCTGTACCATGTGACATCCATCAGCCATTCACAAATGCATACACACTTATTCTTGCACATGGTCAGTAGGAGCTGGTGACTCAAAAATATAAAAGATACAAATACTGTGCACATTTTGTTAATGGAAGTAATTTGGATAGTTTATTAAAATTAAAAGTCCTATCTGAATAATGGAAGTGCAATTTATACTAGACTGTCCATTTAATAAGAACCTGCAATTGTTAGCAGCTTGATAATTTACTTAGATTAGATCATTTTCTCCATTCTATAGATAACTTTTGATGACAAGCATATTAGATATGCTCAATTGCTGCTGATTGCTGGCTGCACATAGAAGCCTCATATGATGATACAATGTAACTAATAGTTATATTGTAGCTATCTTAGGGTTTATTTTACAGGTAAGTATTTAGTTTTAAATAGGAATAATTTAGTTAATGATAGTAATTTTATTTAGATTTATTAAAATTAAATTTAAGTTAGGGGGGTTAAGGTTAGACTTAGGTTTAGGGGTTAATACATTTAGTATAGTGGTGACGACGTTGTGGGTGGCAGATTAGGGGTTAATAAATGTAGTTAGGTTGCAGCGACAATGGGGGCAGCAGATTAGGGGTTAATAAATAAAATGTAGAATGTAGGTGTCGGCGATGTTGGGGCATCAGATTAGGGGTTCATAAGTATAATGTAGGTGGCGGCGGTATCCGGAGCAGCAGATTAGGGGTTAATAATATAATGTAGGTGTCTGCGATATCGGGGGCGGCAGATTTGGGCTTAATAAGTGTAAGATTAGGGATGTTTAGACTTGGGGTTCATGTTAGGGTGTTAAGTGTAGACATAAAAAGTATTTCCCCATAGGAATCAATGGGGCTGCATTAGAAGCTGAACGCTGCTTTTTTGCAGGTGTTAGTTTTTTTTCAGCCAGCTCTGCCCCATTGATTCCTATGGGGAAATCGTGCACAAGCACGTTACACCAGCTTACCGCTGACTTAAGCAGCGCTGGTATTGAGGTGAGATGTGGAGCTAAATTTTGCTCTATGCTCATTTTTTTGCGGCTAATGCCGGGTTTGTCAAAACCCGTAATACCAACGTTGTCTGCAAGTGAGCGGTGAGGGAAAACTGCTCGTTAGCACCGCACCCCTGTTAATGCAAAACTCGTAATCTAGGTGATAGTTATTACTACTCTAAATTTGTGTTAGGTTAATTGGGTAAGAATATTGCGGCAAGAAGGAGTTATTACTTGGGAATTTAAGGAGTCCATAACATTTCAAGAGGTTATTGAACAAGTATGACAATTGTATAACCCGTATTTAGAGATAAAGCTGGTGTTATATTCCTCTTATTTGTTGCAAAATGTGCACTGTTGTTAATCATTGATAGAAAACAGCTAATTGTTTTTAGTGGGCTGACTTCATGCCAATTTCTATGTATGCCTTTATAGTGGCACTTTAGAATTTTAATAGCTGATGAAGGGATCCTCTAGTCATGTCAAGATACTGTGCCACCAAAAATAAGTATCTCGTTATGCTCTATTATTTATGTAGCTGTCCATTTGTCTAATGATCTTTTTCACTATTTAGTTGTCTCATATCCCCTATCTATATTATCTTCTTATTTTCTGATCTGTTAATAAAATGATTAAATTATCCTAAAGTGTGTGTTCCTGGACGTTTATCCAGCACAAATCTCAATCCTAAAAATGGGCCTTTGTACTAGAATAAAACCTTTAACGTTTTTAGGATTGAGATTTGTGCTGGATAAACTTCCAGGAACACACACTTTAGGATAATTTAATCATTTTATTAACAGATCAGAAAATACAGTGCAGATAAGAGACCTTTATTAACATAAGAACAACATTTTTTAGAGACTACCAATACCCCCAAAACTGGGTATTGGTAGTCTCTAAAAAAATGTTGTTCTTATGTTAATAAAGGTCTCTTATCTGCTCTATATTTAGGAACTACAGGTGTTTGAGTAAATATCGCTATTAAATAGATGCTAATGGGATCAATAATTTATGTAACTGAGGGATTAGGATAATTGTTTAAATTCACATTTATTTTTGCTGAATATGAAAATGTTGATTAAGAGTATAATATATCCTAAAATCTTATACAAAAATTCTTATTGGTTTAAAACCAGTAGAGGGAAGATGTCTGCCTGAAACTTATTCTTGGCTAGTAAAACTTTTCCCATCTAAACTATATTGTCCTTTCCTTAATTCCACATACAGATTAACCTGTATGTGAAAATTACTTTACACAGATGACTATATAATAGCATTTAATAAGATTAGGGAGTTCAGCAAAATATAAAAAACCCTCTGATATTAATTTCACTAATATTTATGATTAATATAGTTGAGCAGAAGTTTGGTATCTTGCACCTTGCACTTTACTTATCTGAACATCCTTAGACATGGCACCTAGTTACCACAAGTGGCCTCTGGCACTCTTAAAATCATTTGTTTCTATAAATAAAACGTTAGCACTTGATTTTAAAGTCAAACAATCACAATCTCCATTTGCTGCAAGCTTCATATATTCAGCGAAACCTTTCAAATGGCAAGATGCATTTCATGTTTCATATCTCCCCATTGACTTAGTGAATTCAGCTAGACACTTAGAAGAGTTTGTTTTAATCATAAGCAAGTCCCTAATGAATAATTAAGTAAGAGAAGAAATTACTTTGAACTTTTATTCATTAAAGGGCATTCTGGGTATAACTCAAATGCTCCAGCTCTCGTAGCAAACTTAAGTAAACCTAATCTTGCATAGCTCTTCAGCCATGGGGAACCAACCGTACATTAAACAAAATCTGCTGTATTATTTATTTGAAATATGACACTTTTGTAAAATTATATTTTCTCTTTACTTGTAAACCAATGTCCACTTTATTTATTACTAGCTTCCTCTAATAATATACTAGAAAAAAAATCACACAGTATAAACAATGCATGTTAGGAGATCAATAACTCACAGTATTGTTTGTTGTATCTTGGTTTTGTATCTGTTTAGTTTAATTAGAGATTAGATGAATCATTGCATTTATACTTCTGTGTTTCTTACTCACACAATTCAAATCAATGCTTTAATTAGCAATTACAACCTTTTTAATACCTTACAAACATCTCTTGATTAATGTGGCAGTTTGCTTGATTTAGATGCATACTTCCAAACATCTGAGTTTCCCCTGAGCATATTTCCTTTTAAATAATATAAGTGATGCACTAGATAAAATGTGAATTTAAACTGCCGTAGGAATCCTACCTTGAAATTGCATTTTGTCTCTACAGCAAAACAGGTAAATAAAACGACATATTGTTTTATCATTCCTAATTAACAAGACATGTCTTGGGAACACTCTCTGGTTTTTAATATTATGTCTGATTAAGTTTCCTGTATTACAGATGAAGAAAAAAAACCAACATTTTATTGTAAATAAATTCTGCGTGTGCGTGCGCATATTTGCGTGCATACGCGTGTGTGTGTGTGTGTGTAAAAGAAGGAGAAAAAATGTAAAACACATTTATATATAAAAATCTTTCTTAAGTACAGCTAATCTAATGCATGTCACGTTTGCTCAGTCAGTAAATTTCGGATAATCTACAGAAGAAATCATTTTTGTCATCTTTGGTTATAGTTTACTGTATATAATTGAATATCAAGCAGACTTGCTGTTGGAAACACACACATATGTCTATCTATCTAATTATCAGATTAAACAATCAGAATAATAGAATTTGATAACCAACCAGGATTTCTTAAAATAGGTTAAGTGAGGAGCCTATAACAAGAACAGTATGACATCAAGAAAGAAATCCTTAAGCAATCTAAATGCCCATATTCTGACTTTCCTTCTGAGGTTTGGGGATTTATTTATTTTATTTTTTTACGTTAAGGCTGGTGAATAATTTTTGGGAATAGCTTTTGTAATCTAAGAAATGTATTATTGGGAGTTGATAAGGTGTTATGAGTGTCTAGGTGCTGGGAAAAGTCATTTGATATAATGAGGGTGTTGTGGTGGAAAAAGCAGAAAGGCCCTTTAGTGTTATGGTGTATTGGGATAGGGATGTATTAAATTTGTCAGTTTTGTAGGTGGTGATTACTTGGGTGTTATGATTCTTATTAAAGTAGAAAGATGTCATAGAAGGGCTCGTAGTCCTGGGTTTGGCTAGATAGGGTACCTTCATTGCGGCGGGGCCCAGGTAGTTGTTAGTGAATAAGTTATGATTGTGGCCCAGGTCATGGTTGGGTTAATTTGCAGAGGGGGCCTGGGGCAGTTGATCTGAATTTGTAATATTTACTTGCTGTTGAGGATGTTGTGGTTACATTTTATTGTGTTAAGGATATGTCACAATTAGAGTTACTGAACAGTAATTCCAGTAATTCTATGATATAAATACTAGTGGTTATTGAGGCTATGATCAGAAGTGCCTTAGAGTCCTTTATTATAGTCTAGTCACATGTTATTCAGTAACACGTGAATAGTGTATTGTCACTAAAACTCTTTCAAATACTTGGGTATGTTGTTAGACCCCAATATATCTTTTGGCCTCCACATAGAAAAACTTGCATCTAAACTCTATCCAAAACTAGGTGCACTGTACAGAAACAAATCCTGCCTCAGACCTACAGTAAAGGAAAAGATTGTACAGCAAATGCTGATGCCAATCATGGATTATGGAGATGTAGTATATGCACCTGCACCACAAACTCACCTAAATAAACTTAATACACTGTATAACGCGTCTGCCGCATTGTGCTACAATGTAACTACAGGACCCACCATTGTGACATGCTAAAAGAACTAAACTGGCTGTCGCTGGAATCCAGATGCACCCTCCATCTTTCCTGCCATGTGTTTAAAAACTTTTTTGGGAAGCTCCCACCCTACCTGAGCAGAATGCTCTCCCCTGCTGTTTCCACCTCCCATAACCTCAGATCCAGTACCAGCACATTATTTAGCTTGCATCAATACAAAAAGAAAGCAGCTCGATCATCCTTTTCCTACAGAGCACCACAATTATGGAACGACCTCCCACACACTTTAAAACCTTCCCCAAGCCTAATATCCTTTAAGAGATCCCTCTTTGCATATCTCAAAACAGAATACACCTGTCATGGTTGATTATATATTTCCTACCTGTTCTATGTTAAATTGTGCATATGTTATGTATTAATATTGTTTTTGTATTTTATTGTACCCTATTGTATCAATGCAATGTTTTATGGACCCAGGACATACTTGAAAATGAGAGACATATTGATGCATCCTTCCTGGTAAAATATTTTATAAATAAATAAATTATAAAATGGGACCACTGTTAAAATCTGTTAGTGCTATATTTTCCCTAGTAGCTTTATTTTAGTAACAAGCACATGATCAAATCCATTCTTGAGAACTATTATGGTACAAATGCCTTGGTTTATCAAGTTATATTGAGACCAGTAGAATTAAGCTCTATTAAGAGGACAGACTAGGTAAAGGATTTTTATTAAAAAGCTTGGTATAGAATACATTGTAAAGATTACAACAATATAATAAAACTATTTTCAGTAACTTAGTGCGAATTAACTGGAGCTTGAAGTTAAAATGTACAAAATGAATAATACATAGAGATTTGGATTGCATATATATCACTTATATTCCATTCAGCCATACGCAGAGAGAGCATAATGACAAATGTATAAATTAAACTTATTCATTGCAGAATCACTTATTATCAAGCATTCTCATAAATGCATTAATAGTATGAATTATTAAATGCATTTCATATGTATAAATATAAATTTCCCATGCAGTTCCATCTGAGAGCGATAATGTATCCTGTACTGTTGCACAAAAGCTTATTTTTTGTCTGACAAAAAAGGAATTATATCAGGGTTGTAGATATTGCTACAAAAAAAAAATGTTCCTATGCTTTTATGGTCTTTTATGGAGGCTATAATATATTATTTACACCCTGTTCTTTTACCATCTGTTTTTCTCCTGATCTTCAACTGATAGACCCCTATTGTTTTTGTACCTACATCAAAAGGTTGCTCAAAAGAAAAAGAGAGGCACCCAGGAAGGATAGCTTTATGTTTAAGGAGATATGGAAGTAACAATGAAACTTTTCATTATTCAGATAGGGTGTACAATTAAATATATATATATATATTACATTTATAATATGCAAAAAAAAACATGCATAAATTAAATAATCTTATATAATGCAGTACTCAAATATACTATGTATGAAAGACAAAACAACATCCACTGTTCACATACAGAGTGTAATTAAAAAATACTTCCATTATCAAATTAATCTCTTTCTATTGGTCTCCTTGGATGAAACTTGTGCCCTTTCTGTGACAGCATACTGAAGTAAGCAGGAGCATGCCCTTGTATTGAGAACTATGTAGCAGCAATATGTGGAGCAATGTTATACAAGACAAGCAGTGAATATTTTATTTTTATGAAGGTCTTTGTAACCACAGAAAAATATACCTGTAAAGAGTCTAAGAAGAGCCCTTTCCTTATAGTTTTTCACTAGTTTACCCAATTCAAAAGTAGGAAGAGATAGAGGGGACTATTTACTAATGTGCGAGCGGTCATGATCCGATATTGGCGATCATGTCCGCCGCACATCAATAAATTTATCATTGCACCAGCAGTTGTGGTGAACTGCTGGGGCAATGACGCCCCCTGCAGACCCGCCAGCAGGGGAGTGTCAATCAACCCGATCGTATTGGATCAGGATGTTTTCTGGCAATGTCTTTCCACCGCCTCAGAGCAGGCGGACAGGTTACGGAGCAGCGAACACGGGGCTTCAAGCTCCATACGGAGCTTGATAAATATGCCCCATTTTGTCTGATTACAATGATATACAAATGTATTGCCCCTTCCGGATTTTCTCTAATTGTATTTGTCACTCTGAATGGTTTCAGATCTTCATACAAAATGAAATATAAGACAAGGAGAATTTTTAAATGCAAATGTTATTTATTTAAGGAAAAACTTATACAAACCAACTGTCTATTTCAGAAGTACAGACCAGCCAAAATCTATAAGGAACATTTACATAAAAAGGGAAATGCTCAGCTAGGAACTGACATAGCCATAGAATGCTGAAAAAAGGCAAGCCAGTTGTAGCTCATGTGCATCGTTCACAGATGATAATATTGCAGTAATATATATTTCTATTCCAGATGGACAAATACCAAGCAATTTTTAATTTCATTTTTTTAATCTAACCCATGAGACATGGCATGAGAACCTCGAGCAGCTAAGGGGGTAAGTCACACAGCGATGGGCAGCAATTGTTATATATATATGTATATGAATTTATATATATATATTTATGTGTTTATATGTGTATATACACATATTAACACATAAATATATATATGTACATAAGCATATACATACAGTATAAATTTACAGGGAACAGGTTCCCCATAGACCGCAATGTAAAGACTCTTTTCAGTGCCTTTTTTTCTAAAACCCCACACCCACCAACTTTAACCCCATAAAAATGCTTTGTGCAGTTTTTTAAAAAAAAATAATTAAAGATGCTATTCTTTTATCACTTAATATATAAACATACACTAAAGTTTGGGGCTGGGGCAATTGGGACACATTTTGAAAATTAACCAGAGATCAGATCTCTGGTTAATTTTTGGAGTGCTAATTGCTACCGTGAGCTTTCTGTAGCAATAACCAGCCACTTGTAATGGCTGGTTATTTATCGCGCGCCTGTAAACGGGCAAATTTGGCTATTTACGGGTCCTATAAATTAGCGCTCCACTTGTAATCTATCCCTAAATGTTTAATAATAGCATTCATTTTATTTGTTTTATTTGCAGTTATATATCTACCAGGCGATAAGACTGCCCAGAGGGCAGTCTATGTTTAAAAAAATACAAACCCCCAAGCTAATTTTACTAAGAATAAAAAATGTAAAATTACATAAAAAAAATAAAGAAAGCTATCCAAAATAAAAAAATGTAAACCTTAATAAACCTAATAAAAATAAAAATCCCCCCAAAATAAAAACAGCCCCTAATCTAATACTAAAATACCAATAGCCCTTAAAAATGACCTTTTTAGGGCATTGCCCTAAGTTAAACAGCTCTTTTACTTTACAAAATTGCCAATTAACCCTTAACAGTAATACCCCCCACCCAACCAACCGCCCAAAATAAAAAAAACCTAAGACTAAAAAAACCTAAACTACCCATTGCCCCTAACGGGGCATTTGTATGGGCATTGACCTTAAAAGGGCTTTCAGCTCTTTTACTACCTTTAAAAGGGCAATCAGCTCTTTTACAGCACTTTAAATCCCTAATCTTAAAAAAAAAATCCTAAAACTAAGCCATAAATAGGTACTCACCGTTCCTGAAGGCTGGCCGAGAAGGTCTTCTTCCAGGCGGCTCCATCATCTTCCTGTGCGAAGGCAGAGCAGAGGTGCAGAGCAGTCTTCCCAGATGCGCGGATCTGGAGTGGCGGTCCTCAGCAGCGGTCTTCAGCGGCAGTAATCCTCAGCGGCGTGGAGGCTCCTCTTTATCCAATATCCGGCGTACACTAAAAATTGAATGGAAAGTACCGCAATCAATTTGGGGTACCTTGCAATTTTTAAATCAGCCAATAGGATTAGAGCTACTGAAATCCTAGTTGCTGTTCAAATCAGCCAATAATATTTCCGTAGCTCTCATCCTATTGGCTGATTTCAAAATGTCAGCCAATAGGAATGCAAGGTACCCCAATTAATATGCGTTACATTGCATTCAATCTTTAGTATGTGACGGACGATTGCATGAAGAGGATCCTCCACACCACTGAGGACCGCAACCACTGAAGACCGCCGCTGAGGACCCCCGCAAAGAACCACCGCTGAGAACCGTAGCTGAGGATTTGTGCATCGGGAAAACCAGCTCCACTCTGCGCTGCCTTCGCTCCAGCTGAAGATAGAAGATGATGGAGCCCCCTGGAAGAAGACCTTCTCTGCCGGACTTTAGGAACAGTGAGTACCTATCTGGGTCTTAGTCTTAGGAAATTTTTTTTTTATTTTTTTTTAAGATTAGGGATTTTATTGGGCTTTAAAAGAGCTGAATGCCCTTTTAAGGTCAATGCCCATTCAAATGCCCCTTTAGGGGCAATGGGTAGTTTATGTTTTTTTAGTGTTAGGTTTTTTATTTTGGGAGGTTTGGTGGGTGGGGGGATTTTACTGTTAAAGTATTTATTTAATGTAAAATAGCTGTTTAACTTAGGGCAATGTCCTACAAAAGGCCCTAGGACTATTGGTAGTTTAGTTTAGATTAGGGGGTGTGTTTTTTTAGGGGGCTTTTCTATTTTTATAGGCATTAATTTTAATTTATTTTTATTTTTTGAGAATTTTGTTTATTTTTTCTGTAATGTTAGACTGTTTTATTGTTTGTAATGTTAGATTAATTTTTTGTAATTTAATGATAGGATTTTTTCTTTTAAGTGTAATATAGTAGTAATTGGGGTTAATTTATGGGGTGTTAGTTTAAGGGGATAAGTATTTAAATGTGTTTTTTGCATTGTGGGGGGTTGACGGTTTAGGAGTTAATATGTTACTTAAGTTTATTGCGATGTGGGGGGTTGGAGGTTTAGGGGTTAATATGTTAATTAGGTTTATTGCAATGTGAGGGTTTGTCGGTTTAGGGGTTAATAGTATAATTAGTAAGTTGGCGTTGTAGGGTTTGGCGGTTTAGGGGTTAATATTGTAATTTATTTAGTTGGTGTTGTGGGGTTTGGTGGTGTAAGGGTTAGGTAGTTTCTGTTGTGGGAGTTTAGTGATTTAAGGGTTAGTTTTTTTGTTAATACTTAGTACTGGCGTGTTTTTTTTTTTTTTCTTAATACTTTGCGTGGGTGGTTAGTTTTCTAATACTTCGTGCATGCGGTTAGTTTTTTTTTTTTAATACTTTGTGCGGGCGTTTTTTTTTTAATTATTATTTCTTGCGGGCGGTTAAGTGTTTTTTAGTTATTTCATGCGGGCAGTTGCGTGTTTTTTTTTGTTTTTTTTAAGGCTTCGTTTGCCTAAGCTGCATTTAAGTGGATTCCGAAAATGGCTGGGTGGTGAAAGAATCCGCGCACCAAGTACGGTGCGATGAGCAGCGGACTGTTGTTAACTAACAGTTATCGATCTCGCTGCTCATCGGCTTATTCGCAGCTTTCTTGCTAGCCTGTCACTAAGCACCCACACTATACTATACTGTTTAACCCCCTAAACCACCACTCCTGGACGCCTCCGCAACTATAATAAATATATTAACCCCCAAACCGCCACTCCTGGACCCCTCCGCAACTCTAATAAATATATTAACCCCTAAACCACCGCTCCCGGACCCCGCTGCCACTATAATAAATATATGAACCCCTAAACCACCGCTCCCGGACCCCATCGCCACCTACATTATACCTATTAACCCCTAATCTGCCGCCCCTATACCGCCGCCACCTACATAAAGTTATTAACCCCTATCCTGCCGATCCCGGACCCCGCCACAAATAAATTAATTGTTTAACCCCTAAACCGCCGCACCCGGAGCCCTCCGCCACCTACATTACATTTATCAACCCCTATTCTGCCCCCCTACACCGCCACCACCTACAGTACATTGATTAACCCCTAATCTACCCCCTACACCGTCGCCACTATATTAAATGAATTAACCCCTAAACCTAAGTCTAACCCTAACACCACCCTAACTTAAATATTATTTAAATTAATCTAAATAAATATTCCTATAATTATATAAATTAATCCTATTTAAAACTAAATACTTACCTGTAAAATAAACCCTAATATAGCTACAATGTAATTATTAATTACATTGTAGCTATATTAGGGTTTATTTTATTTTACAGGCAACTTTGTATTTATTTTAACTAGGTACAATAGCTATTAAATAGTTATTAACTATTTAATAGCTACCTAGCTAAAATAAATACAAAATTACCTGTAAAATAAATCCTAACCTAAGTTACAACACTACACTATCATTAAATAAATTAAATTAATTAACTACAATTAACTAACATTAAATAAAATTAACTAAAAATAACTAAAGTACAAAAAAACTCCTCTAAATTACAGAAAAAAAATTACAAGAAGTTTAAACTAATTACACCTAATCTAAGCCCCCTAATAAAATAAAAATAATAAAATAATAATAAAATTCCCTACCCTATACTAAATTACAAATAGCCTTTAAAAGGACTTTTTTTGCAGGGCATTGCCCCAAAGTAATCAGCTCTTTTATCTGTAAAAAAAAAGAAATACAACCCCCCCAACATTAAAACCCACCACCCACACACCCAACCCTACTCTAAAACCCACCCAAACCCCCCTTAGAAAAACTTAACACTAACCCCTTGGAGATCACCCTACCTTGAGACGTCTTCACCCCGCCGGGCACAAGTGGTCCTCCATAAGGCAGAAGTTTTCATCCGATCGGGGCAGAAGAGGTCCTCCAGACGGTAGAAATCTTTATCCATGCGGCATCCTCTATCTTCATCCTTCCAGAGCGGAACCATCTTCTATCCAGTCAACGCGGAGCCATCCACTTCAATCAAAGTCCTAACGAAGAATGAAGGTTCCTTTAAATGACGTCATCTAAGATGGCGTCCCTCGAATTCCGATTGGCTGATAGGATTCTATCAGCCAATCGGAATTAAGATAGGAAAAATCCGATTGGCTGATGTAATCAGTCAATCGGATTGAAGTTCCATCCAATTGGCTGATCCAATCAGCCAATAGAATGTGATTGACCAATCAGAATTCGAGGGACGCCATCTTGTATGACGTCATTTAAAGGAACCTTCATTCTTCGTTAGGACTTCGATTGAAGAGGATGGCTCCGCGTCGGCTGGATAGAAGATGGCTCCGCTCCACTCCGGAAGGATGAAGATAGAAGATGCCGCATGGATGAAGATTTCAATCTGGAGGACCTCTTGTGCCCTGATTGGATGAAGACTTCTGCCGTATGGCGGACCACTTGTGCCCGGCTGGGTGAAGACGTCTCACGGTAGGGTGATCTTCAAGGGGTTAGTGTTAGGTTTTTTAAGGGGGGGTTTGGGTGGGTTTTAAAGTAGGGTTGGGTGTGTGGGTGGTGGGTTTTAATGTTGGAGGGTTGTATTTTTTTTTTTTTACAGGTAAAAGAGCTGATTACTTTGGGGCAATGCCCCGCAAAAAGCCCTTTTAAGGGCTATTTGTAATTTAGTATAGGGTAGGGAATTTTATTATTTTGGGGGGCTTTTTTATTTTATTAGGGGGCTTAGATTAGGTGTAATTAGTTTAAACTTCTTGTTGATGAGAGTGAAACGTAACTGTTCAAAGATTGATGACTATATCAAGGAGAGTAACGAACTGACGGATAGATTAATTGCAAGAGATTATTGTAAAAATGAAGTGTCTAAAATTAAAAATGAATTTGATAAATACAAAAGAGAAGATCTTTTGCAAACCAAAAAAGAGAAAAAAGTTGATGACAGACCTACATTCATCACCAAATATTCAAACCAGTACAATGATATTTGTAACATTGTGAAAAAATACCTCCCTATCTTGTATGGGGATGAAGTACTAAAAGAAATTATTGGTGATGGATGTAGATTTGTCTATAATAAAAATAATACACTTGCCAATCCACTTTCACCTAGTGTATTAAAAAATACACAAATACGTACCAATGACAGTTCCTGGCTTAGATATAATGGTAGCTATAAATGCGGCAGTAGCCGCTGTAAAGCATGTGAATATCATAATGTTACCAGTACTTTCACATCATATACAACTGGTGAAACTTTTGATATACAAGGTTGCCATAATTGTAGCTCTAGTTATGTGGTCTATCTGGCTGAGTGTAAACTGTGCAGGGGTCAATACGTGGGACTCACTACACGTGATGTCAGAACAAATATTAGAGAGCATTTGGGTAACATTAGAAATAAAGTCCCCTACTCGGAGCTAAGTAGACACTTTATTGAAGTTCATCATCAATCAGTACGTTCATTTAGCTGGAACATAATAGAAGCTATCAAAACTCCATCTAGAGGAGGAGATAGATCTCTAATCCTGGGGAGACAGGAAGTCTATTGGATTTTTAGACTTAAAACTCAAATCCCAAGAGGATACAACTCAGAGTTTGATCTTGTCAATTTTTGGGTGTAGCAAATGTATTTAGAAATGTAAACTGGGTACTCGATGTATACATAGGATTTTTCTTTCTTCCTAGTTACACATTTATATATATACATTAATATTCTCTCTTTTTTTCTTGGTGTCCATAATCCTAATATTTAAGTACTCTTAAGTACTTCCCAATTACTATGTTTTGTTTTAATATCTGCATATAGTGATTAACTTAATACAGAATGATAAATACTAGAACACTAGAATGTGTATATATATATATATATATATATATATATATATATATATATATATATAAATCTCTTTAAATAAATTTATAACAGCTTAGTTCTTAAGTATGTCCTATTTTTTTATATATATATATATATATATATATATATATATATATAACACAGGAATGGACCGCACTCACAGACTGGACTGGGTACACATCCTAAGCCACTGTTAACTCCACAGCCCTGAACACTGACAGACAGCTGCAAAGTTCCCAGCAACCCAGGCAGTTAACCCCCGAGCAACCTGGGTGTCAGGTCCGCAGGGGAGCATTACAAACATTAACACAAAACACAAAAAACCCAGCACTCACTAGCAGATTCACAGCAATGTTTAAAAGCAAAAGTGGGGGAAGTCATTTACATTTGGCGCCAAAGGATCAAGCCCAGGACCACGACAAGGTCTCCCCCTTCCTGGGACCCTAACCAGCACCCACACAATGCATACTTCCAAACAATCCAACTGGAAACCTCCCAGGGTGACACAGGCTTTTGTAACCTCCACTATGAAAATACAAAACACAGGAATGGACCGCACTCACAGACTGGACTGGGTACACATCCTAAGCCACTGTTAACTCCACAGCCCTGAACACTGACAGACAGCTGCAAAGTTCCCAGCAACCCAGGCAGTTAACCCCCGAGCAACCTGGGTGTCAGGTCCGCAGTGGAGCATTACAAACATTAACACAAAACACAAAAAACCCAGCACTCACTAGCAGATTCACAGCAATGTTTAAAAGCAAAACTGGGGGAAGTCAGTTACATTTGGCGCCAAAGGATCAAGCCCAGGACCACAACAAGGTCTCCCCCTTCCTGGGACCCTAACCAGCACCCACACAATGCATACTTCCAAACAAACCAACTGGGAACCTCCCAGGGTGACACAGGCTTTTGTAACCTCCCCTATGTAAATACAAAACACAGGAATGGACCGCACTCACAGACTGGACTGGGTACACATCCTAAGCCACTGTTAACTCCACAGCCCTGAACACTGACAGACAGCTGCAAAGTTCCCAGCAACCCAGGCAGTTAACCCCCGAGCAACCTGGGTGTCAGGTCCGCAGGGGAGCATTACAAACATTAACACAAAACACAAAAAACCCAGCACTCACTAGCAGATTCACAGCAATGTTTAAAAGCAAAACTGGGGGAAGTCAGTTACATTTGGTGCCAAAGGATCAAGCCCAGGACCACGACAAGGTCTCCCCCTTCCTGGGACCCTAACCAGCACCCACACAATGCATACTTCCAAACAAACCAACTGGGAACCTCCCAGGGTGACACAGGCTTTTGTAACCTCCCCTATGTAAATACAAAACACAGGAATGGCTCGCATACAAACAACAAATAGTATAGTGACCTCTCCTAGAGACATCGGAGAGACCTTCAGGAAATTTTACTCCAAATTGTATAACCTAGAAACCAGTGAGCCTCATAAACTCGACTCCACCGCCGAGATTTCCGCTTTTTTGGGAACACTGAACTTGCCTACAGTTCCACAAGAGGCACAATCAGTTCTCTCGGCTGCAATTACCCCTGAAGAGGTATATCTTAGTATAAAAGGTATTAAAACTGCTAAATCCCCAGGTCCTGACGGTTTCACGGGGCAATTTTATAAAACTTTCTAACCTATTCTGACCCCTATTCTATGCAGGGTCTTCAATGAGGTGAAAAGCAGAGGTTGTTTCAGAACTGAGTTTTTAGAGGCCGTTATTACCACAATTTTGAAACCTGGCAAAGACCCCCTAGATTGTGGTAGTTATCGCCCTATTTCCCTCCTCAATTTAGATACGAAGCTTTACGCAAAAATCATAGCTACACGAGTATCCAGAGTAATTCCGAGTCTGGTCCATACGGACCAAGTCGGAATCATCCCGCAGAGGGAGGGACCGGATGCCACAAGACGGGTCTTAGATATATTGCTGGAGGCAGCCAGACTAAAAGTTCCCATGCTCGCCCTGTCACTAGATGCTGAGAAAGCCTTCGACAGGGTGAGCTGGGACTACCTATGGGAGACCCTTCGAGTGTTCGGATTTCCGAACGATTTTGTCTTAGCTGTTAAAGCTTTATATTCGGGTCCTTCGGCTAGAATACGGGGAGTAGGATTCCAATCTGCCTCTCTAGAAATTTCAAACGGTACCAGGCAAGGGTGCCCTCTCTCACCACTCCTTTTTGCTCTTTCAATAGAGCCCCTAGCTCAGGCGATTAGATTTAATCCAACTATCTCAGGAATCACTTTTGGGAAGTCACAGCACAAGATAGCATTGTACGCTGATGACATTACACTCCTTCTAACTAACCCATCCACTTCGGTTCAGGCTGTTTTTCAACTCTTGACTCGCTTCGGTAGACTTAGCCATTACAAATTAAATATCAGTAAGACAGAAGCTCTACATCTGAACATACCACCTCCAGACTTGACTACCTTGCAGAAACAATTTACTTTTCAATGGTCTGCAAATAGTATAAAGCTTCTGGGAACACACCTTAGTACATCTATACCTACAGTGATTACTAAAAATTATATAGACAAGCTCCCTGAATGGCGGAGACTCTTGGAGTCCTGGGAGTTCCGGGAGATTTCTTGGACTGGCAGAATAACTGCCATTAAGATGTCTTTTATCCCTAAGGTTCTTTACCTATTCTGCTCTCTACCAGTCAATATACCCAGACCTATACTAAACAAATTGCAGAGTCTTATCACCAATTATATTTGGAAGGGTAGAAAGCCTAGAACCTCAACGCGTACACTACAGAGGGACACTACAAGTGGTGGTCTTGGTTTGCCAAACATTCTGTACTATTACCAGGCGGCACGATTAGCCCATCTACTGAGCTGGAGTGACAATTCGACTCCCCCATCCTGGAGGGAAATAGAGCAATCTCTCCTCCCTCGGGAACTATCACTCTCCGATCTCCCATGGATTCCCTCACATAGACAGGGCTCCCTTCAAATCACCCACGCTGTAATTTCTGACTTACTTAAGTTTTGGAATCAGATTCGGCACCTTCCTTCTATTGCACCACATCCCTCCCCACGGCAGACAATAGCTAGCTCCCTCTTTTGTTTGCCTGAAGCACACATAGCAGCGTGGCGTGGATTTGGCGTTACTACGATTTCAGATTTTTATAGTAGCACAAATACGCTTTCGCACAGTAGAGTTTGCGAGGATCTCATGATCCCTCCCCCACTTCATTTTGAGGCTTTTCGTTTTTGCTCTCTTCTTAGAACATGGGGATTCCCTAGGCAGGATCTTAGGGAACCCACTGTATGGGAACACAGATGGTCCTCAACTTCCTTGACAAGAGGAATTCTCTCGTTCCACTATGACCTTCTACTTGATTCTCAACCATCCCTAAAGATATCGCAACATCTTGCTTGGGAGAGAGAGCTTGAGTTCACCGCTGATGCTGAGACCTGGAATAGGGAGATACTATTTACCAGAAAATTACTCCATTGTGCAACCTTATGGGAGCTATTCTATAAGCTTACGGTTAGATGGCATCTTGTACCTTATACTCTTCATAAAATACACACCAATCACCCCCCTACTTGCTGGAGAGGATGTGGTATGCTAGGTACGCAGAGTCATATCTGGTGGTCTTGCCCCAAAATCACACAAGTTTGGACACAATTGTTCCAGATCTGCAAGTCATTTAACTTTGCTTACACACTTAGCACTCAGACTTGTCTCCTACATATAGAATTTCCAACTATGCCCCAAGCCCATAAATCTCTCATTATCTATTTACTCATGTCCACTAAATTAGAGATAGCCAGAGCATGGAAACAGAAATCACCCCCTGCCTTTTCACAAATTATGTCCACTATACATTTTATACAGAACATGGAGTCCTACTCGTACTCTGTACTTGATAAGATGGACGCATATATTGATATCTGGGCACCATGGATAGAGAAGTTTCCAAAGTAAAGACTTGATATTCTACCTATTTCTTCTCTTATTTTATATTATATCTCTTTATCTTTACCTATGTTATTTGTTTGCCTTTTTTTTTTTTTTTTTTTTTTTTGTCTCCCCTTCCCCCTCCTCCCCATTCCTTCCCACATACCTATACGATGTGACTTTTGAGACACCTATTGAGATGCGATAAATGTAAAATGAGAACTGTTATATTCTCTTCACCAACTTATAGACCCTGATCATCTAAGTATCAACTATGGTTGACTTTACACATCTCTTATGTTATACTTTATGTTATGTCGACTGACCTTTGTAACCTTTTGGTCATTTGAACAGCTGATGATCCCTGTGTGGATTCACTCAATGTTGATATATTTTGTAATCGATTGTTATTTTATTTGTTCTCACAATAAAAAGATTTAAAACAAAAAAAAAACACAGGAATGGACCGCACTCACAGACTGGACTGGGTACACATCCTAAGCCACTGTTAACTCCACAGCCCTGAACACTGACAGACAGCTGCAAAGTTCCCAGCAACCCAGGCAGTTAACCCCCGAGCAACCTGGGTGTCAGGTCCGCAGGGGAGCATTACAAACATTAACACAAAACACAAAAAACCCAGCACTCACTAGCAGATTCACAGCAATGTTTAAAAGCAAAACTGGGGGAAGTCAGTTACATTTGGCGCCAAAGGATCAAGCCCAGGACCACGACAAGGTCTCCCCCTTCCTGGGACCCTAACCAGCACCCACACAATGCATACTTCCAAACAAACCAACTGGGAACCTCCCAGGGTGACACAGGCTTTTGTAACCTCCCCTATGTAAATACAAAACACAGGAATGGACCGCACTCACAGACTGGACTGGGTACACATCCTAAGCCACTGTTAACTCCACAGCCCTGAACACTGACAGACAGCTGCAAAGTTCCCAGCAACCCAGGCAGTTAACCCCCGAGCAACCTGGGTGTCAGGTCCACAGGGGAGCATTACAAACATTAACACAAAACACAAAAAACCCAGCACTCACTAGCAGATTCACAGCAATGTTTAAAAGCAAAACTGGGGGAAGTCAGTTACATTTGGCGCCAAAGGATCAAGCCCAGGACCACGACAAGGTCTCCCCCTTCCTGGGACCCTAACCAGCACCCACACAATGCATACTTCTAAACAAACCAACTGGGAACCTCCCAGGGTGACACAGGCTTTTGTAACCTCCCCTATGTAAATACAAAACACAGGAATGGACCGCACTCACAGACTGGACTGGGTACACATCCTAAGCCACTGTTAACTCCACAGCCCTGAACACTGACAGACAGCTGCAAAGTTCCCAGCAACCCAGGCAGTTAACCCCCGAGCAACCTGGGTGTTAGGTCCGCAGGGGAGCATTACAAACATTAACACAAAACACAAAAAACCCAGCACTCACTAGCAGATTCACAGCAATGTTTAAAAGCAAAACTGGGGGAAGTCAGTTACATTTGGCGCCAAAGGATCAAGCCCAGGACCACGACAAGGTCTCCCCCTTCCTGGGACCCTAACCAGCACCCACACAATGCATACTTCCAAACAAACCAACTGGGAACCTCCCAGGGTGACACAGGCTTTTGTAACCTCCCCTATGTAAATACAAAACACAGGAATGGACCGCACTCACAGACTGGACTGGGTACACATCCTAAGCCACTGTTAACTCCACAGCCCTGAACACTGACAGACAGCTGCAAAGTTCCCAGCAACCCAGGCAGTTAACCCCCGAGCAACCTGGGTGTCAGGTCCGCAGTGGAGCATTACAAACATTAACACAAAACACAAAAAACCCAGCACTCACTAGCAGATTCACAGCAATGTTTAAAAGCAAAACTGGGGGAAGTCAGTTACATTTGGCGCCAAAGGATCAAGCCCAGGACCACGACAAGGTCTCCCCCTTCCTGGGACCCTAACCAGCACCCACACAATGCATACTTCCAAACAAACCAACTGGGAACCTCCCAGGGTGACACAGGCTTTTGTAACCTCCCCTATGTAAATACAAAACACAGGAATGGACCGCACTCACAGACTGGACTGGGTATACATCCTAAGCCACTGTTAACTCCACAGCCCTGAACACTGACAGACAGCTGCAAAGTTCCCAGCAACCCAGGCAGTTAACCCCCGAGCAACCTGGGTGTCAGGTCCGCAGGGGAGCATTACAAACATTAACACAAAACACAAAAAACCCAGCACTCACTAGCAGATTCACAGCAATGTTTAAAAGCAAAACTGGGGGAAGTCAGTTACATTTGGTGCCAAAGGATCAAGCCCTGGACCACGACAAGGTCTCCCCCTTCCTGGGACGCTAACCAGCACCCGCACAATGCATACTTCCAAACAAACCAACTGGGAACCTCCCAGGGTGACACAGGCTTTTGTAACCTCCCCTATGTAAATACAAAACACAGGAATGGACCACACTCACAGACTGGACTGGGTACACATCCTAAGCCACTGTTAACTCCACAGCCCTGAACACTGACAGACAGCTGCAAAGTTCCCAGCAACCCAGGCAGTTAACCCCCGAGCAACCTGGGTGTCAGGTCCACAGGGGAGCATTACAAACATTAACACAAAACACAAAAAACCCAGCACTCACTAGCAGATTCACAGCAATGTTTAAAAGCAAAACTGGGGGAAGTCAGTTACATTTGGCGCCAAAGGATCAAGCCCAGGACCACGACAAGGTCTCCCCCTTCCTGGGACCCTAACCAGCACCCACACAATGCATACTTCCAAACAAACCAACTGGGAACCTCCCAGGGTGACACAGGCTTTTGTAACCTCCCCTATGTAAATACAAAACACAGGAATGGACCGCACTCACAGACTGGACTGGGTACACATCCTAAGCCACTGTTAACTCCACAGCCCTGAACACTGACAGACAGCTGCAAAGTTCCCAGCAACCCAAGCAGTTAACACCCGAGCAACCTGGGTGTCAGGTCGCAGGGGAGCATTACAAACATTAACACAAAACACAAAAAACCCAGCACTCACTAGCAGATTCACAGCAATGTTTAAAAGCAAAACTGGGGGAAGTCAGTTACATTTGGCGCCAAAGGATCAAGCCCAGGACCACGACAAGGTCTCCCCCTTCCTGGGACCCTAACCAGCACCCACACAATGCATACTTCCAAACAAACCAACTGGGAACCTCCCAGGGTGACACAGGCTTTTGTAACCTCCCCTATGTAAATACAAAACACAGGAATGGACCGCACTCACAGACTGGACTGGGTACACATCCTAAGCCACTGTTAACTCCACAGCCCTGAACACTGACAGACAGCTGCAAAGTTCCCAGCAACCCAAGCAGTTAACCCCCGAGCAACCTGGGTGTCAGGTCCGCAGGGGAGCATTACAAACATTAACACAAAACACAAAAAACCCAGCACTCACTAGCAGATTCACAGCAATGTTTAAAAGCAAAACTGGGGGAAGTCAGTTACATTTGGCGCCAAAGGATCAAGCCCAGGACCACGACAAGGTCTCCCCCTTCCTGGGACCCTAACCAGCACCCACACAATGCATACTTCCAAACAAACCAACTGGGAACCTCCCAGGGTGACTCAGGCCTTTGTAACCTCCCTATGTAAATACAAAACACAGGAATGGACCGCACTCACAGACTGGACTTGGTACACATCCTAAGCCACTGTTAACTCCACAGCCCTGAACACTGACAGACAGCTGCAAAGTTCCCAGCAACCCAGGCAGTTAACCCCCGAGCAACCTGGGTGTCAGGTCCGCAGGGGAGCATTACAAACATTAACACAAAACACAAAAAACCCAGCACTCACTAGCAGATTCACAGCAATGTTTAAAAGCAAAACTGGGGGAAGTCAGTTACATTTGGCGCCAAAGGATCAAGCCCAGGACCACGACAAGGTCTCCCCCTTCCTGGGACCCTAACCAGCACCCACACAATGCATACTTCCAAACAAACCAACTGGGAACCCGCCAGGGTGACTCAGGCTTTTGTAACCTCCCCTATGTAAATACAAAACACAGGAATGGACCGCACTCACAGACTGGACTGGGTACACATCCTAAGCCACTGTTAACTCCACAGCCCTGAACACTGACAGACAGCTGCAAAGTTCCCAGCAACCCAGGCAGTTAACCCCCGAGCAACCTGGGTGTCAGGTCCGCAGGGGAGCATTACAAACATTAACACAAAACACAAAAAAACCCAGCACTCACTAGCAGATTCACAGCAATGTTTAAAAGCAAAACTGGGGGAAGTCAGTTACATTTGGCGCCAAAGGATCAAGCATTGCTGTGAATCTGCTAGTGAGTGCTGGGTTTTTTGTGTTTTGTTTTAATGTTTGTAATGCTCCCCTGCGGACCTGACACCCAGGTTGCTCGGGGGTTAACTGCCTGGGTTGCTGGGAACATTGCAGCTGTCTGTCAGTGTTCAGGGCTGTGGAGTTAACAGTGGCTTAGGATGTGTACTCAGTCCAGTCTGTGAGTGCGGTCCATTCCTGTGTTTTGTATTTACATAGGGGAGGTTACAAAAGCCTGTGTCACCCTGGGAGGTTCACAGTTGGTTTGTTTGGAAGTATGCATTGTGTGGGTGCTGGTTAGGGTCCCAGGAAGGGGGAGACCTTGTCGTGGTCCTGGGCTTGATCCTTTGGCGCCAAATGTAACTGACTTCCCCCAGTTTTGCTTTTAAACATTGCTGTGAATCTGCTAGTGAGTGCTGGGTTTTTTGTGTTTTGTATATATATATATATATATATATATATATATATATATATATATATTATGTACTTCATCCATATTTTATATATATATGAGTCACTGGTCTCTTTAAGTACGATAAAACTAAGGTATACCACTCTTGTCTTATCACATTACTATTATATAGGGTTAAGTGCTTTCTAGTTAAGGGGTGATACTCCACTTTATTTCTAAAGAATTGATTGGTGTATTAGATTAGATTACATTAGGGTTAAGCAATATATGTTTGATTCAATAAATGTACTAATGTTATTAGGTGATATGTTAATCCCTAAGATTCAAACAACGTTTAAAACATTTTGTTTATCTTTACACAATATGTAATGTATACACTTTATAGGAATAGAGTGATACGATGATTATTTTGTTTACTGCAGTGATGCGTTAGACTCTCAGCTTGTAAGGGTTAACTATTCAGCTGATTTAGATTAACATGTAATTAGATATGTATTTAAGTCTTTGTAAATGTACACTAGACATGGTCTATGATTACGGCAAAAGCTTCCTTTTTTAATGTTTTAGCTATGTCTCAATAAACTTTGAATTTTTTATATATTCACTCCTGGGACATTGCCTTAATTTTTTCTTATATTTTAGCTATCTTAGGGTTTATTTTAAAGGTAAGTATTTAGTTTTAAATAGGATTAATTTATTTAATTCTAGGAATATTTATTTAGATTAATTTAAATAATATTTAAGTTAGGGGGGTGTTAGGGGGGCAGGATAGGGGAAAATAAATGTAATGTAGGTGGCGGAGGGCTCCGGGTGCGGCGGTTTAGGGGTTAAACAATTTATTTATTAGCAGCGGGGTCAAGGATCAGCAGGATAGGGGTTAATAACTTTATGTAGGTGGCGGCGTATAGGGGGCGGAAGATTAGGGGTTAATAGGTATAATGTAGGTGGCGGCGGGGTCCGGGAGCAGTGGTTTAGGGGTTCATTTCTTTATTATAGTTGCGGCAGGGTCTGGGAGCGGTGGTTTAGGGGTTAATAAGTATAAAGTAGGTGGCGGCAGTGTAGGGGGGGCAGATTAGGGGTGTTTAGACTCAGGGTACATGTTAGGGTGTTAGGTGCAGACACTTCCCATAGAAATCAATGAGATATCGGGCAGCAGCGAACATGAGCTCTCGCTGCTGTCAGACTCCCATTGATTCCTATGGGATCCACCGCCTCCAGGGTGGTGGATTGAACACCAGTACGCTGGGCCGGAATAGTGGCGAGCATAAATGGTTGTTCTTTGATAACTTCCAAAAGTAGTCAGATAGTGCCGAACTTGCGTTCGGAACATCTGGAGTGACGTAACCATCGATCTGTGTCGGACTGAGTCCGGCGGATCGTAGGTTACGTCACTAGATTCTACTTTTGCTTGTCTGTAGGGCTTGATAACTAGGGCAAATCAGCCTTGCCACAAATACGTTGCGGAATTCCAGCATATTTGCGGTTGACGGCTTGATAACTAGAGGCCACTGTTTCTGAAATGTGTGTGTGGGGAGTTCTTTTAAGTTTCAACAAACAACAAAATAGATTTTTTTTCACAGGCTGGGGTCTTAGAACTATGCAGGCTTAGGGGCCAATTTATCAAGGACCGAATGGCCCCTGATGCCCCTGTTTCTGCACAAGCCTTCAGGCTCACTGGAAACAGCAGTTATGAAGCAGTGGTTTTAAGAACGCTGCTCTATAACTGGTCTGCTGCCTCTGAGGCTGCGATCTGCAATCCGCCCAATCCTATACAATCGGGTTGATTGACACCCCCTGCTATCGGCCGATTAGCCGCAAATCTGCAGGGGACATTATTGCACAAGCAGTTCACCAGAACTGCTTGTGCAATGTTAAGTTTCAGCTATGTCTCTCAGACATGATGCGCTACAGCATGTCTGTTGGACATGATACTCTACAGCGTATCATGTCGCACAGACAATGATAAATCAGCCTCACAATGTTAATATTGTTCCCCATTTCTGACACTCTTTTGTTCGTACAGCACTGAGTTTTTGAGCTTAGTTACAACTGCCCCTTAAATAACATCATATCTATAAACAAACTATATACCTATATAGCAGAACATTTTAAACAACTTTCCTATTTATTTTAAATATATGTTTTGCTTAGTTCTCTTGGTATCCATTGTTAAAGAGTAAGGTGAGCTCAGGAGCATGCACTTATCTTTAGCCATCTGGCAGAAGTGTGTGTAACAAAGTTTATAGCCACATTATACATAGTTGTTAACGCTGCTGCCATACTGCTAAAGACACATGCACACTCCTAAGCTTCTGTCAGTCTACCTAGGTTTACTCTACAACAAAGGACACCAAAAAACTAAGCAAATTTGATAATAGAAATAGTTTAGAAAGGTCTTTAAAATGGCATGCTCTATCTGAATCAGGAATGTTTTTTTTTTTTTACTTTACTGTCACTTTAAGTACTCTTGATGAATAAGAGCAGTTAAATATCTAGTGAAAAGTGGAAGAATGGTCATTAGCTGACTTGTCTATGGAAAGTCCTTTTGCTTTGGGGCCTCTGGATGCCAATGGTTGTGCTCTTGATAGAAAGAACATAGATAACCCTGACTAAAATTATGTTTGTTGATACTGAGGGTGGGGCTTGGAGAGGTTGGGAAAATGTCCTCTTCTTTTCCAGGTATGAAACTAAAGAGTCTTTCTGACGGATGATTTTGTTTTGGAAATGGTTATAAATGATTTTGAATAACTTTTAAAAATATTTTTCATAAACAAATGACCATTAGTTTCAATAGAGGTCTCAGGAAATGCAAAGCTTTGATGGGCTTCTACACCAACTAAATTGAAAGAAAATGAAGAAATACTGACAAAATTCATCAGTATTCATTTGTCTTCTTTTAATTACCTGTAGAGGTTAAATACATACCTCTAACATACTGGAGAGCCACACGATTGCTGACCTTTCTTCTTAGAGCTCCAGACCGTGCTAAGCCTCCTAGCACAGCGGATTCCAGAGATTATGTTAAAGGGGAATAACCTTTAGCGCAGGCTCTGGGATCCACCGTGCTAAGCCTCTTAAACATGTGGCCTAGAGAACAAAGAAGAAGTGTCGGGATTAGCGTGGCTCTCCAGCAAGCTAGAGGTAAATATTTAACTCTACAGATTAATTTATCCACCTGTAGCAAAAGAACATTTACATTCGTTTTACGAAAACAAATGTAAATGTTCCCCCGAATATTCAGTAAGCATTTAGCTTAAAATGAAATGAATACTGAATATCACAGCAGCTGAATATTCGGGAAACTAATTATTCTGAAGATTCAGCGGAATCAAATTTTTTCACCCATGCACATCTACACATTTTAATATCTGTTTTTTTCATTAACAATTGCAGAGAAATCTTTCATAATATTGTGTTCGGACATCTCTGAATGTTGGACAGATCCAAGGTCCTGAGCCTACCTTAGGCCTAGATTTGGAGTTTGGCGTTAGCCATGAAAACCAGCGTTAGAGGCTCCTAACGCTGGTTTTAGGCTAACTCCGGTATTTGGAGTCACTCAAAAAAGGGTCTAACGCTCATTTTTCAGCCGCGACTTTTCCATACCGCAGATCCCCTTACGTCATTTGCGTATCCTATCTTTTCAATGGGATCTTTCTAACTCCGGTATTTAGAGTCGTGTCTGAAGTGGGCGTTAGAAATCTAACGACAAAACTCCAGCCGCAGAAAAAAGTCAGTAGTTAAGAGCTTTCTGGGCTAACGCCGGTTCATAAAGCTCTTAACTACTGTACTCTAAAGTACACTAACACCCATAAACTACCTATGTACCCCTAAACCGAGGTCCCGCCACTCGATTACATTTTTTTAACCCCTAATCTGCCAACCGCCACCTACGTTATACTTATGTACCCCTAATCTGCTGCCCCTAACACCGCCGACCCCTGTATTATATTTATTAACCCTTAATCTGCCCCCCACAACGTTGCCGCCAGCTACCTACAATAATTAACCCCTAATCTGCCGACCGCAAAGCGCCACCACTTACATTATAGCTATGTACCCCTAATCTGCTGCCCCTAACACCGCCGACCCCTATATTATATTTATTAATCCCTAATCTGCCCCCCTCAACGTCGCCTCCACCTGCCTACACTTATTAAACCCTAATCTTCCGAGCGGACCGCACCGCTACTATAATAAAGTTATTAACCCCTAATCCGCCTCACTAACCCTATAATAAATAGTATTAACCCCTAATCTGCCCTCCCTAACATCGCCGACACCTAACTTCAATTATTAACCCCTAATCTGCCGACCGGAGCTCACCGCTATTCTAATAAATGTATTAACCCCTAAAGCTAAGTCTAACCCTAACACTAACACCCCTCTAAATTAAATATAATTTTAATCTAACGAAATTAATTAACTCTTATTAAATAAATTATTCCTATTTAAAGCTAAATACTTACCTGTAAAATAAACCCTAATATAGCTACAATATAAATTATAATTACATTGTAGCTATTTTAGGATTAATATTTATTTTACAGGCAACTTTGTAATTATTTTAACCAGGTACAATAGCTATTAAATAGTTAAGAACTATTTAATAGTTACCTAGTTAAAATAATTACAAAATTACCTGTAAAATAAATCCTAACCTAAGTTACAATTAAACCTAACACTATACTATCATTAAATTTAGAGTCGTGTCTGAAGTGGGCGTTAGAAATCTAACGACAAAACTCCAGCCGCAGAAAAAAGTCAGTAGTTAAGAGCTTTCTGGGCTAACGCCGGTTCATAAAGCTCTTAACTACTGTACTCTAAAGTACACTAACACCCATAAACTACCTATGTACCCCTAAACCGAGGTCCGCCACTCGATTACTTTTTTTTAACCCCTAATCTGCCAACCGCCACCTACGTTATACTTATGTACCCCTAATCTGCTGCCCCTAACACCGCTGACCCCTGTATTATATTTATTAACCCTTAATCTGCCCCCCACAACGTTGCCGCCAGCTACCTACAATAATTAACCCCTAATCTGCCGACCGCAAAGCGCCACCACTTACATTATAGCTATGTACCCCTAATCTGCTGCCCCTAACACCGCCGACCCCTATATTATATTTATTAATCCCTAATCTGCCCCCCTCAACGTCGCCTCCACCTGCCTACACTTATTAAACCCTAATCTTCCGAGCGGACCGCACCGCTACTATAATAAAGTTATTAACCCCTAATCCGCCTCACTAACCCTATAATAAATAGTATTTACCCCTAATCTGCCCTCCCTAACATCGCCGACACCTAACTTCAATTATTAACCCCTAATCTGCCGACCGGAGCTCACCGCTATTCTAATAAATGTATTAACCCCTAAAGCTAAGTCTAACCCTAACACTAACACCCCTCTAAATTAAATATAATTTTAATCTAACGAAATTAATTAACTCTTATTAAATAAATTATTCCTATTTAAAGCTAAATACTTACCTGTAAAATAAACCCTAATATAGCTACAATATAAATTATAATTACATTGTAGCTATTTTAGGATTAATATTTATTTTACAGGCAACTTTGTAATTATTTTAACCAGGTACAATAGCTATTAAATAGTTAAGAACTATTTAATAGTTACCTAGTTAAAATAATTACAGAATTACCTGTAAAATAAATCCTAACCTAAGTTACAATTAAACCTAACACTATACTATCATTAAATTAATTAAATAAAATACCTACAATTACCTACAATTAAACCTAACACTACACTATCAATACATTAATTAAATACAATATCTACAAATAACTACAATGAAATAAACTAACTAAAGTACAAAAAATAAAAAAGAACTAAGTTACAAAAAATAAAAAAATATTTACAAACATAAGAAAAATATTACAACAATTTTAAACTAATTACACCTACTGTAAGCCCCCTAATAAAACAACAAAGCCCCCCAAAATAAAAAATGCCCTACCCTATTCTAAATTACTAAAGTTAAAAGCTCTTTTACCTTACCAGCCCTAAACAGGGCCCTTTGCGGGGCATGCCCCAAGAAGTTCAGCTCTTTTGCCTGTAAAAAAAACCCATACAATACCCCCCCAACATTACAACCCACCACCCACATACCCCTAATCTAACCCAAACCCCCCTTAAATAAAAAACACTAAGCCCCTGAAGATCTTCCTACCTTGTCTTCACCATACCAGGTTCACCGATAGGTCCAGAAGAGCTCCTCCGATGTCCTGATCCAAGCCCAAGCAGGGGGCTGAAGATGTCCATGATCCGGTAGAAGTCTTCATCCAAGCGGGGCAGAAGAGGTCTTCCATCCGATTGAAGTCTTCATCCAGGCGGCATCTTCTATCGATATCCATCTGGAGCGGAGCGGCAGCATCCTGAAGACCTCCGACGCGGAACATCCATCCTGGCCGACGACTGAACGACGAATGACGGTTCCTTTAAATGACGTCATCCAAGATGGCGTCCCTCGAATTCCGATTGGCTGATAGGATTTTATCAGCCAATTGGAATTAAGGTAGGAATATTCTGATTGGCTGATGGAATCAGCTAATCAGAATCAAGTTCAATCCGATTGGCTGATCCAATCAGCCAATCAGATTGAGCTCGCATTCTATTGGCTGTTCCGATCAGCCAATAGAATGCGAGCTCAATCTGATTGGCTGAACTTCTTGGGGCATGCCCCGCAAAGGGCCCTGTTCAGGGCTGGTAAGGTAAAAGAGCTTTTAACTTTAGTAATTTAGAATAGGGTAGGACATATTTTATTTTGGGGGGCTTTGTTATTTTATTAGGGGGCTTAGAGTAGGTGTAATTAGTTTAAGATTGTTGTAATATTTTTCTTATATTTGTAAATATTTTTTTATTTTTTGTAACAGTTCTTTTTTATTTTTTGTACTTTAGTTAGTTTATTTCATTGTAGTTATTTGTAGATATTGTATTTAATTAATGTATTGATAGTGTAGTGTTAGGTTTAATTGTAGGTAATTGTAGGTATTTTATTTAATTAATTTAATGATAGTATAGTGTTAGGTTTAATTGTAACTTAGGTTAGGATTTATTTTACAGGTAATTTTGTAATTATTTTAACTAGGTAACTATTAAATAGTTCTTAACTATTTAATAGCTATTGTACCTGGTTAAAATAATTACAAAGTTGCCTGTAAAATAAATATTAATCCTAAAATAGCTACAATGTAATTATAATTTATATTGTAGCTATATTAGGGTTTATTTTACAGGTAAGTATTTAGCTTTAAATAGGAATAATTTATTTAATAAGAGTTAATTTATTTCGTTAGATTAAAATTATATTTAACTTAGGGGGGTGTTAGTGTTAGGGTTAGACTTAGCTTTAGGGGTTAATACATTTATTAGAATAGCGGTGAGCTCCGGTCGGCAGATTAGGGGTTAATGTTTGAAGTTAGGTGTCAGCGATGTTAGGGAGGGCAGATTAGGGGTTAATACTATTTATTATAGGGTTAGTGAGGCGGATTAGGGGTTAATAACTTTATTATAGTAGCGGTGCGGTCTGCTCGGCAGATTAGGGGTTAATAAGTGTAGGCAGGTGGAGGCGACGTTGTGGGAGGCAGATTAGGGGTTAATAAATATAATATAGGGGTCGGCGATGTTAGGGGCAGCAGATAAGGGGTACATAAAGATAATGTAAGTAGCAGCGGTTTACGGAGCGGCAGATTAGGGGTTAAAAATAATATGCAGGGGTCAGCGATAGCGGGGGCGGCAGATTAGGGGTTAATAAGTGTAAGGTTAGGGGTGTTTAGACTCGGGGTACATGTTAGGGTGTTAGGTGCAGACTTAGGAAGTGTTTACGCATAGCAAACAATGGGGCTGCGTTAGGAGCTGAACGCGGCTTTTTTGCAGGTGTTTTTTTTCAGCTCAAACAGCCCCATTGTTTCCTACGGGGGAATCGTGCACGAGCACGTTTTTGAGGCTGGCCGCGTCCGTAAGCAACTCTGGTATCGAGAGTTGGAGTGGCGTTAAAAATGCTTTACGCTCCTTTTTTGGAGCCTAACGCAGCGTTTCTGTGGACTCT
The DNA here is from genome assembly GCF_027579735.1 of Bombina bombina. Taxonomy (NCBI): domain Eukaryota; kingdom Metazoa; phylum Chordata; class Amphibia; order Anura; family Bombinatoridae; genus Bombina; species Bombina bombina. The sequence goes on along the minus strand of NC_069499.1, from coordinate 313,503,888 downwards.
CAATACCAGAGTTATTTTTATGGTGCGGCCAGAAAAAAGCCGGCGTTAGCTACGCGGGTCCTTACCGACAAAACTCTAAATCTAGCCGTTAGTATGCTTTTTAACAAAGGATACCAAGAGAACTAAGTAAATTAGATAATAAAAGTAAATAGGAAAGATGTTTAAATTTGTATACTTTATCTGAATCATGAAATAAAAAATGTGGGTTTCATATCACTTTAAGAAATATCTTAACCTCTCCACTACCTCTGAGATGGCAGAGTTAAACACCTGGAACTTATTGGTTCAGGATGATTGACAGGCCCTGCTCTGGAGTGATAAATTGCATCAGGCAGCTTTGCACAAGGACATCCTTGTGCTATGTTAAATATGGGCAGGGAACAGCATAGAATATAGCAAGGGGGATTTGCCCCTTTAAGATTAAATAATTGAGGTATGTGAGGGAAAAAAAACGATGAACGTTATGTATGTAACCAATGAAGTAAAACTGGATCTAAAGAAGCTGTGGATATGAACCAGAGGTGATTACTGTAGAAGTTGAGTATGTAACTAGGGTTGCAAACTTCTGCACAATCTATCTAAATTTTAATTTGAAAGATATTTATCGCACTGTGCAGGTTCTTGATGTGAAGGAGAGAGACCTATACTACACTATAAGGTCTGGAAATATCCTAAAGATTTTGCATGATTTCTCTCCTTGACAGAGAGGTTTTAAATATTAGGCCCTCTGTAAGAAGTCCCACTAGTACAATGAAGCCCCTGGTGGAATTCTGTAAAGTTAGTTTTTACATTCTGAGCTTGCTAAGAGGCTCTCCTTACATATAAGTATAGCTTCTGGTATTTGGCTGAACAGGGGCGATCCATGGGCATACAGAAAAAAATTCTCTCTCAGGTCTATTCTCTAAACAGCAAAAATATGAGTATTTGGCCTTGTAATAAAATTAACATTAATGAATGGCATCATAATATATTTAAAGGGACATGAAACTCAAAAATTGCCTTCCGATTAAGACAGAGGGGTCTATTTATGTAGGCGAGGACAGACATGATCCGCTATAGCAAATCATGTCCGCCGCACATTGATAAATGCTGACAGCATACGCTGTCGACATTTATCAATGCACCAGCAGTTCTGGTGAACTACTGGTGCAATACCAACCCCTGCAGATTCACGGCCAATTGGCCGCTAGAAGGGGGTGTCAATCAACCTGATCGTATTCGATTGGGCTAATCGCTGTCCGTCACCTCAGAGGTGGCGGACGAGTTAAGGAGCAGTGGTCTTAGGACCGCTGCTTCTTAACTTCCGCTTCAGTCGGAACTGAAGCGGAGAGGGTCGGAAGCAGCATCCGCTGCTTCATAAATAGACCCCAGAGGATTCAATTTTATACATCTTTCCAAATAACTATTGTCAAATGTGCTTCATTCTCTTAGCATCTGTTGTAGAAGTAGCATCAGTGATCTATTGGGAGGTAGCTGAACACATCAGGTGAGCCAATTACAAGAGTCATATGTGCAGCCACCAATCAGCAGCTAGCTCTAAGTAGTGCATTGCTGCTCCTAAGCATACCTAAGAATGCTTTTAAGCAAAGAATACCAAGAGAATGAAGAAAATTAAAGAACAGAAATAAAAAAGAAAGTTGTTTAACCCTTTAACTGCTGAGCCATTTCCACCCCTGTGCTGAGCTATTGTGTGCCATTATTTTAATTATATATCATGGCACATGTGAACTGTACAATAAAAAGTGTATATTTTATTTAAATTTTAATAAATAAGGTTGTAAATGATAGTGTGTGTGTTTTTGTAAATTCTTGCAAAAAAATAAGAGGTTAGCCTTTTATACATGGGGTACTTGTCTTATAGTTGCATAACTTTGATGTGCACATAAAGAGCATTTATTCATGCCAGATGACCACAATTACTGAAGGTCTTAGTGGTCTTCAGGCCTTTTTAATGGGCTCTTATATGTGTCTAGTGATCCCCTTATTAAAAAAAAAATGTGTGTGTGTTTTATTCTAATTTTATTTTTTAAATTGTGTGATTGTCTTTCAAATGGTGGGTCTGGGGATTTCTAGGGTTTAATGGAGTTGAGATCAAGGTTTGAATACTTATCCCCCCCATGCAGTGCCCTTAAGCTCTTCTGTCCACTTTCTGGTCTCCAGGTTGATTATGTCACCACACCCATGCATGGTGACGTAATCAGCATTGCCGGATAGCCAAGTCAATGAAGAAACCTCGGCCATCTTGTATAGCCTTTAACTGCAAAGGAGGGCTGTGATCAACTCACCCCTAATGACGACACATGGTTGTCATCTGCCGTTAAGGGGTTAAAATTGCATGTTCTGTCTCAATCATGAAGATTTAAATTTAACTTTATTTTCCCTTTTGTGATAAACCTTTATAGATTTATTCATAGCATTGGTTACTCTTCAATTGAAAATACTGATTTTAAAAAATATTTAAAATATTTTAATTGATGGGAACTGCATAATTTCAGCATAAAATTGGTTTATCATGAATGAGATTCAACAAACTCTATGTTCTTATAATATGAGTGTACATAAAGCAACCTCTTCATTTATCATGCAGTGTGTGATATATTGCAATTTCTTTATAAAATGATAATGTAATGAATTTTTTCCAATACATAACATTTCACATAACATATAAATTAGTTTATGTGTGAACATTTTATTATATTTAGAGTTAAAATATGTATAGGTGTCTTCTATTCGAAGTGGCACATTTTCATATATTAGTTTGATGAGTATAATATGACAATTTTCCCATAATTGTTTTTATATATAATAAAAACACAATAAATAAATAAAAACAACATTTCCACAATGAGGATATTTGGATCTAAGTAATACAAGGTATACAATTTTATTATCGAGATGTTAAGATAACACAAATAATATGCATATGCCATATTAAAGTACTATTTTGTTCCTTTATTATTCTATGAAACCAAACACACTATCATGTACTGGGTTCTTACCTAAGCATCTCTGGCCCTTTAATTCTAGGTTCTCCATATCCTTTAAAAGGCAGCTCCTCCTTCCTATCAGTGCTTGGTAATTTGTTACAGTGGGGAAGTAGTTTTGACTCCCCCGACCTACTAAATACCCAGCTGTCTACATTCTAAGTTTTGGCATTGCTTGATGTTTCTTGCATTCTGCAGCAGCTCTGAAACATAGGCCTCTAGTTATGAAAGTCTGGCGGACCTGATCCGACAGTGCGGATCAGGTCCGCCAGACCTCGCTGAATAGGGCGAGCAATACGATCGCCATATTCATCATAGCACCAGCAGCTCACAAGAGCTGCTGGTGCAACGCCACCCCCTGCAGACTCGTGGCCAATAGGCCGCCAGCAGGGGAGTGTCAATCAACCCGATCGTACTCGATCGGGTTGTATTGTGGCGATGTCTGTCCGCCTGCTCAGAGCAGGCGGAGAGGTTATAGAGCAGCGGTCTTTGAGTACGGCGTTTAGATGAAACATGTTAGTCTGTAGTGTTTAAGGGTACAAACCCTCTATGTTTTAGCGCTTTAATAAAAGTTATATTTTACTTAAACCAGCTACTGATGACCTCTTTTTCTATAAATGCTAATTTTTTGCCCAAAGTCAGTAGCTGAGGCTGCACGGCTCTTTTTTTCATTAATGCTTTGGACCAGAACGCTGTATCACGAAGGACAAGAGTATTTGCTGTTCCTTAACCTTTTGACTGTGCAAGTACTTGTGGTCAATACTACATATTTATTAAGCAACAGGAGCTGCAAAGAAAAAGCATTAGAGAACGCCCATAGTGATCCAAATATACACCAGTCACCTAGGAAGTGACATCATTACTGATGCAAGGATACAGAGAATGCTCAATCCACGTGGAGTGGACGAACAGGAGTCTGGGAGCCGCTGCCCATACAAACTGAGACCTGAGGTGCATCAGAAGGATACTGAAGGGAGCAGAGAGGTCTCGGGACTGCCGGGTGAGAGATATATGTATCAGAGACACAATTGCATGGACACAAGTATTATTGCACTATCATCACTGTATTATTTATATTGCTAAGGGCAAATATTTGTCTGCTTTATTGAACTCTGAGACATTTGAAACACATAACTCCTTGGGCCCTTTGGGTATATGAAGATTTAAGCAACATTGAATATGAATTGTTGAGGTGTATTGGTCCACATATACGCACAACATTGTAAGCTTTACTAATCTAAGTGGGTTCTATATGCCCAGTCATTTGAGTTGTGCTTGACTGATATTAGCTTTTTTATTTCTGATGGGAGTTTTTAAATGGGATTGGTCCGGATACAATTAATTGGAGCAGTTACTCTAGTGTTACACTTGGACGTTATTTTTTCATTGCTTATTTTGTGACACGCTGCTTGTCAAGCTATACGCTCAAAGCTCAACACTATAACCCGTTGATTTCTAACATCCTATAAGTGCACTATTCCAAACTTGGATCTGCTTAAAGGGACAGTAAACCATAAAAAAAATGTTATATAATTCTGCACATAGTGCAGATAACTGTTTTACAGACCCGCTCTCTGTGATCTTCTGAGCGGGTCTGTTTTTTTCAAACAGCGCATCAGGCCAGCTGTATAGTCACAGCCCGGCCCGACCGCGCCATAGCACTAAGTGCAGCTCGCTCCTGCTCTGTCAGACAGCAGGAGCGAGCTGCACTTAGTGCTATGGCGCGGTCGGGCCGGGCTGTGACTATACAGCTGGCCCGATGCGCTCAGTAAAAACAACAGACCCGCTCAGAAGATCACAGAGAGCGGGTCTGTAAAACAGCAGTTATTTTTTTAAATTCAAAGGGGAAATTTGGTTTTACAATGTTTGCGCTATTATAATGTTATATAATTCTGCACTATGTGCAGAATTATATAACATTTTTTTTATGGTTTACTGGCACTTTAATCTTATTTGTGCTAACACTTCTGCTGCATACAGACACTCTCCATATAACCTCCCTATAAGGACTTAAGTACACCTCTCATACTAACTCCTACAGGGGTGCTTGAACAAATTGTAAGGTTCTGTATTTCAACTCTCCTGAGTTGGCCCTCAGTCTAGGATCAGAATAGGGTTCATAATACAACAGTGAACCCGATTATTTGTGAGACTGAGTGGCAACCAAGACCAAACTTAACATAAAACCATTACATATTACCAAGCCATAAGTTAAGATGGAGTTTATAGAACTTACTAACCCTGTCTCAAAACATTGATGCACTTATCCAGGGCTTATGTGAGATACAATTAGAGAATCAACATTTAAGAACCTATATTAAGGAAAATATCATCCCAATATTCACTATCAGTGACTCTCATCTAGAACCTCAAGTTAGTCCCCCTGAAAAATTTACGGGAGATAGAACTCAATTCAGAGAGTTTAAAAACTCATGTAAACTATTCTTCTCCTTAAAACCTAAGACCTACCCAACAGAACGGATCAAAGTCCTCACTGTCATATCTTACTTAAAAGGTGAAGCCAGATCTTGGGCTAACAATTTCTATGAGACAGACTATCCCATACTTAACTCATTAGATCAATACTTTGCTAACATGTCGTTGCTGTAGGAAGATAAAAATAAGCAACACACAGCAGAAACTACCATTAGAGCTCTCAAACAAAATAAACGTCCAGTCGAGGATTATGCCACAGAATTTAAAAGATGGGCCCCTGATACACTTTGAAACGATGCAGCACTTAAAAAACAGTTTCATTTGGGACTCTCTGAGACAGTGAAGGATGAACTGGCCAGAGGGGATCTCCCTTCTACTCTGGAGACACTTATAACATTAAGTATATTGATTGATCGATGTATCCGTGAAAGAAGGTCTGAAAAGGGTTCATATGACCCCTCTTGGAAAAGACCCCATTACAACAACACTCCTAGTCTCCCATTAAAAACTAATGAATAAACTATGGATATTGCTTTCACTAAAGGACCCTTCAAACCTGAGGAAAAGAATAGACATGGTGTTATGGATTGTCCCAGCCTCCTCAGACAGAAGGGTAAGATAACTAATTACCTTATTAGTTGTAACCCACACACAAAAGAATCCACTCACTGTAACCTCTCTATTTCCCTACAGTGGGACTCACAAAGAACAGCAACTCAAGCTATAATTGACTCCAGAACCCTTGGGAATTTCATAGATAAATCTTTCACTGAAACACACAAAATACCCCTGAAAAAGAAACACAATTCACTCACTATTCGTTTTATAGATGGCTCATTTATTCCCTCAGGACATATTACACATCACACCATACCCTTACTTCTCAGTACCACTTCAGGTCATACTGAATTAAGCTCTTTTGACGTGATACCCTCACCCCTCTTTCCCGTCATTCTGGGGTTAAGATGGCTACAAACCCATCAGCCTCAAATAACATGGAAAGACTCTCAAATAACTTTCAATTCTGACTATTGTGCTAACAACTGTTATACCATTCTGCACACTACAGAACATGCATTACTTTCTTGTTATTCAGATTTCTCTGACATTTTTCATAAGACTGAAGCAGACGCGTTGCCACCTCACAGACCCTATGACTGCAGTGCCCTATAGAACTTCTTCCTGGTACAATATCCTACGGACATATCTACCCTTTGTCACAGAAAGAGTTTACATTACCTTAAACAATATTTAGAAGATAATTTAAGAAAAGGTTTCATTAGGCCTTCCACTTCCCCAGCTGGAGCTGGTATCTTTATTGTTCGTAATAAAGATGACCCATAATTGATTACAGGGAACTCAATAAACACACAAAGAAAAAAAGATATCCTTTACCCCTTATACCAGAGATTATAGAATGATTATAGAATGATTACAAGGTGCTACAATATTTACCAAACTAGATCTTAGGGGAGCATATAACCTTATTAGAATTTGATCAGGTGATGAATGGCTGACAGCATTTCAAACAAGATACGGTTTGTTCGAATATACTGTCATGCCAATCGGGCTGGGCAATGCCCCGGCGACATTTCAGTGTTTCATTAATGATAATTTCCGTGACCTTCTTGACTTCTGTATGGTCATTTACCTGGATGATATCTTAATATACTCCAATATCTTACAATGTTATATTAAACAAGTAAGAACTATACTTACTCGCCTTAGACAACATCACTTATATGCCAGGACTGAGAAATGTATTTTCAACACAGATACAATATAATTTCTTAGATATCACATATCCCATTCAGACAAACAAATGGAAAACAAAAAGATAGAGGCAATAAATTCCTGGCCAATCCCAACCAACAAGAGAGAGGTTCAAAGAATACTGTGCATGTACTGCTCTGTGTGCTACTTACAAGCATGTACTTACTGTGCATGAATTGCTCTGTGTGTGCTACTTACAAGCATGTACTTACTGTGCATGTACTGCTCTGTGTGCTACTTACAAGCATGCACTTACTGTGCATGTACTGCTCTGTGTGCTACTTACAAGCATGTACTTACTCTGCATGTACTGCTTTGTGTGTGCTACTTACAAGCATGTACTTACTGTGCATGTACTGCTCTGTGTGCTACTTACAAGCATGTACTTACTGTGCATGTAATGCTCTGTGGGCTACTTACAAGCATGTACTTACTGTGCATGTACTGCTCTGTGTGCTACTTACAAGCATGTATTTACTGTGCATGTACTGCTCTGTGTGCTACTTACAAGCGTGTACTTACTGTGCATGTACTGCTCTGTGTGTACTACTTATAAGCATGTACTTACTGTGCATGTACTTTGCCTGTGTGCTACTTACAAGCATGTAATTACTGTGCATGTAATGCTCTGTGTGCTACTTACAAGCATGTACTTACTGTGCATGTACTGCTCTGTGTGCTACTTACAAGCATGTCCTTACTGTGCATGTAATGCTCTGTGTGCTACTTACAAGCATGTACTTACTGTGCATGTACTTTGCCTGTGTGATACTTACAAGCATGTACTTACTGTGCATGTAATGCTCTGTGTGCTACTTACAAGCATGCACTTACTGTGCATGTACTGCTCTGTGTGCTACTTACAAGCATGTACTTACTGTGCATGTAATGCTCTGTGTGCTACTTACAAGCATGTACTTACTGTGCATGTACTGCTCTGTGTGCTACTTACAAGCATGGGTAAATACAGTATTTGCATGTTACTGGCATCCAAGAGATACAATTACTGCTCAGTTGAACAAAATATATGACAGGGCCTAAAGGTGACCATGAACAGCAGATATACGTTTACTGATACTTCTGAAAACACTTAATACTGAGTGTACTGAGACGGAGCTTCAGAACAAACTTAGCTAGAAAGTATAATTAATTTGGGATTAGTTTCTTATATCTATAAAACCAAATGGATTTAGTGAGAATAAAAAGCCAAAAGCAAAAACAGAATAGATTTTGCTCTGATATATATACATATATATACATATATATATATTTATATATATATATATATATATATATATATATATATATATATATATATACAGAGAGTGCAGAATTATTAGGCAAATGAGTATTTTGACCACATCATCCTCTTTATGCATGTTGTCTTACTCCAAGCTGTATAGGCTCGAAAGCCTACTACCAATTAAGCATATTAGGTGATGTGCATCTCTGTAATGAGAAGGGGTGTGGTCTAATGACATCAACACCCTATATCAGGTGTGCATAATTATTAGGCAACTTCCTTTCCTTTGGCAAAATGGGTCAAAAGAAGGACTTGACAGGCTCAGAAAAGTCAAAAATAGTGAGATATCTTGCAGAGGGATGCAGCACTCTTAAAATTGCAAAGCTTCTGAAGCGTGATCATCGAACAATCAAGCGTTTCATTCAAAATAGTCAACAGGGTCGCAAGAAGCGTGTGGAAAAACCAAGGCGCAAAATAACTGCCCATGAACTGAGAAAAGTCAAGCGTGCAGCTGCCAAGATGCCACTTGCCACCAGTTTGGCCATATTTCAGAGCTGCAACATCACTGGAGTGCCCAAAAGCACAAGGTGTGCAATACTCAGAGACATGGCCAAGGTAAGAAAGGCTGAAAGACGACCACCACTGAACAAGACACACAAGCTGAAACGTCAAGACTGGGCCAAGAAATATCTCAAGACTGATTTTTCTAAGGTTTTATGGACTGATGAAATGAGAGTGAGTCTTGATGGGCCAGATGGATGGGCCCGTGGCTGGATTGGTAAAGGGCAGAGAGCTCCAGTCCAACTCAGACGCCAGCAAGGTGGAGGTGGAGTACTGGTTTGGGCTGGTATCATCAAAGATGAGCTTGTGGGGCCTTTTCGGGTTGAGGATGGAGTCAAGCTCAACTCCCAGTCCTACTGCCAGTTTCTGGAAGACACCTTCTTCAAGCAGTGGTACAGGAAGAAGTCTGCATCCTTCAAGAAAAACATGATTTTCATGCAGGGCAATGCTCCATCACACGCGTCCAAGTACTCCACAGCGTGGCTGGCAAGAAAGGGTATAAAAGAAGAAAATCTAATGACATGGCCTCCTTGTTCACCTGATCTGAACCCCATTGAGAACCTGTGGTCCATCATCAAATGTGAGATTTACAAGGAGGGAAAACAGTACACCTCTCTGAACAGTGTCTGGGAGGCTGTGGTTGCTGCTGCACGCAATGTTGATGGTGAACAGATCAAAACACTGACAGAATCCATGGATGGCAGGCTTTTGAGTGTCCTTGCAAAGAAAGGTGGCTATATTGGTCACTGATTTGTTTTTGTTTTGTTTTTGAATGTCAGAAATGTATATTTGTGAATGTTGAGATGTTATATTGGTTTCACTGGTAAAAATAAATAATTGAAATGGGTATATATTTGTTTTTTGTTAAGTTGCCTAATAATTATGCACAGTAATAGTCACCTGCACACACAGATATCCCCCTAAAATAGCTATAACTAAAAACAAACTAAAAACTACTTCCAAAACTATTCAGCTTTGATATTAATGAGTTTTTTGGGTTCATTGAGAACATGGTTGTTGTTCAATAATAAAATTAATCCTCAAAAATACAACTTGCCTAATAATTCTGCACTCCCTGTATATATATCCTGTAGGCTGTATATATATATATATATATATATATATATATATATATATATATATATATATATATATATATATATATATTTATATATACCTCCAACTGTTAAAAAATAAATTTGGTCTAGACTGTAAGGACTGTCACATTCTCAACTAATTACCACAACAGAACATTTAATGGTTTGTAGTTATCGATACAGTAAACTTGAATGGATAGTGGTTTTGCTTTGCAGTCAATATTCTGTTTCCCTTGCAATGAAACGATAAGACACTTTAGCATAATTCATTTCAGAATCCTTTTTCATATCAGTAAAGAACAGAAAAATAATGCATCCACGAATGGGAAAAATTAAATTCCACAAACACAGCACTAATCCTCTGCGAAACTGTTTTCAAATGGAATCATGGAAATAGAAATGTAATCACCAAGCTGTATAATATTTAGTATATTTCAGAAAGGTGCATTTATTAACTGATTATCAATGATGGGATCATATTCAATTTTAGAAAGTATCTAAAAACACATTAAAGGACTTAAATTACCATCAGCCTTCCTTCTGTCTGGTCAATGAAAAGCTATATTTTATTTTAACAAAACACCTAATTCATTTTGTTTTCGGGTCAGAGAGATATTCAGTAAAACTAACTATAGAAAGAAAATGATAAATTGTTGTGTGTGATACTTCCATTGAACAAAACATTAAATGCAAAATTCACAATAGTTGGTAATCATTTTTTGAACTTTATGCTAAGATGCAGAACTTTAGAATTATTATTTTTTAATGTTTGTTGAGGACAGAATTGCATTGTTATTAAATGATGGTATGAATACTTCTCAACATTTCTTAGGCTAGTACCTGGGACCAGAAAACTAGAGAGGAGTCAGGGTAACAAGTGGGTTATGGTAGCCCAAATATGGTGATTAATGGGCTATCTCAGTGAGTCAGGAGAGTTACAAGCTCACAGACAAGTCTGGGTGCAAAGTACATAGGGAAAATTTAAAAACAAAATTATTAACACAAAACATAGAAAGACTGGCACTCTTTTGCAAACAGCACACATCTAAATTAAAAGCAAAATGTCAGGGTTAGTTGCAATGTTTGGCCGAATTGTGATAGGCTCAGAACCATGTCAAGGTCTCTTCCTCCCTGGGTCCCAAGCCTACAACCACACAATGCATGCCTTCAACCAAACACACTGAGATACAAGCAATGGTGACACAGGCCCTTTGTCATTTCCCTAGATATATACAAAACACGGAAATGAACTGCACTCTCAAACCACCAGACTGGGTACACATCCTATGAGTCCTAACAGAGTGATGAAGCAGTGCTTACCATTCTTCCACAAAAGAGAGCCGCACAGCGTTTCTTCAGCGTGTCTTCGGCGAGTACACAATCTCGCCCCCTCCTACAGATGACGTCACAGTCCAGGAGCCAAACAAACGGTGTCTCCGTCCAGGAAACCAAAGCAAGCAAACAGCCAAATGAATATACCAAATGTACGGCTGCACTGGACACAGAGACGAACAGAACTCCAACCTAGTAAAAAATAGTGTTTTAATGGGGATAAGCATAAAAACAAAAATCAAATTGACATAGAAAAAATACAAAAAGACTACTGATCACTCCCTATCCGGAGTGATCAGAAGGGCAGCAAAGAAAAAAACTGCATACGCGTTTCGTGCAGGGCTACCGCACTTGATCACTGCTTGGTTAACAGGTTAGATTGATGCCCTTTTAAAGCCACAGGGATATCATAATTAAGACTACTAGTTAACCCTTTTATGGCTTACAAGATGTAAAAAGTCACACACAATTAATTGGTATTACACAGAGTAGTCAGGAAAAAATGCTAAACTAGGATGAACTAATACTTTAACCTTACATATTAAGAAACAATGGCTGCAAACAGTGCCAATATTAAATATTTTTTTCGGTTATATTTGCCTCTATGTAAAATAGATCAAGTCTCAACACAATTATACAAATAAGTTAACATCTGCTTCAACATTTAAACCCTCTGGGGACCTAGTTTGTAAATAAAATATCCACTTAACTTCCTTTTTACATAGGGCATAATCCTTATCTCCCCCTCTTTTAGAAAAGGGAACATGATCAATAGCTTGAAAAGTGGCAAGTGTAGAATCCCCATTATGTACAAATTTAAAATTTGATGCTACTGATGTGAACACATCAGGGTCATCAGTGTCCCTAATGTGTTCAAGAGCCCTATCTTTGAGAGCTCTTTGAGTTTTTCCAGTATATTGTTTTTTTGCACCCCCTACAGGTGAGGAGGTACACTACATGGGTAGATTTACAAGATAGTGAGAATTTTATATTTTACTCTTTATTAGTGACACTAGATTTAAAAGTGTCCCCCTGTGTGATATAGTTACAAGTTTTACAGATCCTGGCCCTACATTTGTAAAACCCAGTTCTGCATTTTAGCCAAGTGGATACCTTGTTCTCTGGTAAAAATGAAGGCGCAAAAAAATTGCCTATAGTTTTGGCTCATTTGGAAACACACTGCACTCCATTAGCTATAACTCTACTCAAAATGGGATCATTATTCAGTATTGGAAGACATTCCCTGATGATTTTACTTATACTTTTGAATTCTAGGCTGAAAGGGGTGCTGAAAATTACTTTGTTTGCCTGATCCTTTTTCTTTTTATTCTTATATTTGTTATAGGTAAGCAGAGAATTACGGGGAATGTCATCAACAACTGCCTTTGTACTGTCTACAAGTTTTTCTTTATATCCCCTTGCCAAAAGACGTTTTTTCAAAGTTTGACTTTGTTCTTGATATAGTTCCTCTTTGGAACAGATACGCTTAGTCCGAATAAATTGGCCCTTGGGGATAGCTTTTAGAACATGAGAAGGATGACAGGACCTAAAATTCATTAAAACAAACTTGTATGAAGATTTCCATTCAAGATTGTGCAAACTTTTTAAAGGGATATTCCAGTCAAAATTGGAAACCATATGGGTGCATTTCGGTATTGAACAGAAGCAATTTTGTAATATACATGCATTAGCAAAAATGCTTCTAATAAAAGCTATAACTGTTTTAAAAGTGTATTTACTTATGCAACGTGCACCAGCATTTTAATCACAGCACTTGCTCAGAGAGCCTAAGGTGGTTGTACCATCTGGTAATGACTCAATTTGTTAATTGCTGACATGATACAAGCCCCACTGATGATCTGCGCAGTTGCGTTGTATAAAATGTGGGTGCAGTGACAATATCTAGCTATGCTTCACATGCACGTGCAGAGAAAAATGTTAACACTAAAACAGTGATAACTTTTACTAGAAACATTTTTGCCAACACATGTATATTGCAAATAAGTTTCTATTTGAAGATGTAATAAATCTATGTACATTTACATTTTGACTGGAATGACCCTTTAAGACCTGTGTAGAGTCATGTTTGTGATTCAAAAGGTCTCCAACTAAAGGCTTCAGAAATGAGTCAATTAATTCAGAGGTGGGCTCCAAAAGGGAGCCCACCCCCAAAATGATGGGTCTACCCGGTGGGTGTGCTGGATCTTTATGAAGCTTCGGTAAGAAGTAAAAAATAGGCACATTGGGGGCATTTGGCAAAAATTGCTCTTTCTTGTGTTCAGGAAAAATGCCTATTTGGCAACCCAATGTAAGAATTTTTTCCAATTTGTTTTTTAAAAATTTGGTAGGATTTTCTTTTAACTTAACATACACTTCCTCATCTCTGAGTTGCCTCAGAGAATCAAATATGTAATATTCCTTGTCCATCACGACAACATTACCACCCTTATTGGATGCTTTTATGACTATATCAACATTCTCCTTAAGAGAGACAAGGGCCTTATGTTGTCTAAAGGATTTTTTCTTACACTTAGAATTTACTTCCTCAGAAAGTTGTATTAACTTGTGTTCAATGGTTCTTTGGAAGATATCCAAACTCTTCCCTCTCATGTGTATGGGGTAGAATGTACTCCTCCCCTTGATTTTAGATAAATTGGTCACAACATCACCCCCACCATCAGCTCCTGAATTTTCAACCTCTCCCCCTAAAACTAGGAGATCAGTGATTGCACATTGATCCTTAAAATCCAAATCCTCTTGTTTATGAATGCTGTTATCAATGGTTTCAGAAGTATTTACCAAAATTTCACTCTGCTCAACACCATCCTGGCTACCATCAAAAAAATGTTTCTTAAGTGTCAGTTTTCTGACAAATTTATTAATGTCCAGGATGGTGTCAAACAGGCTGAAATGGGCAGTAGGGGAGAAAATTAAGCCTAAGCTGAGAACCCCTGTTTCAGCAGTAGACAGTGTTTCAAACATATTTGCGGACTTGAGTTCTGTCTTGTGTGATAGTGTCTCTTGTCTGTTTTTGCTTTTTATCCTTCTCCCCCTACTGCCCCTTCTAGTTTTTTTCTTATTGGTTTCAGTGTCAGGCCCTCCCCGTTTTTTGGGGGACCTGAAACTGGCTCCGGAACATCCAATACAGATATCCACTAGGTTTGAACTGTATCCTCTGGGGAGTCATGATCTGAAGTGTCTACATCATAATCTGTCTCAGCAAACCTAATTTTCTTGTTCTTATTATGATGCATTTTACCTTTCTTTAAATCACTACTCTGTTGTGTACCTGATTTAACAGAAGAAAAACTCTTTTGTGGCCTCTGTTCCATTTATAGACCCTGTTCGCCTCATAATCCCTTTTATCTCTAGATAACTTAGATGTTTTAAATTCCCACAAATCTTTAGAGAATTTTAACATATTTTGTTCAAATTTCACATCATACTCCTTAAAATTAGGTTCTAACTGTAAATTTTGTAAGTCAGTTTGGATGGCTTTTATCAAAACAATTTGTTCTTGTCGTTGTTGTTTTTTAAATTCTATTAACAATACCATTAATGCAAAAGAACAGTCATTTAGAATTTTGTTCCACTTTGATATGAACTCAGGATCTGTAACCATAAAGGAAGGAAATTTCCTAATTCTGAGCCCTCTTGGGATACGTTCATATTTCTTATACAACAAAAATGCTTTGATATCCAAATCCAATTTGATATCTTTCCTATGGAGTTCATCAATGTGAAAAAAACAGACTGTCCAATGTATTCTCATTGTCCATAGAAAGGGAGTCAAGGTCTTGATCATATTGGTCAAAAGTTCCTTCCAGGTCTCTTAAAACAAAACGTTTGTGTGTGTCAGACATATTTGTAAGGTATGTCAGTTAAAGAATAAATGTAGTTAAAATTTTTTAACACAATGCTTATAATTTCCTCCTTATGTCACCCCGGACACTAAGCTTCCAGGAGCCCATATAAAACACACTTGTAAGAGTCGGATGTATGAAATAGAACATCAACAATGAAGATCAAAATGCCCCCAATGTGCCTATTTTTTACTTCTTACCGAAGATTCATAAAGATCCAGCACACCCGCCGGGTATACCCTTTTGGAGCCCACCTCTGAATTGATTGACTAATTTCTGAAGCCTTTAGTTGGAGACCTTTTGAGTCACATACAGGACTCTACACAGGTCTTAAAAAGTTTGCACAATCTTGACTGGAAATCTTCCTACAATTTTGTAACTGTTGATGTGGCTTCACTGTACACCTCCATTCCGCAATACAGGGGGTTACAGGCTATTTCTGGCATTTTGGACAAACTGTCTCAGGATTCTGAAGACGTTAAACATTTTTTGTCTGTCACCATTGAATTTTTGCTTACACACAATTATTTTTTGTTTGAGGGGTCTTACTATCTGCGGAGGCGTGGAACAGCGATGGGGCAAAATTTGCCCCATCGTACGCCAACCTATATATGGGTTGGTGGGAACTGTTCCACGTCTATGCAGATAGTAACCCCTTTAGAAGCCATATTGTTTATTTTGGCCGCTACATTGATGACCTCCTGTTGGTGTAGGATGGAGATGTACAGTCCATTTGTTCATTTTTTGATTATTTAAATAACAATGACTTTAACCTAAATTTTGTAGGGACATAAAGTAAGTCTAAAATACAGTTTTTGGACATTGAATTATCTGCTGAACCAGATCAGGGCATGATTGTTTCTGATATTCACAGAAAGCCCACTGGTGTAAATACAATACTGAATTTTAGGTCCTGTCATCCTTCTCATGTTCTAAAAGCTATCCCCAAGGGCCAATTTATTCGGACTAAGCGTATCTGTTCCAAAGAGGAACTATATCAAGAACAAAGTCAAACTTTGAAAAAATGTCTTTTGGCAAGGGGATATAAAGAAAAACTTGTAGACAGTACAAAGGCAGTTGTTGATGACATTCCCCGAAATTCTCTGCTTACCTATAACAAATATAAGAATAAAAAGAAAAAGAATCAGGCAAACAAAGTAATTTCCAGCACCCCTTTCAGCCTAGAATTCAAAAGTATACGTAAAATCATCAGGGAATGTCTTCCAATACTGAATAATGATCCCATTTTGAGTAGAGTTATAGCTAATGGAGTGCAGTGTGTTATCAAACAAGCCAAAACTATAGGTAATTTTGTTGCGCCTTCATTTCTACCAGAGAACAAGGTATCCACTTGGCTAAAACGCAGAACTGTGTTTTACAAATGTAGGGCCAAGATCTGTAAAACTTGTGACTATATCACACAGGGGGACACTTTTAAATCTAGTGTCACTAATAAAGAGTAAAATATAAAATTCTCAATATCTTGTAAATCTACCCACGTAGTGTACCTCCTCACCTGTAGGGGGTGCAAAAAACAATATACTGGAAAAACTCAAAGAGCTCTCAAAGATAGGGCTCTTGAACACATTAGGGACATTGATGACCCTGATGTGTTCACATCAGTAGCATCACATTTTAAATTTGTACATAATGGGGATTCTACACTTGCCACTTTTCAAGCTATCGATCATGTTCCCTTTTCTAAAAGAGGGGGAGATAGGGATTATGCCCTATGTAAAAAGGAAGTTAAGTGGATATTTTATTTACAAACTAGGTCCCCAGAGGGTTTAAATGTTGAAGCAGATGTTAACTTATTTGTATAATTGTGTTGAGACTTGATCTATTTTACATAGAGGCAAATATAACCGAAAAAAATATTTAATATTGGCACTGTTTGCAGCCATTGTTTCTTAATATGTAAGGTTAAAGTATTAGTTCATCCTAGTTTAGCATTTTTTCCTGACTACTCTGTGTAATACCAATTAATTGTGTGTGACTTTTTACATCTTGTAAGCCATAAAAGGGTTAACTAGTGGTCTTAATTATGATATCCCTGTGGCTTTAAAAGGGCATCAAGCAAACCTGTTAACCAAGCAGTGATCAAGTGCGGTAGCCCCGCACGAAATGCGTATGCAGTTTTTTCTTTGCTGCCCTTCTGA
Organism: Bombina bombina; assembly: GCF_027579735.1. Lineage (NCBI taxonomy): Eukaryota > Metazoa > Chordata > Amphibia > Anura > Bombinatoridae > Bombina > Bombina bombina. Next base: position 313,486,440 of record NC_069499.1, on the reverse strand, counting down.
TCACTCCAGATAGGGAGTGATCAGTAGTGTTTTTGTATTTTTTCTATGTCAGTTTGATTTTTGTTTTTATGCTTATCCCCATTAAAACACTATTTTTTACTATGTTGGAGTTCTGTTCGTCTCTGTGTCCAGTGCAGCCGTACATTTGGTATATACACATCCAATGACACTGCAAAACATACAGCCCTGTGTGCTCACCAGCACTCACATACAGCTGCACAGCTTTCAAGGTCTCAGGCAGTTATCGCCAGACAAGCCTGAGAGTGCAAAGCCCATAGGGAAAATTACAAAATAAAATTATTAACACAGCACATAGAAAGCCTGGCACTCGCTTGCAAGCACACAGATGGATTAAAAGCAAAATGGAAGAGTTAATCACAGCATTTGGCCAAGTGGTAATAGGCCTAGGACTGCATCAAGGTCTCTTTCTCCCTGGGTCAATAACCTACAGCCACACAATGTATGCCTTCAGCAAAACACATTGAGATACAAACAAGGGTGACACAGGCCCTTTGTAATTCCGCAAGACACACACAAAACACGGAAATGGATGCTACTATCAAACCGGAATCAACAAGTTAGTTACAGAATTTGGTGAAATGGTGATAGGCCCAGGAGCACATCAAATGCCAAATTTATTGTGATTTCTATAGTGTACCTTAAAACAAGTAATTTTTCTTTCATTATTCAGATACAGCATATAAATATAGACATTTTCCATTTCACTTATATTATTTAATTTGCTTGCTTCTCTTGGTATCATTTGTTGACAAAAATATATTGGTAGGCTCAGAGCAGTAATCCACTACTGGGTGCTAGCCAGTGATTTTGGGCTAGACACATATGGTGCTGGTCATTGACTCACCAGTTTCAGTCACCATTATTAAAAAAAACTGCTTTAGTTTATTGTGTGTACTTTAAAAGCATATGCTGAAAAAATTGTCTCTTAGAGGGAACACTGGCTCAAACTGATGTGCACCCATGGCTTTTTACAGACCATTTGGGGCTCCAGATACAGTCTGCTCAACTAAACCAATGCCTTACCTCATCTACCTTTTCATTAAAAGCATACCTATGTAGGATCGGGAGTAGCAATGCACTATTGAGAGCTAGCTGCTAATTGGTGGCTGGACATTTATGCCTCTTGTCATCAGCTCACCTGATTTGTCCATCTAGATCCCAAGTATTAATTGCTGACCTTTCAACAAAGGATATAAGACAATGGCCTCTATTTATCAAAGTCTGGCAGACCTGATCCGACAGTGCGGATCAGGTCCGCCATACTTCGCTGAATGCGGAGAGCAATACGCTCGCCGTACTCAGAATTGCACCAGCAGCTCCCAAGAGCTTCTGGTGCAATGCCGCCCCCTGCAGACTCACGGCCGCCAGTAGGGGGGTGTCAATCAACCCGATCGTACTCGATCGGGTTGAATTGCGGCAATGTCTGTCCGCCTGCTCAGAGCAGGCAGACAGGTTATGGAGCAGCAGTCTTTAGACCGCTGCTTCATAACTGGTGTTTCTGGCGAGTCTGAAGACTCGCCAGAAACACGGGGCCTCAAGCTCTATCCGGAGCTTGATAGATAGGCCCCAATGAGTCAAATTTGATAATAGAAGTAAACTGGAAAGTTGTTAGAAATTGTAAGTTCTATCTAAATCATGGAAGAAAAATGTGTTTCATGTCCCTTTAAAAAAAAATCCCTGCATAATCTCAATTCAAATTTAAATTTTTCCATAAAATACATTTTTGGCTGAAAAGTTTCATTAATATTTTAATTTTATTTTACTTCATATTTTTTCAATATCATATTTATTAATTTCATACCATTTTTAAAATTTGACTTTCAGTATATGCATTGCCTTCACATACTTAAAAGAAGGGTACAATACTTACTGTTCACAAGGTAAAAAACTGCGCTTTAGAGCTTTAGAGAATCAGGTTTAAGCTGTTTGTAACTGGAAATTTAAAACTTAAACTCTGTACTCCCCAAAGGTTGCATATAAGCACAAGAAAAATTATCGCACCACCTTACAAAGGAGTTATTTATTAAACAGAAGGTTCTTTTTTTTTTTGGGCTAGATTTAGAGTTCTGCGGCCAAAGGGGTGCGTTAGCTATGCGTGTATTTTTTTTCCCCGCACATTTTAAATACCGCTGCCAGCTTCAAAAAACATGCTCGTGCACTATTCCCCCATAGGAGACAATGGGGCAGGTTGAGCTGTAAAAAAACCTAACACCTGCAAAAAAGCAGCGTTCCGATCAGCCAATAGAATGTGAGCTCAATCTGATTGGCTGATTGGATCAGCCAATCGGATTGAACTTGAATCTGATTGGCTGATTCAATCAGCCAATCAGATTTTTCCTACCTTAATTCCGATTGGCTGATAGAATCCTATCAGCCAATCGGAATTCGAGGGACGCCATCTTGGATAACGTCCCTTAAAGGAACCTTCATTCGTCGTTAGTCCGTCGGTGAAGAAGGATGGCCCCGCGTCGGCTGCTTGAAGATGGTCCCGCTCCGCGCCAGATGGAAGAAGATAGAAGATGCCGTCTGGATGAAGATGTCTGCCGGTCTGTATGTTTTTTTTACAGGCAAAAGAGCTTTTTAATTTGGGGCATGTCCCGCAAAAGGCCCTTTTAAGGGCTGGTAAGGTAAAAGAGCTTTGCAATTTTTATTTTAGAATAGAGTAGGGCATTTTTTTATTTTGGGGGCTTTGTTATTTTTTTAGGGGGCTTAGAGTAGGTGTAATTAGTTTAAAATTCTTGTAATCTTTTTTTTATTTTTTGTAATTTAGTGTTTGTTTTTTTGTAATTTAGTGTTTGTTTTTTTGTAATTTAGTTTAGTTGATTTAATTGTAGATAATTGTAGATAGTTTATTAAATGTATTTATTGATAGTGTAGTGTTAGGTTTAATTGTAACTTAGGTTAGGATTTATTTTACAGGTAATTTTGTAATTATTTTAACTAGGTAATAGCTATTGTACCTGGTTAAAATAAATACAAAGTTGCCTGTAAAATAAATATTAATCCTAAAATAGCTACAATATAATTATTATTTATATTGTAGCTATATTAGGGTTTATTTTACAGGTAAGTATTTAGCTTTACATAGGAATAATTTATTTAATAAGATTTATTTTATTTCGTTAGATTTAAATTATATTTAATTTAGGGGGGTGTTAGGGTTAGGGTTAGACTTAGCTTTAGGGGTTAATACATTTATTAGAGTAGCAGCGAGGTCCGGTCTGCAGATTAGGGGTTAATAATTTTAGGTAGGTAGCGGCGACGTTGGGGGGGCAGATTAAGGGTTAATAAATATTATGTAGGGGTCGGCGATGTTAGGGGCAACAGATTAGGGGTACATAGGGATAATGTAGGTGGCGGCGGTGTGCGGTCGGCAGATTAGGGGTTAAAAAAAATTAATAGAGTGGCGGCGATGTAATGGGGCCTCGGTTTAGGGGTACATAGGTAGTTTATGGGTGTTAGTGTACTTTAGAGCACAGTAGTTAAGAGCTTTATGAACCGGCGTTAGCCCAGAAAGCTCTTAACTCCTGGCTTTTCTCTGCAGTTAGAAAGATCCCATTGAAAAGATAGGATACACAATTGGCGTAGGGGGATCTGCGGTATGGAAAAGTCGCGGCTGGAAAGTGAGTGTTAGACACTTTCCTGACTGACTCTAAATACCAGCGGGCGGTAAAAACCAGCATTAGGACCCCCTAACGCTGGTTTGGACGGCTAACGCAGAACTCTAAATCTAGGTGTAAATTTCCAATATCCATTAACAGACTTCTGAGTGTGAGTTTGCCATTTAATTTACAACTTTTTAAAACCTATGTTCCACAAAAATACTCAACAACATGGAAATCATTTGTTTAAAATGTAATGGCTGTAGTAACCTCTAACCTCAGTTAGGGCCAAGTAGAAGCAAGATTTTTTCATTCATTAAAATGTTGTAAGCATTTAAATGACAAGGCATTTCTGCTGTTGCTATAGAACACCATATCAGCCAAGTAATAAAGGGACAATGTACACTGGATTTTTATTTGCATAAATGTTTTGTACATGATCCATTTATATAGCCGATCTGGGAGTGTTTTTTAACAATGTATAGTTTTGCTTTTTTCTTAATAACATTGTGCTGATTTTCAGACTCCAAACCAAGCCTCAAAGTATCAGATGTAGACCCAAGTTTACAGACTCCTGTTTGTGTAATGGATCTTTTCACATGCAGGGGAAGGGTGGGATGGTCTGTTCTTCCTGCTTTCTCAGCCCCTTTCAGTGGGTTTTCCAGCCTATCGTCATCAAGAGTGCTAAACTGGGAGCGTCTAATTAAGCTTTTAAAATGTATTGGATTTTTAGATCAGCATCTGGACATATTCTTCTTTATAGTAGTGTCTAATACATAGGCATCTATTTAACAAGCCGTCAATTTACCTGCATTCGACGACACCAATACGCTCGCCTAAGATCGCCTAACATTGCTGCCGCAGACCTGAATACTTTCTCCAAAATTATCAAAAAAGCTGTCAAAAAGCTGCGCACCAAGTACGGTGCGATGAGCAGCGGACTGTTGTTAACTAACAGTCATCGATCTCGCTGCTCTTCGGCTTTTTCCCAGCTTTATTGGTACCCTGTCACTAAACACCCACACTATACTATACTGTTTTACCCTCTATACCGCCGCTCCCAGAGCCCACCGCAACTCTAATAAATGTATTAACCCCTAAACCGCCGCTCACGGACCCCGCTACAACTAAATAAAGTGTTTAACCCCTAAACCGCCGCTCCCGGAGCCCACCGCCACCTACATTATATTTATTAACCCCTAATCTGCTGCCACCTACCTAATCTGCCCCCCTACACCACCGCCACCAACATTATATTGATTAACCCCTAATCTGCCCCCCTAAACCGCCGCCACCCACATTATATTTATTAACCCCTAATCTGCTTCCCCAACACCGCCGCTGTCTACATTATATTTATTAACCCCTAAACCTAAGTCTAACCCTAACACCCCCTAACTTAAATATAATTTAAATAAATCTAAATAAATATTCCTATCATTAAATAAATTATTCCTATTTAAAACTAAATACTTACCTATAAAATAAACCCTAAGATAGCTACAATATAACTAATAGTTACATTGTAGATAACTTAGGGTTTATTTTTATTTTACAGGCACGTTTGTATTTATTTTAACTAGGTAGAATAGTTACTAAATAGTTGTTAAAGGGACAGTCTAGTCAAAAAAAAAAACTTTCATGATTCAGATAGGGCATGTAATTTTAAACAATTTTCCAATTTACTTGTATCACCAATTTTTCTTTGTTCTCTTGGTATTCTTAGTTGAAAGCTTAACCTAGGAGGTTCATATGCTAATTTCTTAGACCTTGATGCCGCCTCTTAAGAATGCATTTTAACAGGTTTTTCACCACTAGAGGGAGTCAATTCATGTTTTTCATATAGATAACACTGTGCTCGTGCATATGAAGTTACATGGAAGCCATCACTGATTGGCTAAACTGCAAGTCTGTCAAAGAACTGAAGTAAAGGGGCAGTCTGCAGAGGCTTAGATACAAGATAATCACAGAGGTAAAAAAATATATAAATATAACTGTGTTAGTTATGCAAAACTAGGGAAAGGGTAAAAAAAGGGATTATCTATCTTTTAAAACAATAACAATTCTGGTGTAGACTGTCCCTTTACCTATTTAATAACTTCCTAATTAAAATAAATACAAAAGTACCTGTAAAATAAAACCTAACCTAAGTTACAATTACACCTAACACTACACTATAATTAAATTAATGCCCTAAACTAAATACAATTAAATACAATTAACTAAAATTATAGTACAAAAACAAACAAACACTAAATTACAGAAAATAATAAACAAATTACAAGATTTTTAAACTAATTACACCTAATCTAATCCCCTAACAAATTGAAAAGCCCCCCAAAATAAAAAAAGCCCTACCCTACACTAAATTACAAATAGCCCTTAAAAGGGCCTTTTGTGGGGCATTGCCCCAAAGTAATCAGCTCTTTCACCTGTAAAAAAAAATTACAACCCCCCCCAACATTAAAACACACAACCAACCCTACTCTAAAACCCACCCAATCCCCCCTTAAAACCTAACACTAACCCCTTGAAGATCACCCTACCGTGAGAAGTCTTCACCCAACCGGCCCGAAGTCCTCAACGAAGCTGGCAGAAGTGGTCCTCCAGACGGGCAGAAGTGGTCCTCCAGACGGGCAGAAGTCTTCATCCAGGCGGCATCTTCTATCTTCACCCATCCGGCGCGGAGCGGCTCCATCTTCAAGACATCGACGCGGAGCATCCTCTTCATCCGGAGTCTTCTTGAACAATGACGGTTACTTTAAGTGACATCATCCAAGATGGCGTCCCTTCAATTCTGATTGGCTGATAGAATTCTATCAGCCAATCGGAATAAAGGTAGGAAAAATGATTGGAACAGCATATAGAATGCGAGCTCAATCCTATTGGCTGATTGCATCAGCCAATAGGATTTTTCCTACCTTTATTCTGATTGGCTGATAGAATTCTATCAGCCAATCAGAATTGAGGGGATGCCATCTTGGATGATGTCACTTAGAGGAACCGTCATTGTTCAAGAAGATTCCGGATGAAGAGGATGCTCCGCGTCGGATGTCTTGAAGATGGAGCCGCTTCGCGCTGGATGGATGAAGATAGAATATACCGTCTGGATGAAGACTTCTGCCCATCTGGAGGACCACTTCTGCCCGTCTGGAGGACCACTTCTGCTGGCTTCGTTGAGGACTTCTCACGGTAGGGTGATCCTCAAGGGGTTAGTGTTAGATTTTATTAAGGGGGGATTGGGTGGGTTTTAGAGTAGGGTTGGTTGTGTGGGTTCTGGGTTTTAATGTTGGGGGGTTTGTGATTTTGTATTACAGGTAAAAGAGTTGATTACTTTGGGGCAATGCCCCACAAAAGGCCCTTTTAAGGGTTATTTGTAATTTAGTGTAGGGTAGGGCTTTTTTATTTTGGGGGGGCTTTTTTATTTTATTAGGGGGATTAGATTAGGTGTAATTAGTTTAAAAATCTTGTAATTTGTTTATTATTTTCTGAAATAATGTGTTTTTTTGTATTTTAGATAATTTTAGTTAATTGTATTTAATTGTATTTAGTTTAGGAAATTACATTAATTATAGTGTAGTGTTAGGTGTAATTGTAACTTAGGTTAGGTTTTATTTTACAGGTATATTTGTATTTATTTTAGCTAGGTAGTTATTAAATAGTTAATGACTATTTAATAACTATTCTACCTAGTTAAAATAAATACAAACTTGCCTGTAAAATAAAAATAAACCCTAAGCTAGCTACAATGTAACTATTAGTTGTAGCTATCTTAGGGTTTATTTTATAGGTAAGTATTTAGTTTTAAATAGGAATAATTTATTTAATGATCAGAATATTTATTTAGATTTATTTAAATTATATTTAAGTTAGGGGGTGTTAGGGTTAGACTTAGCTTAGGGGTTAATACATTTAATATAGTGGCGGCGACGTTGGGGGCGACAGATTAGTCAGTTAGAGTTAATAAATGTAGGTAGGTGACAGCGGTGTAGGGGGGAAGATTAGGGGTTAATAAATATAATGTAGGTGGCGGCAGTGTAGGGGGGGCAGATTAGGGGTTAACAAGTATAATTTAGGTAGTGGTTGGCTCTGGGAGCGGCGGTTTAGGGGTTAAACACTTTATTTAGTTGCGGTGGGCTCCGGGAGCGGTGGTTTAGGGGTTAATAATTATAATGTAGGTGGCGGCGGTGTAGGGGGGGGCAGATTAGGGGTGTTTAGAATCGGGGTACATGTTAGGGTGTTAGGTGTAAACGTTATCATAGGAATCAATGGGATATCGGTCAGCAGCGAACATGAGCTTTCGCAGCTTTCAGACTCCTATTGATTCCTATGGTATCCGCCACCTCCAGGGCGGCGGATTGAAAACCAGGTACGCTGGGCCGGAATAGTGGCGAGCGTACCTGGTAGCAGTTTGATAACTAGCAAAAGTAGTCAGATTTTGCCGAATTTGCATTCGGAACATCTGTAATGACGTAAAGATCGATCTGTGTCGGACTGAGTCCAGCGAATCGTATGTTACGTCACAAAATTCTACTTTTGCCGGTCTGTAGGGTTTGATAAATAAGGGGAATCGGGGTCGCCACAAATACGCTGCAGAATTCCAGCGTATTTGCGGTTGACAGCTTGATAAATAGATGCCAATGTGTGAAATTCCTACTTACAGGAATTTACCCCAATCGATATGAGGTAAGTAGATGGCAATCCTGAAGGGGCTCAGATAGGCTTATAAGTTATTCACCGCTGGATACGTGTGGAAACTTTGTATTCTGTGTTATGCCTTCTGTGCTTCCTGGAGTGGAATGATAGCACTAGAAACTTTCCTTTAAATTGATGGTCCCCAATGTGCTGGAAGTAATGTCCCTTTAAAGAAAGAGATAAGAGGTATCACACCAGGATTAATCCAGGAGTCAGGCAGGCAAGAGTTAAGCAGAAAAGATAAATCCAGTTTAAGAGGCCATGGTCAGTATTGAAAATGCAGTTCAATCCAGGAAGCAAAATAAAAGGTTTAACAAGTACAAGTCCAGTATAACAGGCCAATGTCAGTATTGAGAAAGCAGCTCAATCCAGGCAGCAAACAAAGGGTTAAGCAAGTGCAAGTCCAGTATGACAGGCTAAGGTCAGTATTGATAAGGCAATTCAATCCAGGCAGCAAACAAAGGCTTAAACCAAGTATAAGTCTATTATAACAGACCAAGGTCAGTATTTGGAAGGCAGTTCAATCCAGGGTTAAGAAGGGAGTTAGGATACATGTGCTAAACAGAGGAATTTGCATGAACATTCATCTCTTTGGCACATGTATCCTAGCTCCCTTCTTAACCCTTTGTTTGCCTGGATTTAACTGCCTTCCAAATACCGACCTTGGTCTGTTATATCAGACTTATACTTACTTTAACCCTTTGTTTGCTGCCTGGATTGAACTGCCTTATCAATACTGACCTTGGCCTGTCATACTGGACTTGTACTTGTTTAATCCTTTGTTTGCTGTCTTCTCAATACTGACATTGGCCTGTTATACTGGACTTGTACTTGCTTATATTTCAAGATTTTTATTGAGCATAAAATATACAGAAGAAATATCATGAGAATACATGGATATCGTATATCCCAAAAATGACATGGCTTTCGCATATACTAATTTAACATGGACTAAACTGCTGTATGAGATGGTATGTAGCCTTTTAGTACCAAGAGTGGAATTGCTTAGAAAGTCCATCCTTTTATCTCATATGTATTAGTCCAGTGTTCTGTTTTTAATTTTTCTAACATCAGTTAACATTTGTAATAACATGTATCAAAAAGTAAGACACAACAGGGGACTTTAAACATCAATAAAGTGTTTGCAACAAACACCTAAAACACTTGTGTGAACAGATCATTTAAATGGAAGGAGAACATGCCTTGTATGGTTGGTATGTTTCTTTTGTTGCGATTGTAAGTGTGTGGAAAAGAAGGAGAGAGAAATATATATATATTTTTTAAAGATTATTAATAGAGGGGGGTGAGAGTGGGAGAGGGAAGGTGGTATTGGTGGTTGACAGGTGTTATTTTCTAATGAGTGTTTGGAGGGTTTCAAAGTTCTAACATTGAACTGAATGTCTATTTTCCCATTTTACATATATTGATATCTCTCAATCTAAAGTAGTGAAGAGCCTTGTCTCTTCCAAATTTCCAACATGGGAACATCAATGGATTTCCACTTCAGGGGAATGAGGGCTTTGGAACTATTTAGCATAAGGTACAGTAACGATTTTTAAGGTTTGTTTTTTATTTTAGGGAGACCAAAGAAAATGAGAACACTGGGGTCATTTTGCATTTGTAAGTTCAGTTTTTCATTTATTTCAGTTACTACGTCCAACCAAAAAGTACCTAAATTTTTGCATGACTACCAAATGTGTATTAGGTCTGCTTCTTCATCCCCACCAACACATCTCAATGCTTCTCCCATAGATGTGACATATTGCAGGGGTCAAATACCACCTTGCCAGTAGTTTAAAATTAATCTCCATGATGTTAGATGATATCGTGGCTTCCTTATGGCTTATGAAAACCCTGTCCCATTCCTTGTGGCTAATTTGTCTGTCGAGGTCCTCGGCCCATTTATGAGTAAAGGTAGGGTAGGTTGTACCACTATTTGTTAGAAGGATGTTGTAAATTTTTTATATAATGTCTCTGGGTTGTGTTTGTTGTGTACATAGATTTTCAAATGTGGTAAGGGAGAGGCTGAAATCTTCCCTTCGCTTGTGATTTTGTACGAAGTGTGCCAGTCATGTATATCCACACCAAGAAGAAAAAAAATCCCTATCATTCCTAATGAGATCTTCTCTTGGTAAAAGTTTTTTCCCTTTCATTATATCTTTCAGGATAAATTCCTTAATGTGTGAAAATAATTTTGTGGGAAAAGGTTGTCTGAAGTTGGTAATTCTGGATTGTGTCTATAAGGTGACATAGGGGCGTGTAAAGTGTATATTTGAGTGGACGTTTTTAAGAATTTTGTCCCATATTGTAAAATATTCAGACCATAGTGGATAATGGGTGATTTTCATTGGTCTCGCCTTTGGGGAAATCCAAGCCAAGATGCCCATGTTCTCTGATTGTAAAATTGCTCTATCCAGCTGTATCCATTTTTTTATCTATTGAGTTGTGACACCATTCTACTAGGTGTTGTAGAATTGTTGCTTGTCTATATAGTTCGATATTCGGTACTCCCAAACCCTCTCTAAGTCTAGGAAAGAACATAGCATTCTTGGTAATACAAGGTCTTAGTTTCTGCCATATATATTGTCCTATGGTATTTTGAAGATTTGTCAAATAATGTCTGGGCAAAGGGATAGGCAATGCTTGAAGCAGATATAGAATTCGGGGGAGGATATTCATTTTAATAACCTGTGTTCTGCCTAACCATGAGATTTACTTATTGTTCCAGCCAGATAGATCGCTTGTTATTTTGCCTTTTAAAGGCTTGTAATTGGCCAAAAACAGGTCTTAAGGATCTGCAGCAGTGTTCCCTCTAAGGCCATTTTTTTGTGTGCAGCCCAGCAGTGAAACAGTTAATTAGGTAACCACACCCTGCAATTAGCATAAACTGCACAATGCAGATGGCTAGGTATGGTTTTCTTGTTAACTGTTTCACTGCTGGGCTGCACACAAAACTGTCCTTAGAGGGAACACTGATCTGCAGTTAAAAATATACCCAGATATTTCATTGTATAGGGTTGGATGACTAAAGAACTGGAACATTTTATTTTTGTTAAAATTTCATAAGATAATTTAACATTTAAGATCTCTGATTTGGAAACGTTTAAATGGAAATAGGAGAATGTACCATATTCGGCAAATTTGTCTAGTAGGACAGGTAGCGAGTGTTCTGGGTTTGTAAGGGTGAACAGAATGTCATCTGCATATAGGGCTAATTTGTGTTCTGTGTCTTTTTATTTTTATGCTAGATGATAGAGGATTATGTCTGATCTTATGAGCGAGAGCCTCAATTGATATAACAAAGAGTATTGGAGACATGGGACATCCCTGTCTCGTACCATTTATAATGGTGAAGGTATCTGACAGGATATCATTAACCTTCACTTTAACAGTGGGGTTGGAATATAGGGCAACATTTTGGAAATAAAAGTATTACTAATGTTCATCTGTCATAGTACAGACTTTTCGGCATCTGTGGACACTAATATCATAGGGACATGGTTGTTGCAGGGATAGGAGATCAGTTGCAATATTCTAAGGGTGTTATCTTTTTCTTCTCTACCGGAAATAAAGCCAACTTGGTCTGGTGCAATTAGTTTGGGTAGAATTCTGTTAAGTCTATCAGCCAAAATGTTGGCGTACAACTTAACGTCAACATTAAGCATTGAGATGAGCCTAAAATTTTTGGGCTTTGTAGGAGGTTTGCCTGGTTTGGGAAGAATTGTGATATAAGCTTCAATAGTGTTAAATAATTGTGCCAGGTTCAGGATCAGATAAGTGGCAAAAATCTTATAGTATTTAACTCAGATGCCATCAGGGCCCGGGCTTTTCCCTGTAGGAGTATTTTTAATGGCAAGTGAGATCTCTTTAGGGGTAATGGGGTTGTCAAGTGTTGTGGAGTCTGTTGTATCAAGATGTGGTAAGTTTAGGTTAGAGACATAATTGAGTGAATCAGAGGAATTAATGTTATTCGAGTTTAACTTGGTGTTGTCTGCTGGTTGTATAAGATTATAGAGTGATTCATAATATTTTCTAAATATTGGCAAAGCTATCTGTTTTAGTATTACCTTCTTTGTCATTCAACAAGTGAATATAAGATTTCAGGCGTTTGCGGCAAAGTGATCTGGCTAACAGTTGACCAGATTTGTTCCTGTGTGAATAATAGTATTGTTTAAGTGCCATGGCCTGTTTTTGTTTGATGTAGTTGTAGGAAATGTGTTAGATTGGTGAGAACCTGTATCATCGAGTTGGTAAGGTCTGTGTAGTCTGGATGTTGTTTATGTAATCTTTCTATGTTCGCGAGTGTATGTAGTAAATCATTGTATTTTTCCCTGTGTAGTTTTTGTAGTCTAGCCTTATGTTTAATCAGGAGTCCCCTGACTACACACTTATGTGCCTCCCACACAGTCGAGTCAGAAGTTTCTTCAGCAGTATTGATTTGTAAATATTCTATAATGGCTTTTTCTAGTTCTAGTTTAAATTTTGCGTCATCTAATATATGATTGTCTAGTCGCCACTGGAATGGGACAAGGGGGGGTCTCTGGCCACTCTAAAGTGCACACTACTAGCGCATGATCCGACCATGTTATTGGTAGAATCCTGGCTGATTTGATTGTGGATAAAATTGTAGGATATACGAAAAATTTATCTAGTCGGGGAGTTTACACGATGGGGATGCGAAAAAAAGTATAATCTCTTCTGGTCGGGTTTATTAAGTGCCACACATTGTGGGTAGCCAAGTTTCTAAGAAGAGTATTCATGATTTTGAGGTCTCTCTTTGGCACAGTAGAGGTTCCTCTTGAAGTGTCTAATTTAGGATTTATAGGAGTATTGAAATCTACTCCTATGATGAGTGAGCCTTTTTTGTTATCCAGTTTGTGATTTGATAGTTTTCTCATGAAGGACCCTTGTGTTTTATTTGGGAAATATGTATTAATAATTGTGAGTGGTCGCCCAATATAATAGCCCTTGCAATATAAGAAACCTTTCTTCTGAGTCTTTCTCCAGATGTAGCACTTGGAAGGGAATGGAATGTTTGAAAAGTATTCGCACTCCATTTTTTTTATTTGAACCAGAAGCGGAGAAGGCAAGTGGGTATTCTTTATAGTGCCATTTTGGTTCATGTCCTCTTTTAAAGTGCGATTCTTGGATAAGAATAATGTCTCCCCCCAGTCTGTGAAGGTCTTTCATGACTATATTAGGCTTTCTTGGGATATTCAGTCCTTTGGTGTTTATAGTTATAAATGTAAGTGTTTTGTATGCCATCACAGAGGAGGGGAATGGAGAGGGGGAAAAAAAGAGGATGGAAGAAGGTGAGTATAAAAGAGAGATGGGTAGAGAGGTAAGATTGAGTCTGAGCTGTGGTACTTATATTGTTGTTAGTGATGTGAGTATTTACTTAAAGAAGAATAGAACAAGTGTAAGAGGGTCGTATGGTGTAGTGTGGAAAAGAAGAGAGGAGTGAGCTTTTCCTCCCTTAGGGGTCAATAAATGAGTGGTTAATAAGTAAAGTCGGGTAGCATTTAATTACCAGTCAATTTAAATTGTAGGGCTATGGGGTGGAGTGAAAGTTAGGTAAAAGTAGTCAGTTAAATTGTGGACTGATATGTGCTCTAATGCCTTGGTCTTTATCGATATGCGTATCTATATTTTATATAATAACATTCGCAACAATGTGATTTGTTTTTGGGGTCTGTAAATTAAGTTTGATACCTCATTTGTAATCTAAGAAACTCCCCCTTGAAGTAGTCACATAATAGGTTGGGTCAAGCAGCAACTGTGTGAATACAAAAATCTTTAGTGAATTAATAAAAAAATTAAAAAAAACATATACATACAAGATCAACGAGAAATATATTATTAACTTACTTCTCCTTTTGTTAACTTGATATGAGGTATGCATCACATGCAAGAAGCAGCCCCCAGCAGTGTTTCAAACATTTGCAAGTATTGTCATATACTCTGCTGCTGAGTGCTGCTAATCACAGCGCAACCAACCCCCAGACTACGGGCATCAGTATTAACCACAATCCAACATTGTTTTGCTTGCTGGTTGAACATTTTAAAGATATTAACAGCATCTAAACATATGCAGCAACCTGTAGGAACATGCTGAAAAGCAAATAGGAGGATCAACAAAGAATATATAACTAATTTGTTGCTGTATTTGTGGTTATGAGTTGCGGCCATTGCCACCCATGAGTGATCTCAGCCACATTCTAACATTGTTCTAGTTGACAACCAGGCATTTTATGTAGACTAACATCAGTCATGTTTTTACAACAACCTGTAGGTAAACGGTAAACAGGAACAAGAACCTATAAGCCGAACCAATACATAAAAATGAGACCATAAAATTACAATAGATTAATGTCTCTTAGAGAAGTCTCTTCAGGGGATCACCCATGTGGCAACAAAGATGTAGAAGATAACCTAGAAGGGAATATACGATACCTCATCCTGGTGTAAGAGTAGTGTTTTGATCACTGTTGCCGTGAGGCTGAGGTGCTGATCCTGTGTTTTCTGATTCAGAGTCAGGAGGGGTAATTTTTAAGCCTAGTTTCTCGCCGAACTTGTAGAGATCTTCAGGAAAGCGATATGTTATAGTTTCTCCGTTCTTTGTGGTAATTATGCTTACCGGGAAGCCCCAGTGGTATTGAATCCTGGTAGATCTAAGCACATCTGTGATGAATGAGTTCTTGCCGTTTTTGGACAGTAGCTGGACTGATATCCGATAGAGATGCCGGCTTGTGTGATAGGGGATTTAGCCCTGGCGTTCTTCAATACTTCTTCTTTGTCCAAGAAATGTAAGAATCGCACTATTACGTCCCTTGGGGTTGCTTTTGCTTTCCAGGATCACCTCTGGTGCAGTTGGGGTTCCCTTGATTGAGCGAAAAAAATCCTGAAGACAGCCCTGAAGAGCAGATAAGTTTATGGACTCAGGAATACCCCTGATCCTAAGGTTGCTTCTTCTGTTGTGATTGTCGAGATCTTTGACTTTATCCAATAGAAAACTTATAGATTCTTCATGGTTGTGTAGCTGTTTAGTTGATTGCTGTACATCATCACATAGTATCATTTGTGTACCTTCAAGCTTGGACATTCTTTGCTTTACCTGTGTGATGTCTTTGCGTAATTCGCCAAATAGGCCCATGACCTTCTTTAGGACTTCTTTTATGTCGTCTTTGGATGACAATGATTTTAGATCATCTTTAGTGATTGTTGATCCAGTGTCATTGGTGGAGTCATGTATTTGTGCTTAAACGTGTTTCCTGTGTGGGTCAGATGCACTTTCAGACTGAGGGTCTGTCACTTTTAAATATTGGTTCAGGGTTGTAGATTTCAGAGGCTTCTCCATTTTAGTTGCTCTCTTGCAGGGCATTCCAGTATGTACAGGAAGGATCAATGCAAGTTTCTGTAGCTCAAAATAAAGTTTATTCAGTGCTAACAATGCACACTAGTGGAGATTTAAAGAGGTATGCTTGTGATAACCAAGAGTAGATTTAATGCAGCCTTGTCTGTTTTTGTGGAGTCTTGATTTAGAATTTGTTACAGGCTTAGGTGTATGAATATGGCTACCTTTAGGCTAGATAGATGAGGATCCCAAATGTATATAATAGCCTAGTCCCTTGATCCCACAGGTAAAGCTTATTAATGTGTGCAACAGGTCTGTCAGGTAAATTATAATAAAAGAATAGCAGTGTATTTACCCTGGATTCTGCGTCTCTTTTATTGTGATTAGATCTTTTCTGTGCTCTTTTCTTTAACAAGCCTCCTGTCAGAGGTAGTTTTCGGCCGTTATAATGATGGTCCTTTTCAATCCTGTATCCTACACAGTTGCACCTGAGGCCTTTATCGGCTAGTGGGTGGTGTTGAGGCCCAATCTGCTTCCCTGTTAGGAGCTGCGGTGTAAGGTTGTGAGGCTAAACCGCTCTGTGTCACCTAGCTGGTGACTGTTTGTTGCCCACTATAATCCGTTTAGGCTAGATATCTGATGAGGCTCTCACCCTTTTCTTTCTGTGGATTGTGAGCCACAACCCGGCCTGGAGCTGCATCCTCTGTGTGAGAATCACGCATTATACAGCAGTGGGTGGTAAAGGACACTGGGTCACCTAGTCGTGCTCAGGATGGCTTTTGAGAGCACATTTGACTTGGAACTCACTGAGGTAACCCCAAAGGGAGAATTATAGCTATACCATTTCCCTGCTTGGCCAGCCTCTGCCCCGGACTTGGACTTGTTTAACCCTTTTTTTTGCTGCCTAGATTGAACTGCATTTTCAATACTGACCTTGGCCTCTTAAACTGGATTTAGCCTTTCTGCTTAAACCTTGCCTGCCTGACACCTGGATTAATCCTGGTGTGATACCGCTTCTCTCCTGCTTCAAAGGGACATTACTTCCAGCACATTGGGAACCATCAATTTAAAGGAAAGTTTCTAGTGCTATCATTCCACTCCAGGAAGAACAGAAGGCATAATACAGAATACAGAGTTTCTACATGTATCCAGCGGTGAATAATTTATAAGTCTACCTGAGGCCCTTCAGGATTGCCATCTACTTACCTCATATCGACTGGGGTAAATTCCTGTGAGTAGGAATTTCACACATTGGGGCCTATTTATCAAGCTCCGAATGGAGCTTGATGCCCCATGTTTCTGGCGAGCCTGCAGGCTCGCCAGAAACAGCAGTTATGAAGCAGCGGTCACAAAGAACGCTGCTCCATAACCTGTCCGCCTGCTCTGAGCAGACGGACAGACATCACCAGAAATCAACCCGATCAAGTACGATCGGGTTGATTGACACCCCCTGCTGGCGGCCCATTGGCCGCGAGTCTGCAGGGGGTGGTGTTGCACCAGCTACCTCTTGCCTGCCAGCCTTTTGTAAATTTAAAAAAATAAATTTTTAAATTTGTTTGATAGTGTAATCTAATATAATTTTCTATCAGGCCTGTGTGTTTTGCTGACATACTGAGCCTACTGTGTTTACTTGCTGCCCTCCCTAGTCTATGAGCCACGACTCATATGTGTTTAACCTTTTTTTAATTTCCCCCCAAAAAAATAATTTAAATCATTTTTCTAGTGTAATCTAATAGTATTTTCTATCAGGCGTGTGTGTATCTGACTAACAGAGCATACTGTTTTTAATAGCTGCCCTTCCAAGGCTAGACAGCCATGACTCATATTTATGTGCTTAACCTTTTTCTTTAAATTGCCAAAAAAAAGTCTTTAAATCATTATGCTAGTGTAATCTAATTTTATTTTCTATCAGGCCTGTGTCTAACTGTCTATCTGACTTACAAAGCATACTGTTGTTAATTGCTGCCCTACGTAGCAGCCAGCCAGTGCGGCCACTCATATGTGCATTGCACTTCTTAACATTATTTTAATATTAAAATCTAAAATTTTAAAATATTTTGCTAGAGTAATCTAACTTAATTTTCTATCAGGCCTGTGTTTTTGTCACTTACACAGAATACTGTGTTAAATTGCTGCCCTACCTACCATCCACGACTCATATCTGCCCGCCTGTGTGCCAGGCCCAACTAGCCAATTAGTGGCACCAATCAAAATTCTTGTAACAGTATATAAAAAATAAAAATCATAATTTTTTTGGACTGCAAATATTCAGTCTCCTAGTGTCCTTGAATTGCATTTACCTCCTGCCTGCCAGCCTTTTGTGCCAGGCTGTCTTTCCAACTATTTACACCAATCCTAATTGTTGTCACAGTATAGTTACTAATTAAAATTAAAAAAATATTTGATTGTTGATCTTAATCCTCAGTTTGCTCGTGCCCTAGAATTGCACTTTTCTACTGCCTTCCAAGCCTGTGTGCCAGGCCTACTTGAAAAATATTTACACCATTCATATTTGTTGTCACAGTATTCTTATTAATTAAAAATTAAAATTTTGGGTAATATTTGTGGCGAATCCTCAGTTTGCTGGTGCCAGTGAATTGCACTTCCTCCTGCCTTGCAGCCTGCTGTGTGCCAGGCCCACCTAGCCAATTATTGCCAGCAATCCTATTTCTTTTAACAGTATTGCCAAAAAGGTCAATCATCACTGTTTTGACTGTCAGTAATCAGTCTCCTAGTGTCCTTGAATTGCATCTACCTCTTGCCAGCCAGCCTTTTGTGCCAGGCCGTCTTGCCAACTATTTACACCAATCCTAATTGTTGTCACAGTATAGTTACTAAATAAAATTAAAAAATTCTTGATTGTTGCTCTTAATCCTCAGTTTGCTCGTGCCCTAGAATTGCACTTTTCTACTGCCTTCCAAGCCTGTGTGCCAGGCCTACTTGAAAAATATTTACACCAATCATATTTGTTGTAACAGTATTCTTATTAATTAAAAATAAAAATTTTGGTTAATATTTGTTGGGAATCCTCAGTTTGCTGGTGCCAGTGAATTGCACTTTCCTCCTGCCTTGCAGCCTGCTGTGTGCCAGGCCCACCTAGCCAATTATTGCCAGCAATCCTATTTCTTTTAACAGTATTGCAAAAATTGTCAATCATCACTGTTTTGACTGTCAGTATTCAGTCTCCTAGTGTCCTTGAATTTCATTTACCTCCTGCCTGCCAGCCTTTTGTACGAGGCCGTCTTGCCAACTAATTACACCAATCCTAATTGTTGTCACAGTATAGTTACTAATTAAAATTACAAAATTCTTGATTGTTGATCTTAATCCTCAGTTTGCTCGTGCCCTAGAATTGCACTTTCCTCCTGCCTTCCAAGCCTGTGTGCCAGGCCTACTTGAAAAATATTTACACCAATCATATTTGTTGTCACAGTATTCTTAGTAATTAAAAATTTAAATTTTGGGTAATATTTGTGGCGAATCCTCAGTTTGCTGGTGCCAGTGAATTGCACTTTCCTCCTGCCTTGCAGCCTGCTCTGTGCCAGGCCCGCCTAGCCAATTATTGCCAGCAATCCTATTTCTTTTAACAGTATTGCAAAAATTGTCAATCATCACTGTTTTGACTGTCAGTATTCAGTCTCCTAGTGTCCTTGAATTGCATTTACCTCCTGCCTGCCAGCCTTTTGTGCCAGGCTGTCTTTCCAACTATTTACACCAATCCTAATTGTTGTCACAGTATAGTTACTAATTAAAATGAAAAAAAAATTTTATTGTTGATCTTAATCCTCAGTTTGCTCGTGCCCTACAATTGCACTTTTCTACTGCCTTCCAAGCCTGTGTGCCAGGCCTACTTGAAAAATATTTACACCAATCATATTGTTGTCACAGTATTCTTAGTAATTAAAAATTAAAATTTTGGTTAATATTTGTTGCGAATCCTCAGTTTGCTGGTGCCAGTGAATTGCACTTTCCTCCTGCCTTGCAGCCTGCTGTGTGCCAGGCCCACCTAGCCAATTATTGCCAGCAATCCTATTTCTTTTAACAGTATTGCAAAAATTGTCATTCATCACTGTTTTGACTGTCAGTATTCAGTCTCCTAGTGTCCTTGAATTGCATTTGCCTCTTGCCTGCCAGCCTTTTGTGCCAGGCCTTCTTGCCAACTATTTACACCAATCCTAATTGTTGTCACAGTATAGTTACTAATTAAAATTACAAAATTCTTGATTGTTGATCTTAATCCTCAGTTTGCTCGTGCCCTAGAATTGCACTTTTCTCCTGCCTTCCAAGCCTGTGTGCCTGGCCTACTTGAAAAATATTTACACCAATCATATTTGTTGTCACAGTATTCTTAGTAATTAAAAATTTAAATTTTGGGTAATATTTGTGGCGAATCCTCAGTTTGCTGGCGTCAGTGAATTGCACTTTCCTCCTGCCTTGCAGCCTGCTGTGTGCCAGGCCCACCTAGCCAATTATTGCCAGCAATCCTATTTCTTTTAACAGTATTGCAAAAAATGTCAATCATCACTGTTTTGACTGTCAGTATTCAGTCTCCTAATGTCCTTGAATTGCATTTACCTCCTGCCTGCCAGCCTTTTGTGCCAGGCCGTCTTGCCAACTATTTACACCAATCCTAATTGTTGTCACAGTATAGTTACTAATTAAAATTAAAAAAAATTTGATTGTTGATCTTAGTCCTCAGTTTGATCGTGCCATTGAATTCCACTTTTCTACTGCCTGCCAGCCTGTGTGCCAGGCCCAACTATCCAATTAGTGCCAGCAATCATATTTCTTTTAACAGTATTGCAAAATTTGTCAATCATCACTGTTTTGACTGTCAATCTGCAGTCTACTAGTGCCCTTGAATTGCATTTTCCTCCTGCCTGCCTGTGTGCCAGTCCCAACCAGCCAATTAGTGCCACCAATCATTTTTATTGTCACAGGATTAGAATTTTTGTTAATCATAACTGTTTTGACTGTGATTCTTCAGTCTCCTAGTGCCATTGAATTGCAGTTTCCTTTCTCCCAGCGTGTGTGCCAGACAGGCCCATTTGCCAACTAGTGCCAAACAATCATATTTGTTGTCACAGTACTTGTAATATTTAAAAAAATTAACTATTTGTTATTTTTAAAACACCTGTCTTTTTGTTGTTGTCAGTATCACAGCGTATACTGTGCCCACTTTCACAGTGCCACCACTCAATTGGTGTAATAGTATTGTTAGTGTCCATTTTAAAAAAAATGACAGGCAGAGGCAGGCCACACCGCAGGTTCCGTGGTCATGGTCGTAGTGCTGTGATTCCTTTAGACCCTACAAATATGCAGATTGTTCAGACGCCGGGTGCCAGGGGGAACGCGAAAACTTCTGAGGAGGACCTAGTTGAATGGCTAACACAGGACACCCAATCTTCTTCAGCTTCCGCTGCTAGTCCTCCTAACCTTGACGCACCATCTACGTCCAGCTGTGCTTTGGGCAGGTCTCAAGTGACCAGTGCCACTCCCCGCCTGTCGCCACCACCAACAATAGCACCACAGATGCTTCACTTGATCTGTCACAGGAGTTATTGACACATCATTTGGAAGAAATGAGTGATGCGCAACCATCATTGACAGAGGATGTAGATAATAGTGATCAGTCTCAGTCAGGCAGCATTACCGACATGGAGGTACGGTGTGATGATGATGATGATGTTGTACCCGCTGCTGCTTCCTTTCTTGATGTTTCAGATACAAGTGAAGCGGTTGATGATGATGTGTCAGTGGATGTCACGTGGGTGCCTGCTAGAAGAGAAGAAGAAGAGGGGGAAAGTTCAGATGGGGAGACAGAGAGGAGGAGGAGGAGGAGGAGGAGAGGATTTGGAAGCATGGGGAGGTCGTCTCAAGGAGCTAGTGGCACAGTCAGACAGCATGCATCGTCACCAGGGATCAGCCAGACAGCACGTCGACGCCCATCAACGCATGCTGTTGCCACCACCAGAATCCCGTCATCGCAGAGCTCAGCAGTGTGGCATTTTTTTTGTGTGTCTGCCTCTGACAACAGCGATGCCATTTGCAACCTGTGCCAAAAGAAACTGAGTCGTGGGAAGTCCAACACCCGCCTAGGTACAACTGCTTTGCAAAGGCACATGGTCAACCATCACAAAGGCCGATGGGAAGAACACATGAGTAGAAGCAGCACACAAAGTGAAAGCCGCCCTCCTCCTCCTGCTCCAGCATCTTCAGCCACGTCAACCAGTGCTGTCCTCCTTGCCCCCTCTCAACCATCCTCCACTCAGTCTCTCTTACGTAGCAGTTCCTGGTCATCTGCCCACAGTCAGGTGTCTGTCAAGGACATGTTTGAGCGTAAGAAGCCAATTTCTCAAAGTCACCCCCTTGCCCGGCGTCTGACAGCTGGCTTGTCTGAACTCTTAGCCCGCCAGCTTTTACCATACAAGCTGGTGGAGTTTGATGCTTTAAAAAAATTTGTATCTATTGGGACACCACAGTGGAAGGTACCCGGCAGAAATTTATTTTCACAAAAGGCAATCCCAAACCTGTACTCTGTTGTGAGAAAGGAAGTTATGATATGTCTGGCACACAGCGTTGGGGCAAGGGTCCATATGACCACGGATAGCTGGTCTGCAAAGCATGGTCAGGGCAGGTATATCACCTACACTGCGCATTGGGTAAACCTGCTGACTTCTGACAAGCATGGAATGCGTGGCTCTGCAGAAGAGTTGGTGACACCGCCACGACTTGCAGGCAGGCCTGCTGCTACCTCCTCTACTCCTACTACTCCATCCTCTTCCCTAACCTCTTCCTCGGCTGAGTCCTCTTCAACTTCTGTGTCTTGCTCCACATCTATGGCACCCCCCGAGCTCCCCAGGTACTATGCTACATCCCGGGTAAGGCAGTGTCACGCCGTCTTGGGGTTGACTTGCCTGAAAGCGGAGAGTCACACCGCACCAGTACTCCTGACCGCCCTGAACGCACAGGTGGATCAGTGGCTGACTCCGCACCAACTGGAGATTGGCAAGGTTGTTTCTGACAATGGAAGTAATTTGGTGGCGGCATTGAAATTGGGCAAGTTGACACATGTGCCATGCATGGCACATGTGTGTAATCTAATTGTACAACGATTTGTCCATAAGTACCCTGGCTTACAGGACGTCCTGAAGCAGGCCAGGAAGGTGTGTGGCCATTTCAGGCGTTCCTACACGGCCATGGCGCACTTGTCCGATATCCAGCGTCGAAACAACCTGCCAGTGAGGCGCTTGATTTGCGACAGCCCGACACAGTGGAATTCAACACTCCTAATGTTTGACCGCCTGCTCCAACAAGAAAAAGCTGTTAATGATTATTTGTATGACCGAGGTGCTAGGACAGCCTCTGGGGAGCTGGGGATATTTTTGCCAAATTACTGGACGCTCATGCGCAATGCCTGTAGGCTCATGCATCCTTTTGAGGAGGTGACAAACCTTGTCAGTCGCACCAAAGGCACCATCAGCGACATCATACCATTTGTTTTCTTCCTGGAGCGTGCCCTGCGAAGAGTGTTGGATCAGGCAGTAGATCAGCGTGAAGAGGAAGAGTTGTGGTGTCCATCACCCCCACAAACAGCCTTATCAGCATCGCTTCCCAGATAGCAAGGAGAACTTGCCACAGACTTGTAGCAAACTTTTGCTGTAAGTCAGTCAAACTTGCTGCAAGTTTTCACTGGCAAGTGTGTTTACTTGAGGAATAATTGCAGCAAAAGTTCTAGTTGACACTTTTTCAACTTGCAGCAAGTTTACCTGGCAAGTCTCTAGCAAGAGAATTTCTGGCAAGTCAACTGCAAGAGCTCTGCAAGTTTGTTATCAATGTCTGGCAAGTCAACTGCAAGAGCTCTGCAAGTGTCTAGTCAATTTCTGGCAAGTTAACAGCAAGAGCTCTGCAAGTTAATTGCAAATTTCTGACAAGTCAATAGCAAGAGCTCTGCAAGTCTGCTGCAAATTTTTGACAAGCCAACAGCAAGAGCTCTGCAAGTTTGCAGCAAATTTCTGAGAATTTAACAGCAAGAGCCCTTCAAGTCTACTGCAAAAGCTCTGCAAGTCTGTTACTAATCTCTAGCAAGTCAACAGCAAGAATACTGCAAATATTTAGCATATCTCTGGCACATATATCACAATTAAGAGCAGTCTGCCACGAGCACTACAAATGTACTATTATTTACGTCAATCATATTTATAAATTAATAATAAAATGTTTTTCCTGCAAAAGTTTATCTATGTAAGTTGTTTGTATGAATTTAATTGATCTTAAAGTTGTATCCATGCGTTATCTGAGGTAATATATATTCATATATACTAATATTATGACAGGTAATATATTAAACGGACACTAAACCCACATTTTTTCTTTTATGATTCAGACAAAGCATGCAATTTTAAGCTATTTTCTAATTTACTTCTATTATAATTTTTTTTCCGTTTTCTTCCTATTTTTATTCGAAAAAGCAGGAAAGTAAGTTCAAGAGTTGGCCCATTTTTGGTTCAGCACAAGGGTAGCGCTTGCTGATTGGTGCCTAAATGTAGCTACCAATCAGCAAGCACTAACCAGGTGCTAAAACAAAAATGGGCCAGTTCCTATTCTTACATTTCTGCTTTTTCAAAAAAAGATAGCAAGAGAATGAAGAAAATGGATAATAGGAGTACATTAGAAAATTGCTTAAAATTGCATGCTCTATCTGAATCATAAAAGCAAAACAATGGGTTTAGTATCCCTTTAATTTGAAAAGTTGATGTATTATAACACTAATATCATTATCTCAGGTACAGTAGGGCCCCTTTTTACAGCACACCCCTTTAAGGCGTTCCACTTTTAAATCAGTCTTCAGTTCTGCCCATGGTTATTATGTTTCATGTTTTTACCTCCATTTCATTGTTTTTGGCTGTGATTTTAATTGATTATTTTCTTTATGAATATTTGTTTTACAGATATCTCCATATCTGTGCAGTTATACAAAATAATTATTGTATATAACTAACTGCAATTGTTACCAGAAGTTAAACTAGGAAAATCATATTTATTTTTTATTGATTTCATACTTTTACTGATTTTAATAAAATTAGCCTTTGCCTGTCTGGTAAATATGATCTGTTAACCTCAATACTGTATTAAGGTAAAAATATTCACCAAAAAATCCTTTAGAAATGAGTAATTTAGTAATTTAAACTTTTATTAGGCTTCAAATTTTCCAGGTATTAAAACATTTTAAATATGACATTGTAATAAACCAGAGAATAACTTATAGTATAGGCCTAGGGTACAAGTATAATGCAGATGCACAATAATGTTGACAGAACAATAAAAATATAATATGATGTCCATCTGTATTTGTTCTATGATCTTGAATTTGGCACCGACCTGTAAAAATAAAAACAAATATTACATAAACATGGGCATTCTATGCTAATTGCTTAGTTTACAGCAGAACTTTAATTTGTAGAACTAAAAAAGTAAATCTGACAAAAAAATTACACGCCTTTATTTAAACTTCAAGGTTGTGATGAATACTAAAAAAAGGAAATTTATGCTTACCTGATAAATGTATTTCTTTTTCGATACGATGATTCCACGGATTTCATCCTTACTTGTGGGATATCGCCTCCTGGTCAGCAGGAGGAGGCAAAGAGCACCACAGCAGAGCTGTATAAATAGCTTCTCCCTTCCCTCCCAACCCAGTAATTCGACCGAAGTTAGGAAGAGAAAGGAAAAGCCAAGGTGCAGAGGTGTCTGAAGTTTAACAAAAAATAAATAAATAACCTGTCTCATAGAACAGGGCGGGCCGTGGACTCATCGTATCGAAAAAGAAATAAATTTATCAGGTAAGCATAAATTTCCTTTTCTTTTTCAAGATACGATGAGTCCACAGATTTCATCCTTACTTGTGGGATACAATACCAAAGCTATAGTACACGGATGAAACGGGAGGGACAAGACAGGGAACCTAAACGGAAGGCACCACTGCTTGAAGAACTTTCCTCCCAAAAACAGCCTCAGTTGAGGCAAAGATATCAAATTTGTAAAATTTGTAAAAAGTGTGAAGAGACGACCAAGTCGCAGCCTTGCAAATCTGTTCAACAGAAGCATCATTGTTTGAATGTCCATGAGGAAGTAACAGCCCTAGTGGAATGAGCTGTAATCTGTTCAGGAGGCTGCTGACCAGCAGTCACATACGCAAAACGGAAGATACTTCAGCCAAAAAGACAGAGAGGTAGCCGTAGCTTTCTGACCCCTACGTCTCTCTGAAAAAATAACAAACAAAGAAGACGATTGTCGAAAATCCTTAGTCGCTTGGAAGTAGAACTTTAAAGCACGAACCACATCTAAATGGTTTAACAGACGTTCCTTCTGAGAAGAAGGATTAGGACACAAGGAAGGAACGACAATCTCCTGATTAATATTCCTGTTCGGAACAGCCTTAGGGAAAGACCCATGATTAGAACGTAACACCACCTTATCTGAATGAAAAATAAGGTAAGGGGAATTATATTGTAATGCCAAAAACTCAGATACTCTTCGAGCAGAAGAAATAGCAACCAGAAATAAAAATTTCTACGGAATGCATGGGTTCAAACGGAACCCCTTGAAAAACTCCAAGAACTAAATTCAAACACCAAGGAGTCTAAACACCGATCTGATTCTAGTCAGAGCCTGACAACAGATTGTACATCTGGAACATCTGTCAACCGCTTAAGTAACAAAAATAGATAAAGCAGAGACCAGTCCTGTTAAGGAACTTGCAGATAACACTTTCTCCAATCCTTCTTGGAGAAAAGACAAAAAATCCTGGGAATCCTAACCCTACTCCATGAGTAGCCCTTGGATTCACACCAATAAGATATTTTATGGAAAAATTTCCTAGTAACCGGGCTACGTGCCTGAATCCAAGTATCTATGACCGAATCAGAAAAACCTTGCTTGGATAAAATTAAGCGTTCAATCTCCAAGCAGTCAGCTGCAGAGAAACTAGATTCGGATGATGGAAGGGACCCTGAAGGAGAAGGTCCTTCCTCAATGGAAGCTGCCATGGTGGTCGAGATGACATGTCCACCAGATCGGCATACCAAATCCTGCGAGGCTAGGCAAGGGCAATGAGGATCACCGATGCTCTCCCCTGTTTGACTCAAGCAATCACCCGGGGAAGGAGAGCAAACGGAGGGAATACATATGCCAGGCTGAAAGACCAAGGAACTGCCAAGGCATCTATCAGCTCGGGCCGGAATCCCTGGAACGGGACCCGAATCTTGGAAGTTTGGCATTCTGACGAGACGCCCTAAAATCTCCGGCCGACCCCATCTGAGAATCAGGTTTGAAAACGTTTCCGGATGGAGTGCCCACTCTCCCAGATGAAAGGTCTGTTTGTTCAGAAAATCTGCCTCCCAGTTGTCCACCTCTGGGATGTAGATCGCTGACAGATGGCAAGAGTGAGCCTCCGCCCACTGATTATTTTAGCCACTGCAGTCATCGCAAAGGAATTCCTTGTTTCTCCTTGATGATTGATGTAAGCCACTGTTGTTATGAAGAATTTGTCTGAAGCCAACTGAGGCCAGACCTGAAGCGCATGAAATATCGCCCTCAACTCTAGGATGTTGATGGGAATGAGAGATTCAGCTTGAGTCCATACTATCTGAGCCCTCAAGAAGTTCCAGACTGCTCCCCATCCTAACAGGCTGGCATCCGTTGTCACAATCACCCATGAAGGTCTGCGAAAGTATGTCCCCTGGGAAAAATTATCCGGCGACAACCACCATAGAAGAGAGTCCCTCAACTCCTGATCTAGAATTATTTGAGACAAAATTTGAATAGTCTCCATTCCACTGCCTAAGCAAGTTTAGTTGCAGAGGCCTGAATTGAAACCGAGCCAACGGTATGATGATCAATGCCGCTACCATCAGGCCGATTATCTCCAGGCACTGAACCACTGACGGCTGAAGAGAGGACTGAAGTGCTCGACATGTAACCAGAATCCATGACTTTCTGACTTCTTGTCAGAAAAATTCTCATGAATATAGAGTTGATTAGATAACCCAGAAGGGTACCCCATTCTTGGAAAGGAAACACAATGTCAGTATGGGCACTAGATTGCTAACAAAAATCTTGTCCAGATAAAGCGCCACCACAACACCCTGCGGTCTTAGAACCGCCAGTCGAAACCCCAGAATCTTTGTGGAATCTTTGTGGAAATCCTGATAGCCATGACCAACCCAAAAAGAAGCGTTGGTCCAGAAAGGCAAACCACAAAGAACTAGTGATGATCTCTGTAGGTAAGAACAAGAAGATATGCATCATTTAGATCTACTGTCCTCATAAATTGACCCTCCTGGATCCAAGGAAGGATAGTACGAAAGTTTCCATCCTGAAAGATGGGACTCCGAGAACTTGTTCAGAGTCACAAAGACTAAGATAGGTCTTAATGTTCCCTCCTCTTTGGGAACTACAAACAGTGAAACAAAAATCATGCTCCTGTTTCGGAACAGGCCAAGCACTCCCATGGAAAGAAGGTCTCCACAAAGTAAGAACGACTCTTTTAACTGGTCTGCAGAGAATCTTGAAATCAGAAACCAGTCCACTGTGAAACCTTGAAATACATTTTTTTTTTTTTAAAAACAGAAGAAATCATCTTCATCAAGCCAGGTTCCTACAAGGCCTTCTTGAATGAAACATTAAAAATTTAGATGTAGATCTAAATCTGTAAAACAAGGCACTAACATAAGGCTCAGAGAGCAAGGACAGAGAAACCTGAAACCTATGCTCCCATTTTAAAAACTTCAAGGAAAGAAATTGAAAAAAGGAACTGGACAATTGACAGCCTTTACCCTATCCTGGATCTTATTCAGATGAGTTTCTGACTTAAAAGCATCAGACAACACATCAAACTGAAATACCGTTGCACTAAAGACGGTAATAAAATACACCTCTGGATAACATTGGTGTACCCTTTTCCCATTTTCATCCAGATAACCCTTGAGAATCTAACTATTCACTGGAAAAAATAGTAGATCTCTGAGCTAAGTTGGAAACTACTCCATTCACCCTAGGTGATGTCTCCTTAGCTAAGTCGGTTATGGGAAAAATCTTCTTTAAGTATAGGGAATGCGGACTTCCCCATTGTGTATAACTCACAGGACGCACTAGGATAGATTACACCTAATAGTGAAAATAACTCCTCTAGTAATGGATAGATTCCATGAGGGAAAACCATGGAATGCATGATATGCAAATAAAAACTCCGGACGGAGTATAATAGGAAGCGCAGAGCACTGCATGTGGCCCAAACATGTTGTGAACACTATAGGTTTGTGGAATAAAGAGATCATTGTCCCCGGGACTCTGAGTTTTCTATCCTGTTAGATTGTGTGATGAGCCACAGCAAGCTATAATAAAAGGAGAAAATTCAGAAAAAAAGAATGTAATGTTTAATAAATTCTCACAAAAAAACGTTACTGTCCCTTGAAATTTTCCTATTTCTGTGACAGAAAATATCCAATGAGCAGGTTAACCTTGCAGGAAATAGACATTGTTATGTACATTACAGTAACCATGTCTTGTGTCCCCAATTCCGTATAAAAAGTGCAAGGAACCACAGAGCACCGCATGTGGGCCAGAAACTCTATTTTAAGTGATTCAGATGAATCACTCCCAAATAATCCTCGTAGTCAGCAATAGAGAGGTATTTGATGATAGTAACCACTGAATCAATCATGCTCCAAACAAACAGACATTACAAATATGTACTGGTGAAGCGCTGCTGCTCATCCAAAAGGATTGCAAATTGACACCTTAAATTTTCTTAGTTCAGTGTGCTGTCTAATTAAATAAATCCTCAAGTCAATTCTTTTTTTTGTGTGGAAAACCTATAAAGGAAGGTAATTCCCATTGGTATACCAGAGGATGCGCAGAGCACTGCATGTGGACCATAACAATATGTGGTACATTACAGGAGAATTGTGGCAAAAATTTACCATAGTCAAGGGGCTCCCAAACAGCACAAAGTCTTATAAGGACTGCTTCTTTTAATTCACAAAGTAACTCATTTTAGTGTGCTCTTGTGTCATCCTAAACACAAAGGATGGGGTAAATCAAGAAACAGCTGAAATTATCGTAAAAAAGATCAACAGCCAAAGACATACTGTCACTTTAAATTTTAAAACAAAACTCTGTTCTGTTTTTTATCCTCGCAAACGCACAATACATATTAGTACACAAATAATAGCACTGACTGGACCTCAGTGAAATCTTGCTGAGGTGTCCTAATGCTCCTCACCCTGAGAACTTTATGTCCCAAACTCAGAGGTGACAAGTAACATGCAAACTGCTCTATCTTCCGATAAAGCGAGTGCAGCCTAAGCACTCAGAGGCACTATTTTAAAAATA
Organism: Bombina bombina; assembly: GCF_027579735.1. NCBI lineage: Eukaryota > Metazoa > Chordata > Amphibia > Anura > Bombinatoridae > Bombina > Bombina bombina. The sequence goes on along the minus strand of NC_069499.1, from coordinate 313,456,374 downwards.
ATAAACACTTGATTGAAGAATCTTTACTAACACCTCACTTTGCCATCTCCTATCTAACTAACACAGGCAAAGAGAATGACTGGGTTGGGAGGGTAGGGAGGAGCTATTTATACAGCTCTGCTGTGGTGCTCTTTGCCTCCTCCTGCTGACCAGGAGGCGATATCCCACAAGTAAGGATGAAATCCGTGGACTCATCATATCTTGAAAAAGAAAAATTGTATTTTTAACTGCCATAAATTCTCATGTCAATGCAATATTTATCTAGATATTAACATATTTGGCCACGGTCCTAATCAAACAGATTTTGTCACTACCTGCCAATGGGATGCTTAGAACCTATATTTTAACCCCTTAAAGACAAGCAACATACCCTGTACATCACTCGTCTTTGAATGGGGAAGTGCTATTAAATGCGCAGTCTTGCAGCCAGTGTTGAGGCCACGCTATTTACGATGGCAAGAAGGGAGAGTATAATAGCGCAGTACTGCCACTTGTGGCGGGACATGTGCTATTTAAAAAAAAAAAAATAACCCTTAATGAGCGGCAACATACATGGTACATCTCAGGGCGCGATCCGATAAAGATCGTAGTTTGCGGCGCAAGCGAGGGAACCCCCGCCACCCATAGTTTCAGCTCGCAACTCGAGCTATCCTATATATGGCGCCGTCAGATGCTAAAGTGCCATAAGTCTGATAAACCAGCGATGTCCAGAAATCTGCGTAAGTACAAATTTCTGGAGTCGCCAGTGACTTACCGCACTTTAGAAACTGCCGGTGCCTACAAAACCTGACTAAATTATTAAATCTCCCGTACTGTCTAACACGCCTCCCAAACATAGCCCGACACGTCTAACCCTCTATCCGCTATCCCCCCTCACTATCCTAATAATAAAAAATGTATTAACCCCTAAATCGCCGCTCCCGGACCCCGCCGCCACCTAATAAAGTTATTAACCCCTAAACCGCCACCACCTACATTATCTATATTACCCCCTAATGTGAGCTCCTACCCCGCTGCCATCTACATTAACTACCCCCTAATGTGAGCCCCTTACACCGCCACCAGCTATATTAAAATTATTAACCCCTAATTTAATCCCCCTACCCCGCCACCAGCAATATTAAAATTATTAACCTCTAATCTAATCCCCCTACCCCGCTGCCAGCTATATTAAAATGATTAACCCCTAATTTAATCCCCCTATACCGCCCCCAGCGGCATCTTCAATCTTCTTTCTTCGCTCCTCCGACGCGGAACATCCATCCGGCTTCCCGAGGAATGAAGTTCCTTTAAATGACGTCATCCAAGATGGCGTCCGTTGAATTCTGATTGGCTGATAGGATTCTATCAGCCAATCGGAATTAAGGTAGAAAAATCTGATTGGCTGATTGAATCAGCCAATCAGATTCAAGTTCAATCTGATTGGCTGAACTGATTGGTTTATTTTATAGGTAAGTATTTAGATTTAAATAGGAATATTTTAATTAATAATATTAATATTAATTAGATTTATTTTAATAAGAATTTAGTTAGGGATGTTAGAGTTAGATAGGGTTATTATACTTAATATATATATAATATAATAACGATATTAACTATATTAACCCTAATATAATTAGGGTTAATATAGTTAATATATATAATATAATAACTATATGAACTATATTAACCCTAATATAATTAGGGTTAATATAGTTAATATAGCTGGCGGCGGTGTAGGGGGATTAAATTAGGAGTTAATGTAATGAATATAGCTGGCGGCGGGGTAGGGGGATTAAATTAGGGGTTAATGTAATTAATATAGCTGGCGGCGGTGTAGGGGGATTAAATTAGGGGTTAATAATTTTAATATAGCTGGCGGCGGGGTAGGAGCTCACATTAGGGGGTAGTTAATGTAGGTGGCAGCAGTGTAGGGGGCTCACATTAGGGGGTAGGTAATGTAGGTGGCGGCAGTGTAAGGGGCTCACATTAGGGGGTAGGTAATGTAGCTGGCGACGGTGTAGGGGATCACATTAGGGGGTTATACTTTTAATGTAGGTGGCGGCAGGGTCCGGGAGCGGCGGTTTAGGGGTTAAATACTTTATTAGGGATTTCGGCGGGGGATCGCGGTTGACAGGTAGATAGACATTGCGCATGCGTTAGGTTTTATTTAGCAGGTAGTTTAGGGAGTTACGGGGCTCCAATAGACAGCGTAAGGCTTACTACGGCTGCATTTTGTGGCGAGGTGAAAATGGAGTAAGATTTCTCCATTTTTGCCACGTAAGTCCTTACGCTGTATATTGGATACCAAACTGCGCGGGTTTGGTATACCTGTCTATGGCCCAAAAAACTACAGGCGAAGGCAGAAATATATGAGCGTAACTTCTAGGTTACGCTGTATATAGGATACCAAACCCGCGCAAATTTTGGCGTCGCCGGCTTCTGCGGGTGACGCTGCATATCGGATCGGGCCCTTAGTCGTTAAGAGGTTACTATATTGAGACTTTTTTTCCTTAAGATATTTATATTTTACTTCTCTAGAAATCAATGTGGACTATTTGATACCCTATGTTGTAATTAAAATGTTTGGTTTTGTTCCTAGACTTTTGGAGATAAAAGAGGGAAAGTCACAGTGTGCAGTTTATTTCCTTTTCAATTGTGTTTTTTTCTTTTACAAAATATAAAGTAATGTGTTTTCTAGATTTGCCATATTCTAAATGCTCATATCCCCACTTCCCTTCCCAAAGGAAAATGATATAGCAGAGTAGCATTTAGTAAGACAGTATTCTATTTACTTCTGTGATACTCCCATGCTGTGTGAGGTGCTTGCTTATTTAAAGGGATATTAAACAATAAGAGTCAGATTACAAGTGGAGTGCTAAATATCGCTTGTGCGCAAGCAACATTAGTGCTCTGTGTAATACCAGCGTCCGCTAATATTAGCTGGTATTACAACTAAAGTGTAATGTTACGCAAGCTAAGAATCTAAGTGCAGCGAAGTGGGTAAGTAGCACAGCAATGCAGCAAATATAACACCCTACTCCGGCCAACTTTACCCCCAAAATACTACCTAGTGCATTTATTTTTTATAAAATACACTACACTGTATTTTGGGGGCATTTGGGGCATATTTATAAAATGAACCAGAGATCTGATCTCTGGTTAATTTTATAAGCGCTAGTTGCTACCACAAGCATACAGTAGGAATAACAGAATTTATGCTTACCTGATAAATTACTTTCTCCAACGGTGTGTCCGGTCCACGGCGTCATCCTTACTTGTGGGATATTCTCTTCCCCAACAGGAAATGGCAAAGAGCCCAGCAAAGCTGGTCACATGATCCCTGCTAGGCTCCGCCTACCCCAGTCATTCGACCGACGTACAGGAGGAAATATGCATAGGAGAAACCATATGATACCGTGGTGACTGTAGTTAGAGAAAATAATTCATCAGACCTGATTAAAAAAACCAGGGCGGGCCGTGGACCGGACACACCGTTGGAGAAAGTAATTTATCAGGTAAGCATAAATTCTGTTTTCTCCAACATAGGTGTGTCCGGTCCATGGCGTCATCCTTACTTGTGGGAACCAATACCAAAGCTTTAGGACACGGATGAAGGGAGGGAGCAAATCAGGTCACCTAAATGGAAGGCACCACGGCTTGCAAAACCTTTCTCCCAAAAATAGCCTCTGAAGAAGCAAAAGTATCAAATTTGTAAAATTTGGCAAAAGTGTGCAGTGAAGACCAAGTCGCTGCCTTACATATCTGGTCAACAGAAGCCTCGTTCTTGAAGGCCCATGTGGAAGCCACAGCCCTAGTGGAATGAGCTGTGATTCTTTCAGGAGGCTGCTGTCCGGCAGTCTCATAAGCCAATCGGATAATGCTTTTAAGCCAAAAAGAAAGAGAGGTAGAAGTTGCTTTTTGACCTCTCCTTTTACCAGAATAAACAACAAACAAAGAAGATGTTTGCCTGAAATCTTTAGTGGCCTCTAAATAGAATTTTAGAGCACGGACTACGTCCAAATTGTGTAACAAACGTTCCTTCTTTGAAACTGGATTCGGACACAAAGAAGGTACAACTATCTCCTGGTTAATATTTTTGTTGGAAACCACTTTCGGAAGAAAAACAGGCTTAGTACGCAAAACCACCTTATCTGCATGGAACACCAGATAGGGCGGAGAACACTGCAGAGCAGATAACTCAGAAACTCTTCTAGCAGAAGAAATAGCAACCAAAAACAAAACTTTCCAAGATAATAACTTAATATCTACGGAATGTAAGGGTTCAAACGGAACCCCTTGAAGAACTGAAAGAACTAGATTAAGACTCCAGGGAGGAGTCAAAGGTCTGTAAACAGGCTTGATTCTAACCAGAGCCTGAACAAACGCTTGAACGTCTGGCACAGCTGCCAGCCTTTTGTGAAGTAAAACAGATAAAGCAGAGATCTGTCCCTTCAGAGAACTTGCAGATAATCCTTTCTCCAACCTTCTTGTAGAAAGGATAGAATCTTAGGAATTTTTATCTTGTTCCATGGGAATCCTTTAGATTCACACCAACAGATATATTTTTTCCATATCTTATGGTAAACTTTTCTAGTTACAGGCTTTCTAGCCTGAATCAGAGTATCTATTACAGAATCTGAAAACCCACGCTTTGATAAAATCAAGCGTTCAATCTCCAAGCAGTCAGTTGGAGGGAAACCAGATTCGGATGTACGAATGGACCTTGAACAAGAAGGTCCTGTCTCAAAGGTAGCTTCCATGGTGGAGCCGATGACATATTCACCAGGTCTGCATACCAAGTCCTGCGTGGCCACGCAGGAGCTATCAAGATCACCGAAGCCCTCTCCTGATTGATCCTGGCTACCAGCCTGGGAATGAGAGGAAACGGTGGGAACACATAAGCTAGGTTGAAGGTCCAAGGTGCTACTAGTGCATCTACTAGAGTCGCCTTGGGATCCCTGGATCTGGACCCGTAACAAGGAACCTTGAAGTTCTGACGAGAGGCCATCAGATCCATGTCTGGAATGCCCCATAATCGAGTTATTTGGGCAAAGATTTCCGGATGGAGTTCCCACTCCCCCGGATGGAATGTCTGACGACTCAGAAAATCCGCTTCCCAATTTTCCACTCCTGGGATGTGGATTGCAGACAAGTGGCAGGAGTGATCCTCCGCCCATTGAATTATCTTGGTCACTTCCTCCATCGCCAGGGAACTCCTTGTTCCCCCCTGATGGTTGATATATGCAACTGTCGTCATGTTGTCTGATTGAAACCTTATGAATTTGGCCTTTGCTAGATGAGGCCAAGCTTTGAGAGCATTGAATATCGCTCTCAGTTCCAGAATGTTTATCGGGAGAAGAGATTCTTCCCGAGACCATAGACCCTGAGCTTTCAGGGGTTCCCAGACCGTACCCCAGCCCACCAGACTGGCGTCGGTCGTGACAATGACCCACTCTGGTCTGCGGAAGCTCATTCCCTGTGACAGGTTGTCCAGGATCAGCCACCAACGGAGTGAATCTCTGGTCCTTTGATCTACTTGAATCGTCGGAGACAAGTCTGTATAATCCCCATTCCACTGTCTGAGCATGCACAGTTGTAATGGTCTTAGATGAATTTGTGCAGAAGGAACTATGTCCATTGCTGCAACCATCAATCCTATTACTTCCATGCACTGCGCTATGGAAGGACGAAGAACAGAATGAAGTACTTGACAAGAGCTTAGAAGTTTTGATTTTCTGACCTCTGTCAGAAAAATCCTCATTTCTAAGGAGTCTATTATTGTTCCCAAGAAGGGAACTCTTGTTGACGGGGACAGAGAACTTTTTTCTATGTTCATTTTCCATCCGTGAGATCTGAGAAAGGCTAGGACGATGTCCGTATGAGCCTTTGCTTTTGACAGAGACGACGCTTGAATCAGGATGTCGTCCAACTACGGTACTACTACAATGCCCCTTGGTCTTAGAACCGCTAGAAGGGACCCTAGTACCTTTGTGAAAATTCTCGGAGCAGTGGCTAATCCGAATGGAAGTGCCACAAACTGGTAATGCTTGTCCAGAAAAGCGAACCTTAGGAACTGATGATGTTCCTTGTGGATAGGAATATGTAGGTACGCATCCTTTAAATCCACCGTGGTCATAAATTGACCTTCCTGGATGGTAGGAAGGATCGTTCGAATGGAACCCTGAGAAATTTGTTTAGGATCTTGAGATCTAAAATTGGTCTGAATGTTCCCTCTTTTTTGGGAACTATGAACAGGTTGGAGTAAAACCCCATCCCTTGTTCTCCTATAGGAACTGGATGAATTACTCCCATATTTAACAGGTCTTCTACACAATGTAAGAATGCCTGTCTTTTTATTTGGTTTGAAGATAATTGAGACCTGTGGAACCTTCCCCTTGGGGGTAGTTCCTTGAATTCCAGGAGATAACCCTGAGAAACTATTTCTAGTGCCCAAGGATCCTGAACATCTCTTGCCCAGGCCTGAGCAAAGAGAGAAAGTCTGCCCCCCACCAGATCCGGTCCCGGATCGGGGGCCATCCCTTCATGCTGTTTTGGTAGCAGTGGCAGGCTTCTTGGCCTGCTTACCCTTGTTCCAGCTTTGCATCGGTCTCCAGGCTGGTTTGGGTTGAGAAGTATTACCCTCTTGCTTAGAGGATGTAGAATTAGAGGCTGGTCCGTTTCTGCGAAAGGGACGAAAATTAGGCTTATTTTTAGCCTTAAAAGACCTATCCTGAGGAAGGGCGTGGCCCTTTCCCCCGGTGATGTCTGAAATAATCTCTTTCAAATCAGGACCAAACAGTGTTTTACCCTTGAAAGGGATGTTAAGCAATTTTGTCTTGGAAGACACATCCGCTGACCAAGACTTTAGCCAAAGCGCTCTGCGCGCCACGATAGCAAACCCTGAATTCTTCGCCGCTAATCTAGCTAATTGCAAAGCGGCATCTAAAATAAAAGAGTTAGCCAATTTAAGTGCTTGAACTCTGTCCATAACCTCCTCATACGAAGATTCTTTATTGAGCGACTTTTCTAGTTCTTCGAACCAGAAACACGCTGCCGTAGTGACAGGAACAATGCATGAAATTGGTTGTAGAAGGTAACCTTGCTGAACAAACATCTTTTTAAGCAAACCCTCTAATTTTTTATCCATAGGATCTTTGAAAGCACAACTATCTTCTATGGGAATAGTAGTGCGTTTGTTTAGAGTAGAGACCGCCCCCTCGACCTTGGGGACTGTCTGCCATAAGTCCTTTCTGGGGTCGACTATAGGAAATAATTTCTTAAATATAGGGGGAGGAACAAAAGGTATGCCGGGCCTTTCCCACTCCTTATTTACTATGTCCGCCACCCGCTTGGGTATAGGAAAAGCATCGGGGGGCACCGGAACCTCTAGGAACTTGTCCATCTTACATAATTTCTCTGGAATGACCAAATTGTCACAATCATCCAGAGTAGATAATACCTCCTTAAGCAGTGCGCGGAGATGTTCTAATTTAAATTTAAATGTTACAACATCAGGTTCAGCTTGTTGAGAAATTTTTCCTGAATCTGAAATTTCTCCCTCAGACAAAACCTCCCTCCTGGTCCCTTCAGATTGGTGTGAGGGTATGTCAGAACCGTTATCATCAGCGTCCTCTTGCTCTTCAGTGTTTAAAACAGAGCAATCGCGCTTTCTCTGATAAGTAGGCATTTTAGATAAAATGTTTGCAATAGAATTATCCATAACAGCCGTTAATTGTTGCATGGTAATAAGTATTGGCGCACTAGATGTACTAGGGGCCTCTTGTGTGGGCAAAACTGGTGTAGACACAGAAGGGGATGATGCAGTACCATGCTTACTCCCCTCATTTGAGGAATCATCTTGGGCAATATTATTATCTGTGGCATCATTGTCCCTACTTTGTTTGGACACTATGTCACAATTATCACATATATTTAAATGGGGAGAAACCTTGGCTTTCATACATATAGAACATCGCTTATCTGATGGTTCAGACATGTTAAACAGGCTTAAACTTGTCAACAAAGCACAAAAAACGTTTTAAAATAAAACCGTTACTGTCACTTTAAATTTTAAACAGAACACACTTTATTACTGAATATGCGAAAAAGCATGAAGGAATTGTTCAAAATTCACCAAAATTTCACCACAGTGTCTTAAAGCCTTAAAAGTATTGTACACCAAATTTGAAAGCTTTAACCCTTAAAATAACGGAACCGGAGCCGTTTTTACATTTAACCCCTATACAGTCCCAGGTATCTGCTTTGCTGAGACCCAACCAAGCCCAGAGGGGAATACGATACCAAATGACGCCTTCTATAAGCTTTTTCAGTGGTTCTTAGCTCCTCACACATGCATCTGCATGCCTTGCTTTCCAAAAACAACTGTGCATTAGTGGCGCGAAAATGAGGCTCTGCCTATGACTAGAAAAGGCCCCCATCTGAAAAAGGTGTCCATACAGTGCCTGCCGTTTTTTAACAACAATCCCCAAGATTATAATAACTATTAAGAGTTATAATCTGCCAAATATGCTTAGCAAAGTAATCGTTTTAGCCCAGAAAAATGTCTACCAGTTTTTTAAGCCCTTATAAAGCCCTTTATTCTTTTACTTAATCTAAGAAAATGGCTTACCGGTCCCCATAGGGGAAATGACAACCTTCCAGCATTACAAAGTCTTGTTAGAAATGTGGCCAGTCATACCTCAGGCAGAAAAGTCTGCCAACTGCTTCCCCCAACTGAAGTTACTTCATCTCAACAGTCCTGTGTGGAAACAGCAATCGATTTTAGTAACGTTTGCTAAAATCATCTTCCTCTTACAAACAGAAATCTTCATCTCTTTTCTGTTTCAGAGTAAATAGTGCATACCAGCACTATTTTAAAATAACAAACACTTGATTGAAGGATAAAAACTACATTTAAACACCAAAAAACTCTGAGCCATCTCCGTGGAGATGTTGCCTGTGCAACGGCAAAGAGAATGACTGGGGTAGGCGGAGCCTAGGAGGGATCATGTGACCAGCTTTGCTGGGCTCTTTGCCATTTCCTGTTGGGGAAGAGAATATCCCACAAGTAAGGATGACGCCGTGGACCGGGCACACCTATGTTGGAGAAAACTAGACACTTCTAATGGCTGGTTATTTATTGCGTGCCCTTGCGGGTGCGTGATAAATTAGCGCTCCACTTGTAATCTAGCCCTAAATAAATGCTAGATAGAATGAAGCATTGAAATAAAAGGTTAGTCTGAGAATAACATGTAGATGTATTTTTTAAAGTTTTATTTGGTGTTTAAACATTAACAAACTAAGGCCTAGATTTGGAGTTCGGCGGTAGCCGTCAAAACCAGCGTTAGAGGCTCCTAACGCTGGTTTTGGCCGCCCGCTGGTATTTGGAGTCAGTCAGGAAAGGGTCTAACGCTCACTTTTCAGCCGCGACTTTTCCATACCGCAGATCCCCCTACGCCATTTGCGTAGCCTATCTTTTCAATGGGATCTTCCTAACGCTGGTATTTAGAGTCGTTTCTGCAGTGAGCGTTAGAGCTCTAACGACAAAATTCCAGCCGCCTGAAAATAGCAGGAGTTAAGAGCTTTCTGGCTAACGCCGGTTTATAAAGCTCTTAACTACTGTACCCTAAAGTACACTAACACCCATAAACTACCTATGTACCCCTAAACCGAGGTCCCCCCACATCGCCGCCACTCGATTAAAATTTTTAACCCCTAATCTGCCGACCGCCACCTACGTTATCCTTATGTACCCCTAATCTGCTGCCCCTAACCCCGCCGACCCCTATATTATATTTATTAACCCCTAACTTGCCCCACACAACGTCGCCGCAAGCTACTTAAAATAATTAACCCCTAATCTTCCGACCGCAAATCGCCGCCACCTACGTTATCCCTATGTACCCCTAATCTGATACCCCTAACATCGCCGACCCCTATATTATATTTATTAACCCCTAATCTGCCCCCCTCAACGTCGCCGACACCTAACTTCAATTATTAACCCCTAATCTGCCGACCGGAGCTCACCGCTATTCTAATAAATGTATTAACCCCTAAAGCTAAGTCTAACCCTAACACTAACACCCCCCTAAGTTAAATATAAGTTTTATCTAACGAAATTAATTAACTCTTATTAAATAACTTATTCCTATTTAAAGCTAAATACTTACCTGTAAAATAAATCCTAATATAGCTACAATATAAATTATTATTATATTATAGCTATTTTAGGATTAATATTTATTTTACAGGCAACTTTGTAATTATTTTAACCAGGTACAATAGCTATTAAATAGTTAAGAACTATTTAATAGTTACCTAGTTAAAATAATAACAAATTTACCTGTAAAATAAATCCTAACCTAAGATATAATTAAACCTAACACTACCCTATCAATAAAATAATTAAATAAACTACCTACAATTACCTACAATTAACCTAACACTACACTATCAATAAATTAATTAAACACAATTCCTACAAATAAATACAATTAAATAAACTAGCTAAAGTACAAAAAATAAAAAAGAACTAAGTTACAGAAAATAAAAAAATATTTACAAACATAATAAAAATATTACAACAATTTTAAACTAATTACACCTACTCTAAGCCCCCTAATAAAATAACAAAGCCCCCCAAAATAAAAAATTCCCTACCCTATTCTAAATTAAAAAAGTTACAAGCTCTTTTACCTTACCAGCCCTGAACAGGGCCCTTTGCGGGGCATGCCCCAAGAATTTCAGCTCTTTTGCCTGTAAAAAAAAACATACAATACCCCCCCCCCAACATTACAACCCACCACCCACATACCCCTAATCTAACCCAAACCCCCCTTAAATAAACCTAACACTAATCCCCTGAAGATCTTCCTACCTTGTCTTCACCATCCAGGTATCACCGATCCGTCCTGGCTCCAAGATCTTCATCCAACCCAAGCGGGGGTTGGCGATCCATAATCCGGTGCTCCAAAGGCTTCCTCCTATCCGGCAAGAAGAGGACATCCGGACCGGCAAACATCTTCTCCAAGCGGCATCTTCGATCTTCTTCCATCCGGTGCGGAGCGGGTCCATCTTGAAGCAGGCGACGCGGATCCATCCTCTTCTTCCGATGTCTCCCGACTAATGACGGTTCCTTTAAGGGACGTCATCCAAAATGGCGTCCCTCGAATTCCGATTGGCTGATAGGATTCTATCAGCCAATCGGAATTAAGGTAGGAATTTTCTGATTGGCTGATGGAATCAGCCAATCAGAATCAAGTTCAATCCGATTGGCTGATCCAATCAGCCAATCAGATTGAGCTCGCATTCTATTGGCTGTTCCGATCAGCCAATAGAATGCGAGCTCAATCTGATTGGCTGATGGGATCGGCCAATCGGATTGAACTTGATTCTGATTGGCTGATTCCATCAGCCAATCAGAAAATTCCTACCTTAATTCCGATTGGCTGATAGAATCCTATCAGCCAATCGGAATTCGAGGGACGCCATCTTGGATGACGTCCCTTAAAGGAACCGTCATTAGTCGGGAGACATCGGAAGAAGAGGATGGATCCGCGTCGCCTGCTTCAAGATGGACCCGCTCCGCACCGGATGGAAGAAGATCGAAGATGCCGCTTGGAGAAGATGTTTGCCGGTCCGGATGTCCTCTTCTTGCCGGATAGGAGGAAGACTTTGGAGCACCGGATTATGGATCGCCAACCCCCGCTTGGGTTGGATGAAGATCTTGGAGCCAGGACGGATCGGTGATACCTGGATGGTGAAGACAAGGTAGGAAGATCTTCAGGGGATTAGTGTTAGGTTTATTTAAGGGGGGTTTGGGTTAGATTAGGGGTATGTGGGTGGTGGGTTGTAATGTTGGGGGGGGGGTATTGTATGTTTTTTTTTACAGGCAAAAGAGCTGAAATTCTTGGGGCATGCCCCGCAAAGGGCCCTGTTCAGGGCTGGTAAGGTAAAAGAGCTTGTAACTTTTTTAATTTAGAATAGGGTAGGGAATTTTTTATTTTGGGGGGCTTTGTTATTTTATTAGGGGGCTTAGAGTAGGTGTAATTAGTTTAAAATTGTTGTAATATTTTTATTATGTTTGTAAATATTTTTTTATTTTCTGTAACTTAGTTCTTTTTTATTTTTTGTACTTTAGCTAGTTTATTTAATTGTATTTATTTGTAGGAATTGTGTTTAATTAATTTATTGATAGTGTAGTGTTAGGTTAATTGTAGGTAATTGTAGGTAGTTTATTTAATTATTTTATTGATAGGGTAGTGTTAGGTTTAATTATATCTTAGGTTAGGATTTATTTTACAGGTAAATTTGTTATTATTTTAACTAGGTAACTATTAAATAGTTCTTAACTATTTAATAGCTATTGTACCTGGTTAAAATAATTACAAAGTTGCCTGTAAAATAAATATTAATCCTAAAATAGCTATAATATAATTATAATTTATATTGTAGCTATATTAGGATTTATTTTACAGGTAAGTATTTAGCTTTAAATAGGAATCATTTATTTAATAAGAGTTAATTTATTTCGTTAGATAAAAATTATATTTAACTTAGGGGGGTGTTAGTGTTAGGGTTAGACTTAGCTTTAGGGGTTAATACATTTATTAGAATAGCGGTGAGCTCCGATCGGAAGTTTAGGGGTTAATAATTGAAGGTAGGTGTCAGCGATGTTAGGGAGGGCAGATTAGGGGTTAATACTATTTATGATAGGGTTAGTGAGGCGGATTAGGGGTTAATAACTTTATTATAGTAGCGCTCAGGTCCGCTCGGCAGATTAGGGGTTAATAAGTGTAGGTAGGTGTCGGCGACGTTGTGGGGGGCAGATTAGGGGTTAATAAATATAACATAGGGGTCGGCGATGTTAGGGCAGCAGATTAGGGGTACATAGGGATAACGTAGGTTGCGGCGGTTTACGGAGCGGCAGATTAGGGGTTAAAAATAATATACAGGAGTCAGCGATAGCGGGGGCGGCAGAATAGGGGTTAATAAGTGTAAGGTTAGGGGTGTTTAGACTCGGGGTACATGTTAGAGTGTTAGGTGCAGACGTAGGAAGTGTTTCCCCATAGGAAACAATGGGGCTGCGTTAGGAGCTGAACGCTGCTTTTTTGCAGGTGTTAGGTTTTTTTTCAGCTCAAACAGCCCCATTGTTTCCTATGGGGGAATCGTGCACGAGCACGTTTTTGAGGCCGGCCGCGTCCGTAAGCAACTCTGGTATCGAGAGTTGCATTTGCGGTAAAAATGCTCTACGCTCCTTTTTTGGAGCCTAACGCAGCATTTGTTTTAACTCTCGATACCAGAGTTAAATTTATGGTGCGGCCAGAAAAAAGCCCGCGGAGCGTTAACAGCCCTTTTACCGCCGAACTCCAAATCTAGGCCTAAGTGTAAAGTTTTAGTTTCTATAAAACAATGGGAGCTGCCATGTTGTAACTTAGGTTACCTTCTCTGCTGTAGCCAAATAGAGACAGTTATAAATTTGTCACTAGAGTGTGCAGCCAATGGCTGTGTGGAATATAACAGTGTTCTGCACTTCCATTTCTAACAGGAGCTAAAAAGCTCACAATTTAAGAATATAATTACAGGAAAAGGGGACAAAATAAATAATGAAAATATATATATATATATATATATATATATATATATACACACATACATACACACACAGTTTATCATTTTATATTACCATCTCAAGGTGTTTATTGTCCCTTTAAAAAGGGCCTTAATACTAAAAGAAAAAATTACATTCTTTTATGTAAATTTAAGACTATTGACCCTGCACTACTGTGTGATTAACCCACAGGCTTTAAACACACAGTGGAAGTACTGATTGGTACCTGCAGAGCACTGCTGGTCCAGAGCGAAAACCGCCAACTGCTGCTTATCTAATCACAAATACTAGATAAACGACTAGCGCTCATGATTGGATCAGCAGTACTTCCGTTTGGGATCAGCAGTGCTCTGTGGTTCCAAGCGGTACTTCTACTGTGTGTTTAACCCCTTTGAGGGTTAGTGCAGGGTTGATTGTCTTAAAATGAATTAAAACGAATTAGAGTATGTATTTTTTTTTTACTAATATAGCCTTTTAAAGAAATATATATTTTTTTACCTTAAAGGGACAGTCTAGTATAAATTAAACTTTCATTATTCAGATAGTACTTTTCAACTTTCCAATTTAGTTTTATCATCCAATTTGCCTTTTTCTCTTGGTATTCTTAGTTTAAACTAAACCTAGGTAAACTCATATGCTAATTCCTAAGCCCTTGAGGACTGCCTCTTATCACATGCTTTTTAAATCTCTTTTCAACACAAAGACAGAAAGTAGACATGGGCCATATAGATAACACTGTGTTCAGGCACAGGGGGTTATTTAAGATTTAGCACAAAACAATGCTAAATTTAAGACAATCCTATATAATAAAAGGCCAAATGTGTTTGTCCGAAGCTGTCATGCGCAGTAGAGACTGCGTGTGAGGACAAACACACCTGGCCTTAGAGTCCCTACCTGAAAAGCCGGTGCGGGTGAAAGTGGGCAGGGCCGGGCATGACAGGGCGTGGCCGGGCATGCCAGGGGCATGGTCGGGGCGCGAGGGATAGAAGGGAGAGAAGAAGAAAGAGAAGGGGAGAGAGATAGAAAGAGAGGGGGAAAGAAAAAAATAGATGGGAAAGAGCAAGAGAGGGGAAATAGAGAGGGATCAAAAGAGAGGTGCGGAGAGAGAGCGCAAAAGAGAGGGGGCAGAGAGCGGGAGGTAGAGGGGAGAGAGTGCAAAAGAGAGGGGGAGAGAGAGAGAGTGCAAAAGAGAGGGGGAGAGAGAGAGCGCAAAAGAGAGGGGGAGAGAGAGAGCGCAAAAGAGAGGGGGAGAGGAGCGCAAAAGAGAGGGGGAGAGAGAGAGCGCAAAAGAGAGGGGGAGAGAGAGAGAGAGCGCAAAAGAGAGGGGGAGAGAGAGAGAGCGCAAAAGAGAGGGGGAGAGAGAGAGAGCGCAAAAGAGAGGGGGAGAGAGCGCAAAAGAGAGGGGGAGAGAGCGCAAAAGAGAGGGGGAGAGAGAGAGCGCAAAAGAGAAGGGGAGAGAGAGAGCGCAAAAGAGAGGGGGAGAGAGAGAGCGCAAAAGAGAGGGGGAAAGAGAGAGCGCAAAAGAGAGGGGGAGAGAGAGAGCGCAAAAGAGAGGGGGAGAGGAGCGCAAAAGAGAGGGGGAGAGAGAGAGCGCAAAAGAGAGGGGGAGAGAGAGAGAGCGCAAAAGAGAGGGGGAGAGAGAGAGCGCAAAAGAGAGGGGGAGAGAGAGAGAGCGCAAAAGAGAGGGGGAGAGAGAGAGAGCGCAAAAGAGAGGGGGAGAGAGAGCGCAAAAGAGAGGGGGAGAGAGAGCGCAAAAGAGAGGGAGAGAGAGCGCAAAAGAGAGGGAGAGAGAGTGCAAAAGAGAAGGGGAGAGAGCAGGAGAGAGAGGGGGGAGAGAGAGTGCAAAAGAGAGGGGAGAGAGTGCAAAATAGAGGGGGGAGAGAGAGCGCAAAAGAGAGGGGAGAGAGTGGGAGGGAGAGGGGGGAGAGAGAGAGTGCAAAAGAGAGGGGGAGAGAGCGCAAAAGAGAGGGGGGAGAGAGAGAGTGCAAAAGAGAAGGTGACAGAGCGGGAGAGAGAGGGGGGAGAGAGTGCAAAAGAGAGAGGGGAGAGAGAGAGAGAGAGAGAGAGAGAGAGCGCAAAAGAGAGGGGGGAGAGTGGGAGGGAGAGGGGGGAGAGAGTGCAAAAGAGAGGGGGAGAGAGCGCAAAAGAGAGGGGGGAGAGAGAGAGTGCAAAAGAGAAGGGGAGAGAGCGAGAGAGAGAGGGGGGAGAGAGAGAGTGCAAAAGAGAAGGGGAGGGAGAGAGTGCAAAAGAGAAGGGGAGTGAGATAGTGCAAAAGAGAAGGGGAGGGAGAGAGCGCAAAAGAGAAGGGGAGGGAGAGAGCGCAAAAGAGAAGGGGAGGGAGAGAGCGCAAAAGAGAAGGGGAGGGAGAGAGCACAAAAGAGAAGGGGAGGGAGAGAGCGCAAAAGAGAGGGAGAGAGAGTGCAAAAGAGAGGGAGAGAGAGCGCAAAAGAGAGGGAGAGAGAGTGCAAAAGAGAAGGGGAGAGAGCAGGAGAGAGAGGGGGGAGAGAGAGTGCAAAAGAGAGGGGAGAGAGTGCAAAATAGAGGGGGGAGAGAGAGCGCAAAAGAGAGGGGAGAGAGTGGGAGGGAGAGGGGGGAGAGAGAGAGTGCAAAAGAGAGGGGGAGAGAGCGCAAAAGAGAGGGGGGAGAGAGAGAGTGCAAAAGAGAAGGTGACAGAGCGGGAGAGAGAGGGGGGAGAGAGTGCAAAAGAGAGAGGGGAGAGAGAGAGAGAGAGAGAGCGCAAAAGAGAGGGGGGAGAGTGGGAGGGAGAGGGGGGGAGAGAGTGCAAAAGAGAGGGGGAGAGAGCGCAAAAGAGAGGGGGGAGAGAGAGAGTGCAAAAGAGAAGGGGAGAGAGCGAGAGAGAGAGGGGGGAGAGAGAGAGTGCAAAAGAGAAGGGGAGGGAGAGAGTGCAAAAGAGAAGGGGAGTGAGATAGTGCAAAAGAGAAGGGGAGGGAGAGAGCGCAAAAGAGAAGGGGAGGGAGAGAGCGCAAAAGAGAAGGGGAGGGAGAGAGCGCAAAAGAGAAGGGGAGGGAGAGAGCACAAAAGAGAAGGGGAGGGAGAGAGCGCAAAAGAGAAGGCGAGGGAGAGAGCGCAAAAGAGAAGGCGAGGGAGAGAGCGCAAAAGAGAAGGCGAGGGAGAGAGCGCAAAAGAGAAGGGGGAGAGAGAGAGCACAAAAGAGAGGGGGGAGGGAGCACAAAAGAGAGGGGGAGAGAGAGATCACAAAAGAGAGGGGGAGAGAGAGCGCAAAAGAGAGGGTGGGAGAGAAAGCAAAAGAGAGGGGGGGAGAGAGAGCGCAAAAGAGAGGGGGGGAGAGAAAGCAAAAGAGAGGGGGGGAGAGAAAGCAAAAGAGAGGGGGGGAGAGAAAGCAAAAGAGAGGGGGGAGAGGGAACACAAAAGAGAGGGGGAAGAGAGAGCAAAAGAGAGGAGGAGAGAGAGAGAGCGCATAAGAGAGGGGGAAGAGAGAGCAAAAGAGAGGGGGAAGAGAGAGCAAAAGAGAGGGGGAGAGAGAGAGAGAGAGAGTGCAAAAGAGAGGGGGGGGAGATAGCAAAAGAGAGGGGAGAGAGGTAGCAAAAAGATAGGGGAGAGAGGTAGCAAAAAGAGAGGGGAGAGAGGTAGCAAAAAGAGAGGGGAGAGAGGTAGCAAAAAGAGAGGGGAGAGAGGTAGCAAAAAGAGAGGGGAGAGAGGTAGCAAAAAGAGAGGGGAGAGAGGTAGCAAAAAGAGAGGGGAGATAGGTAGCAAAAAGAGAGGGGAGAGAGGTAGCAAAAAGAGAGGGGGATAGAGAGGGGATGGAGCGAGAGAGCACAAAAGAGGGAGGGGAGAGAAAAAGAAAGGGGGGACAGAGAGCAAAAGAGAGGGGGAGGGAGAGAGCGCAAGGGGTGGGACCGCTGCACTGCAAAAAATGGCCTGTGTGAACAGGCTTTAGGACTAGTAGATAATAAACAGTCACAGTCATGTGATCAGGGGGCTGGAAAAAGGTTCCTAGATACAAGGTAATCACAGAGGTAAAAAGCGTATTAATATAACTGTGTTGGTTATGCAAAACTGGGGAACTTTTAAAACAATAACAATTCTATGGTAGACTGTCCCTTTAAAGGGACACTTAAAGGGACATGAAACCTACATTTTTTCTTTCATGATTTAGAAAGAGCATGCAGTTTTAAACAACTTTCTAATTTACTTCTATTATCTAATTTGCTTCATTCACTTGATATTCTTAGCTAAAAAGCATATCTAGATAGGCTCAGTAGCTGCTGATTGGTTGCTACACATAGATGCCTCTTGTGATTGGCTCTCCCATGTGCATTGCTCTTTCTTCAACAAAGAATATCTAAAACATGAAGCATATTAGATAATAGAAGTAAATGGGAAAGTTGTTTAAAATTGTATTCTCTATCTGAATCATGAAAGAAATTATTTGGGTTTAGTGTCCCTTTAACACCTGTTGAAAATTTTCTAAACTTTTTCTGAGGAATCAAAATAAACTAATACACTGTTCTCAATGCTGTATGTTCATTTTACTATAAAACTCTTCATGAAGACTCCTCATATTTTCTATGCTTATCCTCAGCTTGTGTTTTCCTATGCAGGGTGCCATCTTGTAACGCACGTTCATTTCAGGCACTGCAGTCACATGACATTTGTGCACGGCAGCTTCTCTCACTGATGTTATAGAAGGCAGTCAAATTGTCAATGCTAATTCACTGTAATGCAAAGCATGAGGACAAAGATCTATTTTATATTTGATATACAGTAATTCCATCTTCTTTTATCAAGCATATTGTAAACGTTTTATGTACTGAACATACCCACAGTCTGTGTGTTTCACTGTTTTATGTACTGAACATACCCACAGTCTGTGTGTTTCACTGTTTTATGTACTGAACATACCCACAGTCTGTGTGTTTCACTGTTTTATGTACTGAACATACCCACAGTCTGTGTGTTTCACTGTTTTATGTACTGAACATACCCACAGTCTGTGTGTTTCACTGTTTTATGTACTGAACATACCCACAGTCTGTGTGTTTCACTGTTTTATGTACTGAACATACCCACAGTCTGTGTGTTTCACTGTTTTATGTACTGAACATACCCACAGTCTGTGTGTTTCACTGTTTTATGTACTGAACATACCCACAGTCTGTGTGTTTCACTGTTTTATGTACTGAACATACCCACAGTCTGTGTGTTTCACTGTTTTATGTACTGAACATACCCACAGTCTGTGTGTTTCACTGTTTTATGTACTGAACATACCCACAGTCTGTGTGTTTCACTGTTCACTAAGTTCAGTTTCAATCGCCCGATGTACAGAGGCAGAGGGGAGGGGGGAGAGTCTAGAAGCCGTTTTTTTAACTCCCTGTTATTCAGTTCTCTACAATATCTGAGGAGAATTTTCTCTCTGTGTTCCAGGAATTTACTTTTGTTTTCATAATCATATTATTTTAATTATCAAACAGTACCACACTTTTTATGCTATATATATATATATATATATATATATATATATATATATATATATATATATATATATATATATATATATATATATATATATATATATATATATATATATATATACATACATATATATATATATATATATATATATACTTTTTATGCTATATATATATATATATATATATATATATATACATACATACACATATATATATACTTTTTATGCTATATAAAAAGTGTGGTGCTGTTTGATAATTAAAATAATATGATTATGAAAACAAAAGTAAATTCCTGGAACACAGAGAGAAAATTCTCCTCAGATATTGCAGAGAACTGAATAACAGGGAGTTAAAAAAAACGGCTTCTAGACTCTCCCCCCTCCCCTCTGCCTCTGTACATCGGGCGATTGAAACTGAACTTAGTGAACAGTGAAACACACAGACTGTGGGTATGTTCAGTACATAAAACAGTGAAACACACAGACTGTGGGTATGTTCAGTACATAAAACAGTGAAACACACAGACTGTGGGTATGTTCAGTACATAAAACAGTGAAACACACAGACTGTGGGTATGTTCAGTACATAAAACAGTGAAACACACAGACTGTGGGTATGTTCAGTACATAAAACAGTGAAACACACAGACTGTGGGTATGTTCAGTACATAAAACAGTGAAACACACACTGTGGGTATGTTCAGTACATAAAACGTATAAAATATGTTTGATAAAAGAAGATGCAATCACTGTATTACAAATATAAAATAGATCTTTGTCCTCATGCTTTGCATTACAGGGAATTAGCATTGACAATTTGACTGCCTTCTATAACATCAGTGAGAGAAGCTGCCGTGCACAAATGTCATGTGACTGCAGTGCCTGAAATGAACGTGCGTTACAAGATGGCACCCTGCATAGGAAAACACAAGCTGAGGATAAGCATAGAAAATATGAGGAGTCTTCATGAAGAGTTTTATAGTAAAATGAACATACAGCCTTGAGAACAGTGTATTAGTTTATTTTGATTCCTCAGCAACAGTTAGTTCAGAAAATCTTAAGCAGGTGTTAAGTGTCCCTTTAAGTTGTTGCTGAAGCACTGAAAATTGGAAAGGGAGTTTAATTTATTGTTCTTGTGACAGGGGCATTCCTTTGTTTGAAGTGTTTTTAGACAAGATTTATAATTCATTAACATTTTAATTGATATTAGTTGATAATGCAATAAAAATCCTGTCACAAAGAAGCACCACTATCAAAATGAAACATTCCTTTCAAAGGGTCAGCTCTATCCAAGAACAGAGAAAACTCCAACATGGCTGCTCTGTTTGTGAACATGGGAGGATCAGTGAACCCTTCAGCATCTACATAGCAGGACATAGTCATTCTAAACTGCACAATACTGTAACCCACAGCAACCCAAAGTATTAACCCCTGCCAGGCTTCTGATCAGCATCAAAGCAATTCATAAAATACAGCTCCAATAGCTGATCTAGTGATCTTACCTGATTGCACATGACTTCCTTGACTTGTCTGCAGCAGCACACAGAAAGTTCATCATGAATGATAGTGAGACAGTGAGTACAGTCAAATGCCGCAGCGCCCTCTGTGGTGGTATGACCACACTGCACACAATATTACTGTATATACTAAACACAGTCTTATGTAAACTGAATAGAAGTATTTTTCCAATACACATGCATTAGCAAAAATGCTCTAGAAAAAATATATCACTGTTTAAATGTATGTTTCCTAATAGGAGCATATAAACACTCATTTAAAAAAAGTGTATCTGCAAAGAGAGCCAGTGGTGGTGTACATGACACATGCTGAGTCATTTCCCACGCAATACATGCAATACCAGCTCTGAGCACATGCAGTGTACCCAAGTATGCTTCACATGCACACTGTCTTTTTAGTGTACATTGGGCTCCATTTATCATTGTTTGGAGAAATCCGACTTTCAGTTCTCCAAGAAGTTCTCCGCAGCTCGCCCTCTGTGAGGCGCACTTGTGCGCCAATATTTATCAAAAAACTGGTCGTATTATACCGCTTTTTTCTAAAGTCGAGATGCGGCGTGTTAATGATAAATCTCGACTATATTTACCATTCCATCATCGTAAAAAAGCGCATATTTTTGGTATTTTCCTTTTTTATTATAGGCATTCTTTTTATTTGTTGTAATTTAAGGTTATATAAACATTTATATTTGTAATATGAATTGAACAAATTTCTATATTATTATTCTTTTTGTGTTTTTTTTACAAACCACAACCTTTTACTACTATTCCACGTTATTTTTAACAGATGGCTTACATATTACAAAGTCATTTTTTTTGGTTTATCTACTTAACACACCGCATGCAGACCTTTTTCTACTATTCAACGTTATTTTTAACACATGTCTTACTTATTACAAAGTCATGTGTTTTGGTTTCTCTACATTACACACCCCATACAGACCTTTTAGGCCTCAATTTATCATGATAAATGGAGCCCATACTATTATTCCACGTTATTTTAACACGTTTCACATATTACAAAGTCCTTATTTTTTGGTTTATCTACTTTAGACACCCCATACAGACCTTACTATTATTCTACGTTATTTTAGCACATGTCTTACAAAGTCTTGTTTTTTTGTCTTTTGTTTAGCTATTTTAGACACCCCATGCAGACCTTTAACTATTATTCCTTTTGATTTTCAACACGTCTTTTATCTTTACCAACTAATTTGTTTTTCTCTACCTACTTTACACAACCCCTCTAGACATTTCACTACTATTATTCTTTTCAAATTAACGTCTTACATTGACCTAATCTTACACTTTCATTGATAAGATGTTTCAATTCATTGATAAGATGTTTCAATATATATTACACAATAACGACAATTGTTTATATTTGTTAAATAATATATGCATTTATTCTGTATATAAAATAAAATAAAAAAAAATGTTGCCAGCACATTCATAAATTTTTTAATAACACATAAATGAAAAAGTTACATGTTTTCATATTTCAGCCTCATTTTCCTGACTGCTGAGTAACTGCTTATCAGTCCAGTTTCAGCTTTAAGCAGGACTTCAAGGAGCTCTTTTTTGCCTATTACAATTTTTTCATCATCCGGAACTAAAAAATAAAAAATATATATATATTTTGATTATTTTGAATAGCATTTATAGACATGAGAGTAAAAAAAATATCTGTCAATGGAATTACCAACAGCAATAACATATATTTATTCATAAATGCTATAACACTTACCCCAGTTATAATATTGAGGTGACTGAGAGTCTTCATCGTGTACCTCTAAGTTTATTAAATTTTGTTGAGTTTCTTCAAAAAACAAAATTTTGATTACAATGTATTGATAATGTAATTTTAAAATATATCTATCTTACACAATATTTTTCTCTCTATCTATGTTATCTTTCAATTAATTTTATTTCTATATTTACATCTGTCTTTTTTGATCTATATACATATATCTATCTATCTATCTATCTATATATATTGATCTATATATATATATATATATATATATATATATTGATATATATAAAAAAAATATGTGTTTGTGTTTTTATATATATATATATATATATATATATATATATATATATATATATATATATATATATTTGTTTTTCCAAAAAATATATACACATTAATAAAATTGATATATATATATGTGTATATATATATATATATGCATACATATCAATTGTTTTATATATATATATATATATATATATATATATATATATATATATATATATATATATATAAATATAATGTTTTTATAATGGATATATCAACATAAAAAAAATAAAAAATCACCTGATGTTCCTTGATGAACCTCATCTTCTTCATGGCCCTCCTCGTCCTCTTGTTCCAAATGTTCTTCATCTTGTTCCAAATGTTCTTCTGACTCTGTAGGCTCTACATGTCCTAAAATTATTATTACAAATAAATTTATATTTATAAAATATATATGTTAAAGAAATCTCAAAGAATTTTTTTTTAGATTACCTTCTATGTTATCGATATCTTCTTCTCCTTGCTCATCCATTGCATTATTATTTGGAGTGCTATTATCTATAGCATTATAAAAAAAAATAGTTAAAAGATAAATTTACTTTAATACCTGTCTTTGAATATTTTTTTTTCTCGACATTACAGTTACATTTTTTATACCTGTGTCTTGAGTCCTATCTTCATCCATAAAAACTGTGGGCAATGGGTCTGATTCCCCTTCAGAACTAGAATTGGTATCAATGGGAAGAAGGTACCTTGGAGCTCTTCTTCTTTTGACTATTAAAAAATATAAAATAAAAAATTTGTGAAAATATATTCTTAAAAATCCAAACACACAAAAAATTTGTCTGAAAATCCTATAAAAACTTGATTCATTCACACTTATCTGCAGGCAATGGTAATCTTTTAATCCTATAATTGTTTAACTTGTTTATCTTATTGAAAATATTCCAATTAAAAACTATACATTTTTAATACTTAAGATTATATAATTAAACTATATTTATATCTATATTGCTTAAATTTTTTAAGATAACTCTTTATCAAAGTGCGCATTTTAGATTGCCTCCGGTACAAGTCGTTATATCTTTTCAGACATTGTTTCCTCGTTCGTTTTTGCCCAGAGACTCTCCTTACTCTTCGCACCATTTCACAGAGAATTCGGTTTCTTGTGTCCTGGTCCAAAGTGAAAATCCCTTTCCTTTTTTTTGGAAAATATTTATCCATAGTGTAAGAAATAATCAATAATTCTCCAATAGAGAACTTCTTGGATCGTGGCATTTTCTAAATATTATTCAATCTCTACTCACTGACGGGACTAATTTTTTTTTTTAAAATGCGCAATTTTGTAAGCTAATACCTATTTTTACAAATAGCACTCAATTTGGATACATATTTTGTAAAATATTATCAAGAATCGTATTTTAGTATACAACTTGATGTTTTTTTTTATCCATTTTAATAACAATGAAACATTGTATAGAACTGCGCCACAACAGCACTATTTTTTGGGCAACATTAACAAATGTTACATGTATCCATTGATAAGGTGAAATAAAATTAAAGATACATATAACAATTTAATGATATTTAAATTTAATATTGTTATTCATAACAGTATACTCCCATTTTCATCAACTACATTTAGATACTTTTTTGGAAACCGTTATAAAAGAAAACTTTATTCAGTTTGTATCAACACTTTAGTTATTTTTTGCGCTCTATTGTATCACATTTTTACAATGGCATCTTCCCAAGCTGGAAAGACCAAAAGCGGGAGAAGTATCATGTTCACTCATCGGCAGAATTGTATTTTGGTCGAAGCTGTGATCGAACACTACGATGAAATCATTGGGTACCAAGCAAGAACTGTAAACCCACAGAGAAAGAGAACAATTTGGACACAAATCAGTAGATCTGTTTCAGCTGAAGGAAGTTTTCCTAAGGATGTGCGGGCTTGTCGGAAGAGAGTAACGGATATTAGAAAAAACATAAAGAAAAAGGTTTGCAGGGAAAAGCAATCTGCCAAAGGAACCGGTGGAGGCCCTAGATATAGGGCCGAATTAACGGACTTTGAACAGATGCTTTATGCACGGATGGGTGATGCCGTTGTGGTTGGCCTGGATGTCCCAGCAGACACTATGGATTTTAGAGGTAAGTTAAATGTAAACGACACCAAAATTTTGTTGTTCATGATTTAAAAAAAGAGAATGAAAAACTATATATCTTTATTATTGAAATCTATTATGTAATTATTTTGATTCAATAGATATTCCTTTATGGAAAGTATATGTAGATATGCTCACTATCTCTTTAATTTTGTAGATTTCTGCTATTGGATATTAAAATTGTGATTAGTTTACATTTTTATTTGTCAGAAAAGGATTATGGAGAAAATGGAGACATGAACTATATTAAAATTAATCTAGTCAGTGTTATAACTATCTATTGTCTATCGAAATCGATCTAAATATTTGAAATTGTGTTTTTATCTATAATTATTGAAATTTAATACAAGTATATTTATATTATTTAGAGCAAGAAGATGAGGGACGTCAGGAAGAGGAGATTGATGCACAAGAGGATCAACCTTTGGAAAATGAATTCACCTCACAAGACCAAGAACCCTCCACATCCACAGTACAAAGAGAAGAAGGGGAGAGTAAGTTATTTGTAAAAAACAAACAATAGTTGTTATATATTTTAATAATGATTAAAAACCAGATGAGCACTGATGATAACTTGTGGTCTAATGTATATTTTGATTGTATAAATCGATGCAGTTGATATTCTAATATTATTTTTATGTTGTTGTAGGTGTTCGTGCTTTACTACAATCGATGCAGGACAATTCTATATTATTATTCGAGGGTAGGTTGTCTTCTAATTTAATTGTCATGTTAATTTTTTTTTTTTTTTTAAGAATTTAACCTATTAATAATACATATTTTCCATGTCATACAGAAGATCAGGTTGAAATCAATTTGGAACCTCTGGTTGAGGATTCGGTATGTCCAGAAGATGAGGATGAGACTCAGGTTGAGGGACAAACATCAGAGGGACCAACACCACCAAATCTAGAAACTCCTCAGAATATCATGGTCAATGACTCTGAAGAAGATGAAAGACCAGAACAATTGATAAACCCAGAAGATGTCACAGGCAGGGTAAATGATATCCAAAACCTCACAGACATGGCATTGGGGTTCAGGAATGAGCAAAGTGCATTTTTTAAAGAACTGATCAGATTACAAGAAGAAAGAAATGCAATTTTAAAAGCTGATTCCGAATTTAAGAGGGATTATTCCAAAAAGAAATTAGAAATTTTGAATCGAAGATTTCCGACTCAATAATTAATTATTAATATTTCTTGTTTTTGCACTTTAATGTTCCAATTTTTTTTCATGTTGAAAAGTTAAACACTAGAATTTGGTTACAGTTTAAGTTATTTTAGAAAAAATGTTACATGTTTCAGTATTCAAGTTTTTGTTATTACAATAAAAATGTTATTTAAAATACAAAAAAGAATTAAGGCGGTTTGTTTGTTCGTTCAAAAAAATTTTATTAAAAGAAGAAAAACAAAAATTTTTTAATAACAAATAAACACAACTTTTTTTTTTCATCTGTCTGATTATATAACAGTAGTGATGATTGTTATTGTACAATTTTCAAAAAACTCCTGTGTTATCCGTGGTTTCTGTAATACAATGGTAAAAGATAATTAGCAATCCAGAAATATAATACTAATTCTTTGCCCCACCCACACCCAAAAAAAAAAAATTACTTACATGAAAAGTATCTCTCAATAATTTCCATACGATTTTGAACACCGGCCCTAGTAGTGTGCCTGTTTAATATTTGTTGGGGGACATAGATGTCATCTGGTTGATCCTCAAGACACAAATCATCATCGTTAACTTGAGATATTGCAATATTATGTAACATGCAGCATACTAAAATAATGTCATTGCACTTCTCTGGTGAGTATTGCAAGTCTCCCCCTGACCTGTCCAACACACGAAATCTCATCTTCAACACACCGAAGGTTCTCTCGATAGCACTTCTTGTACTACGGTGTGACTCGTTGAATTTGATCTCTGCACGTGTATGGGGCGATGGTACTGGTGTCAGAAGCCAAGGCCTACACGGATAACCACTATCACCTACAAATAAAAAAATTAAAATAATTATTACATTGGAATAACAATCTATATGCACTTTTAGAAATACAGAAATTAATGAAATAAATAATAACATAAATGAAAAGATCATAAAATTAATTTTCACAAAAAAAAAAGGTCTAAAGTGTATATACATCTAACTAAAAATCTATGTCCTTCAAAGTTGAAAACCAAAATTAAACATAAAAACAATAACAACAACAAATATGAAGTTAAACTCACCCAATAGCCAACCATGGGGCATGTCTCCACGTTCAAACGATGTAAATAATGCTGATTGTTTGAGGATATGGTAATCGTGGCAGGAACCTGGAAATCCTGAACGCACAGCCCAAATTTTGAGGTTGGCATCACAAACAGCCTGAACATTCAGTGAATGGAAGCTTTTTCTATTCCTGTATTGCTCCTCCCTTAAAGCTGGTGGTCTTAAAGCTATGTGTGTGCAATCAATTGCACCAAGAACATTAGGCATACCAGCTACTTGATAAAAAGATGCCTTAACTGTGTGCCATTCTTGCACATTCCTGGGTACAAAAATAAACTTCTTCAGATGTTTCAAAACTGCTTAGATGCCTGCAAAATGAAGGCTGGCTAATGCCCACCACAGCACTAGAGACTGCCTGAAATGAACCAGTTGACAAGAAATGCAAAACTGCTAATAATTTTAAAAGTCCAGGTATCGCCCTTGTTCTTCTTGTCCTAGGGTCTATGTCATTTTGGATCAGAGAGTAAAGATTTATAATACTCTCCCTATTTATACGAAATCTTTGCTTTATCTCCTTATCAGACAATGCCTGTAGTCCACACCGGGGTAAAAAAACTCTAGGCACTCTTTGGCGTCTCCGTATGGGCATATTACCATCATCAAGACGATTTTCACGGCCCCTTGCCAAAGAAATAGCAGCCAACAGCAGAAAATATTCCATCTTCTCTCTCACAAAAAATGAAGTAAATGAAATGTTCTCCTCAGTGGATATGGAGAACTTTGGAGGGCGTAATTGTAGGAGAATATTAGGTTCTCCCATGGCGCAAAATAGTGATAAATATGAAATTTGGCGATCTGTTAGTCGATTTGATGAAAATACGACCGAAAAAGCGCTGTTTTAAGCTTCAATCGGCGCACATGTGCGCCTTGGCGAGATAGAATAGAGTGGTCGGATTTTTCGGTCGAAAATCAGTTTTTTTAGTCGTATTTTGTTTTAATACATAGGAGAGAATTTACGCCGGCGTATTTATAGGCGTAAATGTAGGAGAATTGCAATGATAAATGGAGCCCTTAAAGGGAGAAACTACTCCAGTACAGGTATACCTCACTTTACAGCGCCTCACTTTACAGCACCTCACTTTACAGCGCTTCGCTAATACAGCGCTTTGTGGAGCTGAAGTTCACCCTCCAAGGATTTTTAAACAGTGCTGTAATCATCGTGAGATTGTGAGAAAAGTGACTGGCACCATTTTGTTATGTGCAATTCACCCTTTTTACAGCATTACAGTGCAATCTGTGCCTCAGTGCTATAGTCTGGCAAATTGTACTACAGTAATTGTCACTATTTTACAGGTACAGTATTTATTGAATACTTATTGAATACTGTGCTGTGCTAGTGTTAAACTAAACATTTAACTATTGCACCCCTAATATATGTTAGTTCAAACATGTTTTCAAGTTTTTAAACCACACTGGCAAGTGAAAAGAAAGCTAAAACTGCCTTGTTTCACTTTAAGGCGGTTTTCACTTTACAGCAGGGCTCCGGTCCCTAACCCGCTGTATGAGCGGGGTATACCTGTATTTGTATTGTTTTAAAAGATAGATAATCCCTTTATTACCCATTCCCTAGTTTTGCATAACCAGCACAGTTATATTAATATACTTTTTACCTCTGTGATTACCTTGTATCTAAGCCTCTGCAGACTGTCCCCTTATTTCAGTTCTTTTAACAGACGTGTATTTTAACCAATCAGCACTGACTCATAAATAACTACACAGGAGTGAGCACAATGTTATCTATATGGCACACCTGAACTAGCAGTGTCTAACTGTAAAAAAACTGTCAAAATGCACTGAGATAAGAGGTGTTTCAATGGTTTAGAAATTAGCATATGAGCCTACCTAGGTTTAGCTTTCAACAAAGAATACCAAGTGAGCAAAGCAAGTTTGATGATAAAAGTAAATGGGAAAGTTGTTTAAAAGTGCATGTCCTATCTAGTTTTGACTAGACTGTACCTTTAAGTATGCTTTGCATGCATGCTCACAGTAAAAGTTCTCACAAAAGGCACAATAAATGACCATTTTTGGTAATAGGTTTACCTACCTTAGTTTAGTAGATGTCATTGTTTGTTTATTAATCTCATTCTCTTGCTGCATGTGTTTTCATTTCTTTTTTTTCACTTCTTGAAAGCTTCTTCTGTGATGCCAAATAAAATCTTTAACCCTCCCATTTCAGCTGTCTCTTCAGATGTGTGCACATATGAACTTTTGGCTGCAAGAAGCCTTAGTATGTTGCTCCAGGGCACTAAGATAACAGCAGCTGTCTCTTTAATAACCAATTTTTCAATATTTAAAGGGGCAGATAACAAAAAAAAAAATGATGGTGGAAATGATTATTTCATTAATATTAAAATGATATGTTTCCATCATGAATCCTCACCTTTAATATATTTCACGAGAATTTGAATTGAAAGCTTACTCCTGTACTATCCCTCTGTGAGGACCTTTATGCAAAGCCTGTCACTGAAGGCTATTTACATACCCCTTAAGTGTGTGCCCTGCTCTTTTGCTACCTGTTTATGAGTATTATGACTGCGCATACACAGCGCTCATCACTTTACGCAGCACAGCAAGCAAAGGTAGTGATTGTGCAGATCCGGATTTCTTTTTCACCAACAAGTAACTCACATGCGTTGCCCATTACAAGAGACTGAGCATTTTGAATGGGAGATTTCTATACATATTGATTCAACTTGTTAAATGTACTGCAGCTATTTGTCAGAGCCAGAGTCCAAATTTTATGGGGTGGTGAGGAGAAGCATTGAACATTGAAGCGACTTCCAGATACTAAAGTTGATTACTAGTGTAATATTTGATTTGGACTTAGCAGTATTGCTTTCCCCCCAAAAAAGTGTTTTTTGAATTTAATTTTTTAAATATACTATTTGGCTTTTACCCACTTTAACTCAGTATTTATTATAATGTATTACTGTGTAAACGCAGACAAGGGGGCATATTTATCAAGCTCCGAATGGAGCTTGATGCCCCATGTTTCTGGCGAGCCTGCAGGCTCGTGAGAAACAGCAGTTATGAAGCAGTGGTCACAAAGACTGCTGCTCCATAACCTGTCTGCCTGCTCTGAGCAGGCGGACAGACATCGCCGGAAATCAACCCGATCGAGTACGATCGGGTTGATTGACACCCCCTGCTGGTGGCCTATTGACCGCGAGTCTGCAGGGGGCTGTGTTGCACCAGCAGCTCTTATGACCTGGTGCAGTGCTGAATACGGCAATCGTATTGCTCGCCGTATTCAGCGAGGTCTGTCGGACCTGATCTGTAATGTCGGATCAGGTCCGACAGACCTTGATAAATTGGGGACATGGTCCCTTGCCTTTTCTACAAACACTTATATTGTGTGTCCCATTGATTTTTCTTTTTCTCTTGTGTCGATATGTACAAAAATGTGCCTAGCAGTGCTGAGTGTGGCTCATCATCCCATCTTAAAAGCACATGGGGAACTTAAAAATAAAAAATACATTTGAAATGCACAATTTTAACACTAAGAATAATAATAATAGTTTGTGAAATGGGTACACAGGGTTACAGCCCAGGTCATTCCATCAACACCACTAGGGGAACAGCAAATTTTATGATGTCCATTTGTTTTATATAACTTTTATTAAAGATCAATGATTCCTGGTTGTCTAATGTCTAATGGGTGGGGATGGATGATGGATGACCTGATGTGTCTCCAGTTTAAAGGGACATTAAACCCAATTTTTTTCTTTCATGATTCAGATATAGCATGTGATTTAAAAAGAACTTTGCTATTTACTTATTTTATCTAATTTGTTTTGTTTTCTTGGTATCCCTTGTTGAAAAGCATACCTAAGTAGGCTCAGGAGCTACTTATTGGTGGCTGCACAAATATGCCTCATGTAATTGGCTCACCCAATGTGTTAACTAGTTCCCAGTAATGATTGGTTTTCTTCAACAAAGGATACAAAGAGAATAAAGCAAAATAAATCATAGAAGAAAATTTGGAAAGTTTTTTAAAATTGTATTCTCTTTCTCAATCATGAAAACATTTTTTTAGGTTTCATGTTTTATTGCTTTAATGCTTTTGTAAGATATAGGCAAACAGAATAAATGGGTGTAGGTGAAATGATAAAGGTATATATTGTACAGATGGTGGATGGTGGGCCAAGATACCAAGATTACTACTTTTTCTATTTATTATTGTAAGGATGGTGATTACAGACAATTTAACTTGCTACCACATATTGGGCCAGATTACAAGTGGAGCGTTAAATATTTATTTTGTTTGCTCATAAACACAGCTGAAAGTAAACTTTTAACACGGACAGATTTAGCGCTTGTATTACAAGTTGAAAGTAAATTATTTGAACGAGAGTAAAACCTGATGCATGCTAACTTCAGGACTTTGGATACTATGATCCTGTTAACTTCTTCTCCATATAGTTTTCAATAGAGCGCGCTTTTAAAAAAATACTTATTGTTTGCGCACTAACCCAACACTGTGTAAGACCTACAGCGTAAGTTAAAGCAAGTTTATCATTGCACAAGCATTTATAGTGAAATGCTTGTGCAATGCCATCCCCTGCACATTTGCGGCCAATCTTCTCACGCGGAAACAGATGCATACGGGGGTGTTGATAAATTGACCCCTAGAGCTTCACTCGCACAAACTTGACAAATTCAGTGCATTTGCATGCATAGGTGTCTGCTCCCCACCCTGATCCCTGACTATAATAGTCCAGACTGGACTGGAGTCCAGATGAGTCAAAAAGATAAGTGACGTTTTATAACTATGTGTTTTATTAAAGTGAATGTAATATTGTTAAACAGAGTTGTCTTATCGGATGATAAAAAAACCTGCCAGCATAGCGATAGAAGAAATTAAAAAAAAAAATATTGACAATGATTCCCTTGAATATATTTTAGTTTCTAATTCAGAATGAGGATTATGGCCCTTTGTTACATAATAAATATTTTGTTTGCAGCTTTTCAAAGGGTAAATAGTAAAATTCATTGTTTCATTATATATTATCTTATATACTATATTTTAATATATGTTGAAATAATTCCTAAAGGTGCTAAAAGTGACATAGCTAGTATAAAAAGATGAGTCAAAGAAATTATTACTTCCACGGTATGACTTCAATGTAAGTATAATCAAAGCAAAGTATCTTCAAATAAATAAATATGTAAAATCAAGGAATAGTGAATTTTTAGGTACCAAAATTAAATTTATGTAGGGGAAACATAAAGGGCAAGATTAAGGGACATATTTATCAATGTGCGATTGGGTTGATTTCTGTCCGCCGCCTCAGAGCAGGCGGACAAGTTATGGAGCAGACGGACAAGTTGTGGAACACAATTTTGCACTCCCGCGAGCGTGTTATCTGCGCTCAATTTTTTACTATTGTGCACCAAGTTGTGCACTTATTACAGGTTGGAAGTAACAATTTTGCGCTCTCGTCGCATCCTCGTGCAGAATAAAAGGCTTTGCGAATTTGTGAACGTAGGATCATATTCCCCCTAGGCTTTAATGGAGCCTTATTTTGAACAACAACAAAAAATAACAGCTGCAAACTTGCGCAAACATGAGCGCAGGATTGCAATTGAGAGATCTCATATTTTTGCACTCTTTTAACTTTGTAATGCAATATTTTATGCAATAATTTTTATCAGACAGTGTTAATATGAATGTAACTGTACTGTGTATAGTGATATAGTGATGTGTATTATGAATGTAACTGTACTGTGTTTAGTGATATAGTGATGTGTATAGTGCAACTATTTAGTTGTGTGTAACAGTTAACCAGAGCTCTGAAGTCACATTAACCCGACAAGCCTAAATCGTGATTGCACTCTCACGTTCACATTTACTTTCAACTTTCAAAATGAATGGTCTTATCTGCATGCCTAAAAGGGTGCAAACTTGCACATTAATTCATACGCAAAAAAATAGTGTGCCACTTGTAATCTGGCAGAAAATTTGCAGCTAATTTGTAAAGCAGATCTATTCTGAAGACTTTTTACGCAGACTTGCAACAAATGTGCTGCAAACTTTTGAAGCTTGGCAAGTCTTGCAAGAGTTTAGCAATTCCTTTGCAATTTTAACAGAAAAAACCCCACATACTATACACAATTGTGGCAAACTTGCAGCAAATTTACAAAGCAAGTCTATTCTGAAGACTTTCTACACAGATTTGCAACAAATGTGCAGCAAACTTTTGAAGCTTGGCAAGTCTAGCAAGAGTTTAGCAATTCCTTTGCACTTTTTTACAGAAAAACAAAACAAATGCTATACACAATTGTGGCAAACTTGCAGCAAATTTACAAAGCAAGTCCATTCTGAAGACTTTCTACACAGATTTGCAACAAATGTGCAGCAAAAATCTGAAGCTTGGCAAGTCTAGCAAGAGTTTAGCAATTCATTTGCAATTTTTACAGAAAAAAAACAAATGCTATACACAATTGTGGGATATTTGCTGCAAATTTACAAAACAAGTCTATTCCAGAGACTTTCAATAAAGACTTGCAACAATTGTACAGCAAACTTTTGAACCTTGGCAAGTCAAGCAAGAGTTTAGCAATTCATTTTCAAACTTGCAGCAAAAATACATGCTATCTGGGTTGCTGGACCTGCGGCAAGGCAGGAAGAGGATTGTGAGGAAGAGGAGTCAGAGGAGGAATGTGGCTTTGAGGAGGAGGAGGAAGACCGAGCACAGCAGGCATCCCAGGGTGCTCGTTGTTGTCACCTCTCTGGTACCCGTGGTGTTGTACGTGGCTGGGGGGAACAAGATACAATCAGTTAGATCAGTGAGGAGGAGGAACGGGACATGAATAGCTCGGCATCCAACCTTGTTCAAATGGGTTCTTTCATGCTGTCGTGCCTGTTGAGGGACCCTCGTATAAAAAAGCTGAAGGAGAACGACCTGTACTGGGTGTCCACGCTCCTCGACCCCCGGTATAAGCATAAAGTGCCTGAAATGTTACCAAATTTCCGCAAGTCGGAAAGGATGGAGCATTTTAAGAATAAATTAAAAACTATGCTTTACACATCGTATAAGGGTGATGTCACAGCACCACGGGAATGTAACAGGGGAAGAGATGAAAGTAATCCTCCTCCTCCTCCCACGACCACGGTGGCAATGACAGGACGCTTTCCTGACGTCTTTTTGATGGAGGACATGCGTACCTTTTTAACTCCCATGCACCATCAGAGCCTTTCGGGATCCAGCCTTAGAGAAAGACTCAACCGACAGGTGGCAGACTACCTAGCTTTATCTGCGGATCTCGACACTCTCAGGAGCGATGGACCCCTTGACTACTGGGTGTGCAGGCTGGACTTGTGGCCTGAGCTATCCAAATTTGCAATGGAACTTCTGGCCTGCCCCGCTTCAAGTGTCCTGTCCGAAAGGACTTTCAGTGCAGCAGGAGGTTTTGTCACTGAGAAGAGAAGTCGCCTAGGTCAAAAAAGCCTTGACTATCTCACTTTTATAAAAATGAATGAGGGCTGGATCCCGAAGGGACTGACATTGGGCGATACTTTTGAATAAAAAAGGCCTGATGACGAGATGAGCTGGCTTGGGCTACATCTGGTACACAGGCTGGCCTTTTTTCTTTTTTTTTATAAAGCCGGAGGACTTGCTTGACTTATCTGCCAACAACTAGTGTTTAAGCCACAAGCTTTTAGGGAACTTTATAAATGTTTTACAAACATCAATTTTTCTGGCCGCTGCTACAGCAGCTGCTACAACAATACCCCAATTTTTCAGTCATTTGTACATTCCGAATTTTTCTGGCCTCTGCTGCAGCTCTGTGGGTACAAAACTCAAATAAAAAAATAAGGCACATAACACTAGTGATTAAACTGTTACGAATTGTACAACTTAGCACACCACTCATATCTGGTGGACCATTAAATTTAATGCAAAATGCCACAAATTTGAAAGAGTCGGACCAACCAAGCATCTTTATCCATCTCTTGGTTGCTCTAAATTATCTCCTTGTTCCATCTATGCCATACCTGTACTCTATTGTGCAAAAGGGTGGCATATGTGGTGTTTCATGCTGTTGTGCCTGTCGCGGGTCGTGGCCCATGGTATAAAAAGGCTGAAGGAGAACGACCTGTAATGGGTGCCCCATCAAATTTTTAGAAAAATGTTCCTGGTTCCTCTCAATTATCTCTGGGTTTCTAAAATGGATGCCATACCTGTACTCGCTTGTGCAAAAGGATGGCATATGTGGTGGTGTTTCCTGCAGTTGTTTCTGTTGAGGGTGCTGGACCCTCTTATAAAAAAGTTGAAGGAGAACGACCTGGAGTGGGAGTCCAAGCATGGTTTTTGGGGCTATTTCACTTTTCCAAACAATTATCTGTGGGTTTCTAAAATCAATGCCATACCAGTACTCTATTGTTCAAAAGTATGCTATATGTTCTCTTTCCTGCTGGTATTTTGTTTGAGGGTAATGGACCCTCTTATAAAAAGGCCTAAGGAGAAAGAGGTGTACTGGGTGTCCACTCATTTTTTTTTTCTATTTCACATTTGACCAAAATTATCTCTGGGTTTGTAAAATTAATGCTGTACCTGTACTCTATTGTTCAAAAGGATGCCATACGTCCTCTTTCCTGCTGGTGTTTTTTTTTAGGGTCCTGGACCCTCTTATAAAAAGGCCTAAGGAGAAAGAAGTGTACTGGGTGTCCATCGAATCATTTTTTTTTATTCAAATTTCCATTTGCAACAAATTATCTCTGGGTTTCTAAAATCAATGCCTTTCCTGTACTCTATTGTTCAAAAGGATGCCATACGTCCTCTTTCCTGCTGGTGTTTTTTTTGAGGGTCCTGGAGCCTCTGCTAAAAAGGCCTAAGGAGAAAGAAGTGTACTTGGTGTCCATCGAATAATTTTTTTTTATTCAAATTTCAATTTGCAACAAATTATCTCTGGGTTTCTAAAATAAATGCCTTTCCTGTACTCTATTGTTCAAAAGGATGCCATACGTCCTCTTTCCTGCTGGTGTTTTTTTTGAGGGTCCTGGACATTCTTATAAAAAGGCCTAAGGAGAAAGAGGTGTACTGGGTGTCCACTCATTTTTTTTTTCTATTTAGCAATTGACCAAAATGATCTCTGGGTTTGTAAAATCAATGCTGTACCTGTACTCTATTGTTCAAAAGGATGCCATACGTCCTCTTTCCTGCTGGTGTTTTTTTTAAGGGTCCAGGACCCTCTTATAAAAAGGCCTAAGGAGAAAGAAGTGCACTGGGTGTCCATCGAATCATTTTTTTTATTCAAATTTCTATTTGCAAAAAATTATCTCTGGTTTTCTGAAATCAATGCCTTTCCTGTACTCTATTGTTCAAAAGGATGCCATATATCCTCTTTCCTGCTGGTGTTTTGTTTGAGGGTCCTGGACCCTCTTATAAAAAGGCCTAAGGAGAAAGAATTGTACTGGGTGTACATCGAATCATTTTTTTTATTCAAATTCCAGGTTGCAACAAATTATCTCCGGTTTCCAAAATCAATGCCTTTCCTATAATCTTTTTTTCAAAAGGATGCCATATGTCCTCTTTCCTTCTGTTGGTTTTGTTGAGTGTCCTGGAGCCTCTGCTAAAAAGGCCTAAGGATAAATAAGTGTACTGGGTGTCTATTCAATGTTTTTTTAGATTTCCCGGTTGTAACAAATTATCTCTGTGTTTCTAAAATCAATGCCTTTCCTGTAATCTATTTTTCAAAAGGATGCCATATGTCCTCTTTCATGCTGTTGTTTCTGTTGAGGCTCCGGGACCCTCTTATTAAAAGGCCTAAGGATAAAGAAGTGTACTGGGTGTCCAATCAATGTTTTTTTCTATTTCCCGGGTCATATAAATGATCTCTATGTTTCGAAAATCAATGCCTTTCCTGTAATCTAATTTACAAAAGTATGCCATATGTCCTCTTTCCTGCTGCTGATTTTGTTGAGGGTCCTGGAGCCTCTGCTAAAAAGGCCTAAGGATAAAGAAGCGTACTGGGTGTCTAATCTATGTTTTTTTTAGATTTCACGGTTGGAACAAATTATCCCCGGGTTTCTAAAATCAATGCCTTTCCTGTAATCTATTATTCACAAGGATGCCATATGTACTCTCTCATGCTGTTGTTTCTGTTGAGGCTCCGGGAGCCTCTTATTAAAAAGGCCTAAGGATAAATAAATGTACTGGGTGTCTAATCAATGTTTTTTTCTATTTCCCGGTTGCAACTAATGATCTCTGTGTTTCTAAAATCAATGCCTTTCCTGTAATCTAGTTTACAAAAGTATGCCATATGTCCTCTTTCCTGCTGCTGGTTTTGGTGAGGGTCCTGGAGCCTCTGCTAAAAAGGCCTAAGGATAAAGAAGTGTACTGGGTGTCTAATCTATGTTTTTTTAGATTTCACGGTTGCAAAAAATTATCCACGGGTTTCTAAAATCAATGCCTTTCCTGTAATCTATTATTCACAAGGATGCCATATGTACTCTTTCATGCTGTTGTTTCTGTTGAGGCTCTGGGAGCCTCTTATTAAAAAGGCCTAAGGATAAATAAGTGTACTGGGTGTCTAATCAATGTTTTTTTCTATTTCCCGGTTGCAACTAATGATCTCTGTGTTTCTGAAATCAATGCCTTTCCTATAATCTTTTTTTCAATTGGATGCCATATGTCCTCTTTCCTGCTGCTGGTTTTGTTGAGGGTCCTGGAGCCTCTGCTGAGCATAATAATAAAAAAAAAATAATTTAACTTGACTTAATAACTGAAGCATGACTTCAGGAGTCAGGTGTGGTCGTAGGTAGTGGTAGTTATCTGATTCTTTTTAATGCAAATTGCAATTGCCACAGTGTGCATAAAATGTGCGTCACTACTCACTCTCCAAATCTTACCTTTTTTTTCATTCTGGATTATTTTGGTGACCAACGCCATATTGGAAAGGCAAAATACAGGTCTCCGTACCCGTTGATATAAGGGGTGACTAGTGTTTTTCCTTCTCTTTGTCAATAGTTGTGATTAACGAGTTGTCCAGTTACTATAGAACTGGTTTGATAACCCAGTGTCCTGGGGGGGTATATTGGCGTCAGCTTTGACAATGACAGCACTATCAGGCTAGAGAGGCCTCTCAGTGTTGTGGCTAGCTGTAACGCAGTCAGCTGAGGAACATAGGTAAGCCGATATGAGTAAGGTATCTCCAGGCTCCTCTTGGATAGCCCCAGAAAGTGTGACTATGAATCCCAAAAAGAAAATTAAATTAAGGTTGAAAACTAACTCCAAAGTAACTTGTAAGACCTGGAGCTCCTCAAACACACGTCCTACCGCAACAGCTATAGGCTCCGCCACTCACAAATCTTAACTTTTTATGTTTAAATGATTTTTATTGACAAGAGGTACACTGATAAACAAGCGATAAAGGTACATTTCTTATATCAACATTAAAGTAACAATTCACTAGAACAGCAACCTTCAATAATCAGTGACCAAGTTTTTTAAGAAATTTTTTAAGGATTAGCTAAAAGTAGCGGTGAGTCACACCAGGACAGACCTGGGTGAAGGTAGTCAAGAAGGGGTACAAGAGGAAGTGTGGTTAGGTGAGTGGGGTAAGGCTTAGGGAAAGAGGGTTAAAAGGAAAGGGTATAGGGTTTTATCCCATCTGGTTTGGCGTAATACTTGTGTTGGAGGATTATGATTATGTCACGAAGGTCCCAAGAGCGGGGTGGTATGTGATTGTTAACTCTAAGGGAAAGTTGTGGAATAAGCCTAATAAGTACGGTCATGAGAACCCTGCTCCCATATAAACTGAATGTTAGATATCATATCTTGTTTACCTAGATAGCAATAATGCATCTTTTCTAGTGTAAGAATATGGCTTACTTCATATTGCCATTGGGCGACCGTGGGTATCTCTTGTGTTTTCCACAGTCGGGGAATTAACCTCTTAGCACACGATAGCATTAATAAAAGCAGTTTCTTGCGGTAGACACATGTGAGCTTAGGAATGTGACTAAGGAGAATGATTTGTGGAGATAGAGTAATGTTAGTGCCCAGGATATTAGATATGCGTCTCTCTATTTGGTTCCAAAAGTTATTTAGGAGAGGGCAAGACCACCAAATATGGATAATGGTACCCTCTTCTCCACATCTCCTCCAGCAACTGGAGGAGGCGGTAGGGTATATAGCCTTCAAGCGTTGTGGGGTTAAATACCACCGAGCTAGTATTTTGTAATTTAGTTCGGAGATGGTCAAGGAAATGGAAGAGGAGTGTGTGCGGCAGAAGCATCGTCTCCAAGTCTCTACGTCTAGGTCAGTGTGGAGCTCGTCTGTCCATCTCTTTAAGTATGTTGGCTTTTTCTCAGGGAATGAGCCTCTGAGGATTTTGTATATCATGGATAGATGCGCTTTACCTATTATTGGGCTGGCGCATAACTGTTCGAAAGCAGTTAAGGGTCTCAGTATCGTTTCTTTATAAGGGCTGTGGTTAATGGCGTGTCTGATCTGTAAATAAGAGTACAAGCAATGAAAGGGTGATCCCAGCTCTTCGTTAAGCGTGGCTCTGTCCTTCACACCTGAGGGGGTGGTTATTAAGTATATTGGTAAGGCCGTAAGGAGTTTGTTGGCAGGGGTATGCGTAAAGCGGCTATGTTTGAGAAATAGGTGGTATTGAAGTAAAGGGGTTAAGGGAGATATTATTGTGGAAACTCCTTTTGTATGTGTTAGTATATCATCCCATATAGCCAAGGTGGTTTTAATATAATCGTTGAGTTGTATGATATGCGGTCTAGAGTCTT
Organism: Bombina bombina; assembly: GCF_027579735.1. Lineage (NCBI taxonomy): Eukaryota > Metazoa > Chordata > Amphibia > Anura > Bombinatoridae > Bombina > Bombina bombina. The sequence continues at coordinate 313,416,591 of NC_069499.1, read as the reverse complement.
TGGGTATCCAAGGCAAGTCTCTCATGTGGTTAACTCGTGATAAATAGCTTTCTATTTGTATCCAAATCTTTGAGGGGTTGGCGTGATTCCATGCCACGACTCTGGCCAGATGTGCAGCTTTGTAGTAATTAAGTAAATTAGGGACACCCAGCCCCCCATCCTCCTTACTCAAGTACATAGTGTGTTGGGCTATTCTGGGACGTTTGTATGACCAAATAAAGGAATTAATAAATTTTTGCTGTTTACGAAGAAAAGGTTTCGGTAAGGCCATGGGTAGGGTTTGAAAAAGATATAGATATTTAGGTAGTATCATCATTTTCACTGTGTTTATCCGTCCAAGCCACGATAAATGTCCTTGTCTATGCCAATTTTCTAATAAGGTTTTTATGTTATTTTGAAGGTTAATGAAATTATCGGGGAATAATTTATGTATATCTTTGGGGATCGTTAAGCCTAGGTATTTGAGTTTATCGACTAATAGAAATTTTGTGTGTTGTGTTATACTGAGGATTTCTTGGGGAGTTAAATTAATCAGCATTATCCCCGACTTCTCCATATTAATGGTGAAGTTGGAGATTTGTTTATAGTCGTCTAGTATTTGTATTAGGGCCGGTAGAGAAGTAGTCGGGGACCTCAAGCTAAAGATCACATCATCCGCAAACAAGAGGCATTTTTGGGTTATATCCCCAAACTTGAGGCCTTGGATTTGTTGGCAACTTCTGATTTGTAATGCTAATACTTCCACTGTGAGAGCAAATAATAGGGGTGAGAGTGGGCAGCCCTGACGGGTTCCATTGGAAATGGGGAAAGATTGAGAGATAGTGTTATTTACTTTAACTTTTGCACTCGGATTGTGATAGAGTGCCTTTATTCTATTGATGAATAACTCAGAGAAGCCGAATTTTGACAGTGTGGACCACATAAATTGCCAGTCCACCCTGTCAAATGCTTTCTCAGCATCTGTAGATAGTAGGGTAAGTGGTGAAAGATCATGATGTGCGCATTGCAGTGAGTGGAGCAGTCTGGTTGTATTGTCCTTGGCTTCCCTTCCTTTAACCCCTTAATGACCACAGCACTTTTCCATTTTCTGTCCGTTTGGGACCAAGGCTATTTTTACATTTTTGCGGTGTTTGTGTTTAGCTGTAATTTTCCTCTTGCTCATTTACTGTACCCACACATATTATATACCGTTTTTCTCGCCATTAAATGGACTTTCCAGAGATACCATTATTTTCATCATATCTTATAATTTATTGTAAAAAAATTTATAAAATATGAGAAAAAAATGGAAAAAAAACACTTTTTCTAACTTTGACCCCCAAAATCTGTAACACATCTACAACCACCAAAAAACACCCATGCTAAATAGTTTCTAAATTTTGTCCTGAGTTTGTAAATACCCAATGTCTACATGTTCTTTGCTTTTTTTGCAAGTTATAGGGCCATAAATACAAGTAGCACTTTGCTATTTCCAAACCATTTTATTCAAGATTAGCGCTAGTTACATTGGGACACTGATATCTTTCAGGAATCCCTGAATATCCCTTGACATGTATATATTTTTTTTTAGAAGACATCCCAAAGTATTGATCTAGGCCAATTTTGGTATATTTCATGCCGCCATTTCACCGCCAAATGCGATCAAATACAAAAAATCGTTCACTTTTTCACAAACTTTCGGTTTCTCACTGAAATTATTTACAAACAGCTTGTGCAATTATGGCATAAATGGTTGTAAATTTTTCTCTGGGATCCCCATTGTTCAGAAATAGCAGACATATATGGCTTTGGCATTGCTTTTTGGTAAATAGAAGGCCGCTAAATGCCGCTGTGCACCACACGTGTATTATGCCCAGCAGTGCAGGGGTTAATTAGGGAGCTTGTAGGGAGCTTGTAGGGTTAATTTTAGCTTTAGTGTAGTGTAGCAGACAACCCAAAGTATTGATCTAGGCCCATTTTGGTATATTGCATGCCACCATTTCACCGCCAAATGCGATCAAATAAAAAAAAAAGTTCCCTTTTTCACAAACTTTTTGTTTCTCACTGAAATTATTTACAAACAGCTTGTGCAATTATGGCATAAATGGTTGTAAATTTTTCTCTGTTATCCCCTTTGTTCAGAAATAGCAGACACATATGGCTTTGGCGTTGCTTTTTGGTACTTAGGCCGCTAAATGCGCATCACGCGTATTATGGCTAGCAGTGAAGGGGTTAATTAGGTAGCTTGTAGGGAGCTTGCAGGGTTAATTTTAGCTTTAGTGTAGAGCTTAGCCTCCCACCTGAAACATCAGACCCCCTGATCCCTCCCAAACAGCTCTCTTCCCTCCCCCACCCCACAATTGTCCCCGCCATCTTAAGTACTGGCAGAAACTCTGCCAGTACTAAAATAAAAGCTATATTTGGGCTTTTTTTTTTAAGAAAAGGCATATTTACATATGCTGCTCTGTAGGACCCCCCTTTAGCCCCCAACCTGACTGATCCCCCACCAAACAGCTCTCTAACACTCCCCCTCTGCCTTAATGGCCGCCATCTTGGGTACTGGCAGCTGTCTGCCAGTACCCAGTTTAGAATAAAATGACTGATATTTTTTATTTTTTCCCCTTTTCTGTAGTGTAGCTCCCTGCCCCAGCAAAGACCAACCCCCCACCCCCTCCTAGATACCTCCGATTTATATATATTATAATTTTAATACAGCATTTTTCAAACTTTTAATAAGTTATAGTTTCTGTAGTGTAGCGTTCCCACCCACTCCCGCCCCGTGCACGCGCCCACCCGCCGCCCCCTGTGCACGCGCGCGCGCCCGTGCGCGCCCCCATCAGCCCTGCCCCCGATCCCGCCCCCCTCTACATTACCCGGCCCATCGATGGCCGCCCACCCGCCTCCCAAGTCGGCTCCCACCCACCAACGATACCGGCCATCGATGTCCGGTGCAGAGAGGGCCACAGAGTGGCTCTCTCTGCATCGGATGGCCAGACAGTGTTATTGCAGGATGCCTCCATATCGAGGCATCACTGCAATAACCGGAAAGCAGCTGGAAGCGAGCAGGATCGCTTCCAGCTGCTTTCCACACCGAGGACGTGCAGGGTACGTCCTCAGGCATTAACTGCCTTTTTTTTGAGGACGTACCCTGCACGTCCTCGGTCATTAAGGGGTTAATGAAGCCCACCTGGTCAGGGTGGATAATATCAGGTAATATCAAATTCAAGCGATTGGCTAATATTTTAGCGTATATTTTCATGTCTATATTTATAAGTGAGATTGGTCTATAATTGCTGACCGAATCTGTAGATTTGCCTGGTTTAGGAATAACTGTGATCACTGCTTCTAGAAGGGAGCCAGAGAGAATAACACCATGATCGATATCGGTATAGAGCGATAGAAGATGGGGGTTAAGCTGTTGTTGTAAAAGTTGGTAAAATTTCATCGTGAAACCGTCAGGGCCCGGGGCTTTGCCGTTTGGTAATGATTTTATGACCAAACTAATGTCTTGAAGGGTAATGGGGGAATCTAAAAATTGTCTGTTTTCCTCCGTAATAGAAGGTATGTCGACAGTAGCTAAGTACGAATTTAAAAGTTCCTTCTTATTTTGAGATGGGGTATCTACTATATTGTATAGTTTCTTATAGTAAGAAACAAATGAGTTAACAATTTCTTCATTAGTGTGGGTGGTTTCACCGGTAGGTCGTCGAATTGTTCTAATGAAATTGGAGAGTCTCTGTTTTTTAAGGGATCTAGCAAGTAGACGCCCAGCTTTGTTGCTTTCTACAAAAAATTTGGATTTGGTGGTCAGTGCTCTCATATGGGCTTTTTGTACTAGAAATCTATTAAGGGCCTCTCTTGCTGCAGTCATATTAGCGAGTTTAGAAGAAGAAGATGGGTCTGATTTAAGTGCAGCTTCACAAGTCGTCAGATCGTTAGTTAAGGAGGTGAATTGGGCGGTATGTAGTTTGCGCTGTGTTGCGTTATGTTTTATTATGACCCCCCTTATGTAACATTTATAGGCCTCCCAATTGTTTGCGGACGACGTGTCCTCCGGTCTGTTTAAGGCAAAGAATTCATCTGAGAATTTTTTAAGGTCGTCAACTATAGCTTGGTCAGTTAGTAGGTGGTCATTGAGTCTCCAGTTGTATGTAGTGTTAGGTTTACTTGCCCATTTGAAATTAGTAGAAACCATACTGTGGTCGGACCAAGAAGTGTGAGTTATTTTTGAGTTAACTAGGCCTGAGAGAAGAGTTTGATCACATAAAATGTAATCTAGTCTAGAATATGTGTGCTGTGGGTGCGAGAAGAAGGTGTAGTCCTTCCTATCAGTGTGTACCATTCTCCAAGTATCAAACAGATTAATAGCTCGTATGGCCATACAGTTGGATTTAAGGGTGTTATTACGCAGATATGATTTCCCACTAGATGTGTCTAGAATTGGATTCATAGGGAAGTTGAAATCTCCACCAACGATAATCGGACCTTTGGCTGTATCTAGTATTACGTTGGTTAGATGTTTAAAGAAATGGGGGGTGGGTCTATTCGGGGCATAGATATTTACCAGAGTAATAGTAGCGCCGTAGCACAATCCAACTAGAATTAAGATTCTGCCTTCACTATCTGAATATTTTTGTAGTAACTCGAAGGGAAAGTTGCGTCTAAATGAAATACTGACTCCATTTTTCCTATGTGTACCTGAGCTGTTGATCGAAATATCTCCTAGATAGAACTGGTTCGTGATTTTTCTTAAAATGTGTTTCTTGAGTCATAATGATGTCAATTTTACGTTTATGGAAATCGTGAAACGCAATAGAGCGTTTTTCCGCTGAGAGGAAGCCTTTAACATTTTGTTTGGCTATGTGTAGAGTCTCTGCCCTGTGGCGTGGGGAAAGAGCTGCCATATTATCAAGTGTGTATGTCTTTGGAACTAATCTATATAGAGAAACCAGATGGGATATTGGGAAGGGTTTTTATTTAAGGGGAACCTGCTGAAGTAGTAAGAAGGAGCTGGTATTGGTGGTGTGAGTAATCAGGAGGGAACAAATAAGATAGGGAGGGATGAAAGGAGGGTAATGGCAATAGAAAACAATATTAGAGCAAATAACAATGATTAGAACAGCATTAATTCAGTTAGCAGTAAAATAGAATATAATTTCTGAAAAAATTTAGATATGAATGTATAATAGAATTGTAATTTTAAAATTCTGTTTTGGGAGCTATTGTTACAGGCCGGGTGTTAGTGCAATCAAAGGTGACATATAAATTATTTAATGCGATGCAGTACTTGTTCAGCAGTGAGGAATATGTGTCTCGTGGAGATTGTCTGATTCGAGACCTGTTACTAGTTTTAGGGTGTCATATATAGTGGTGAGAAGATGGCACTAAGGGTGTCGTATGACAGTGATACAATTGTTTGTTATACCAGACTGAGCGGCTGTACAATGTGTTGTTGTGCCTCTCTATATAGGTCAAAAATTCGGGCCATATTAGGTAGTCACTGAAAGTCGTAGCTTTAAAATGGATAGTATGACTATGACCCTGACTACATTAGGGTACACCGCCACCTTTGTCTATGGGTCTGTAATTATAGTTATAGAAGAGTTGTATATGTAGTGTTTAATCTGTATTCTGTGTGATAGTGTCAAAACGTAATCAACTTTGAGCAACAACAATGAGTTAAACTTAATACATAACCTAACATAACATTAAATAAAAGGAATACAATGTCCTCATAACATGTCTGAGATACAGGCTCCACAGGATATAGCTCAGTGCCTTTCTCTGTCCCCTTTGAGTATGTGTAAGGGTAGATAAATATTCTGAGTTCAGGCACAGATAGTTCCTGTAAATCTTAACTTTTTAATGCCAATTGATATTGCCACAGCTGGAACAACAGTAAATAACATGTGCGTCACCACAGTCTCCGAAGCTGTTGTCGGATGTATACAAAAACACTGATAAAGTATTCCTTTCGAGGCACAAAGAGATGGCTACCGGAACACTCCAGGAACTTCACAAGAGTCGCTGTCTTGTGTTTCTGGTGATGTTTGAGACATCTGGGTAGTGTACAGGGAGGCCCAAAATCCTCTGCATCTCTGTGCACCACAGGACAGGACGTCCTTGTCATCCATAAGCACATGAAATTGCTGGCATTTTCGTTGCTTCAAGAAGTTCAGCTTTTGTGGTGATAGTACAGAATTAAATAAACTTTGGTTTCCTACCATACTCAAGACAATCTTGTAGTTCAAGCTTCGGACTTGCTGTGGGAAACAGTGGCCTATCCATACCAGGAAGATGATTTAGACAGAAGTAACGAGCTCTGCTTGCAGGTGACACATGTTTATCGTCAATCATCAAAGGGGTTGCGTGCAGAATATGGCTGACGGCCCCTTATTCACATGTTTGTCCAGAGCCACAATATTTGCAAACAGCAAGAAGAAAGGTCGGTTCTCACCAGCCTTAAGTTGAGCTTCATTTACTAAATGCTCATATTCAAAAAATAGACAAACAGTGCCTTAAATAACACATTTGCGATATGGATTCACCAGAGCAAGGTCATTGCAAGTACGAAGTTCCCACGATAACAAAATTAAAATGCCACAACTACGCAATCTTCACCTTCACATTATTATTGTCACACTCCATTGTACTCCTATGCCCAGCTCCCTGCTCTTGTTTTTGTTGAGGGTCCTGGAGCCTCTGCTAAAAAGGCCTATGGATAAAGAAGTGTACTGGGTGTCTGTTCAATGTTTTTTTAGATTTCCCGGTTGCAACTAATTATCTCTGTGTTTCTAAAATCAATGCCTTTACTGTAATCTATTATTCAAAAGGATGACATATGCCCTCTTTCATGCTGTTGTTTCGGTTGAGGCTCCGGGACCCTCTTATTAAAAAGGCCTGAGGATAAATAAGTGTACTGGGTGTCTAATCAATGTTTTTTTCTATTTCAAGGGTCATATAAATGATCTCTGGGATTCTAAAATCAATGCCTTTCCTGTAATCTATTATTCAAAAGGATGACATATGTCCTCTTTCATGCTGTTGTTTCGGTTGAGGCTCCGGGACCCTCTTATTAAAAAGGCCTGAGAATAAATAAGTGTTCTGGGTGTCTAATCAATGTTTTTTTCTATTTCCTGGTTGCAAATAATGATCTGTGGGTTTCTAAAATCAATGCCTTTCTTGTAATCTATTATTCAAAAGGATGACATATGTCCTCTTTCATGCTGTTGTTTCGGTTGAGGCTCCGGGACCCTCTTATTAAAAAGGCCTGAGGAAAAATAAGTGTACTGGGTGTCTAATCAATGTTTTTTTCTATTTCCCGGGTCATATAAATGATCTCTGGGATTCTAAAATCAATGCCTTTCCTGTAATCTATTATTCAAAAGGATGAAATATCTCCTCTTTCATGCTGTTGTTTCGGTTGAGGCTCCGGGAGCCTCTTATTAAAAAGGCCTGAGAATAAATAAGTGTACTGGGTGTCTAATCAATGTTTTTTTCTATTTCCCGGTTGCAAATAATGATCTGTGGGTTTCTAAAATCAATGCCTTTCTTGTAATCTATTATTCAAAAAGATGACATATGTCCTCTTTCATGCTGTTGTTTCGGTTGAGGCTCCGGGACCCTCTTATTAAAAAGGCCTGAGGAAAAATAAGTGTACTGGGTGTCTAATAAATGTTTTTTTCTATTTCCCGGGTCATATAAATGATCTCTGGGATTCTAAAATCAATGCCTTTCCTGTAATCTATTATTCAAAAGGATGACATATCTCCTCTTTCATGCTGTTGTTTTGGTTGAGGCTCCGGGACCCTCTTATTAAAAAGGCCTGAGGAAAAATAAGTGTACTGGGTGTCTAATCAATGTTTTTTTCTATTTCCCGGTTGCAAATAAAGATCTGTGGGTTTCTAAAATCAATGCCTTTCCTGTAATCTATTATTCAAAAGGATGACATATCTCCTCTTTCATGCTGTTGTTTCGGTTGAGGCTCCGGGACCCTCTTATTAAAAAGGCCTGAGGAAAAATAAGTGTACTGGGTGTCTAATAAATGTTTTTTTCTATTTCCCGGTTGCAAATAAAGATCTGTGGGTTTCTAAAATCAATGCCTTTCCTGTAATCTATTATTCAAAAGGATGACATATTTCCTCTTTCATGCTGTTGTTTCGGTTGAGGCTCCGGGACCCTCTTATTAAAAAGGCCTGAGGAAAAATAAGTGTAATGAGTGTCTAATCAATGTTTTTTTCTATTTCTCGAGTCATATAAATGATCTCTGGGATTCTAAAATCAATGCCTTTCCTGTAATCTATTATTCAAAAGGATGACATATCTCCTCTTTCATGCTGTTGTTTCGGTTGAGGCTCCAGGACCCTCTTATTAAAAAGGCCTGAGGAAAAATAAGTGTACTGGGTGTCTAATCAATGTTTTTTTTCTATTTCCTGGGTCATATAAATGATCTCTGGGATTCTAAAATCAATGCCTTTCCTGTAATCTATTATTCAAAAGGATGACATATGTCCTCTTTCATGCTGTTGTTTCGGTTGAGGCTCCCGGACCCTCTTATTAAAAAGGCCTGAGGAAAAATAAGTGTACTGGGTGTCTAATCAATGTTTTTTTCTATTTCCCGGTTGCAAATAATGATCTCTGGGATTCTAAAATCAATGCCTTTCTTGTAATCTATTATTCAAAAGGATGACATATGTCCTCTTTCATGCTGTTGTTTCGGTTGAGGCTCCGGGACCCTCTTATTAAAAAGGCCTGAGGAAAAATAAGTGTACTGGGTGTCTAATCAATGTTTTTTTTCTATTTCCCGGTTGCAAATAAAGATCTCTGGGTTTCTAAAATCAATCCCTTTCCTGTAATCTATTATTCAAAAGGATGACATATCTCCTCTTTCATGCTGTTGTTTCAGTTGAGGCTCCGGGACCCTCTTATTAAAAAGGCCTGAGGAAAAATAAGTGTACTGGGTGTCTAATCAATGTTTTTTTCTATTTCCCGGTTGCAAATAATTATCTGTGGGTTTCTAAAATCAATGCCTTTCTTGTAATCTATTATTCAAAAGGATGACATATGTCCTCTTTCATGCTGTTGTTTCGGTTGAGGCTCCGGGACCCTCTTATTAAAAAGGCCTGAGGAAAAATAAGTGTACTGGGTGTCTAATCAATGTTTTTTTCTATTTCCCGGTTGCAAATAAAGATCTGTGGGTTTCTAAAATCAATGCCTTTCCTGTAATCTATTATTCAAAAGGATGACATATTTCCTCTTTCATGCTGTTGTTTCGGTTGAGGCTCCGGGACCCTCTTATTAAAAAGGCCTGAGGAAAAATAAGTGTAATGAGTGTCTAATCAATGTTTTTTTCTATTTCTCGAGTCATATAAATGATCTCTGGGATTCTAAAATCAATGCCTTTCCTGTAATCTATTATTCAAAAGGATGACATATCTCCTCTTTCATGCTGTTGTTTCGGTTGAGGCTCCGGGACCCTCTTATTAAAAAGGCCTGAGGAAAAATAAGTGTACTGAGTGTCTAATCAATGCTTTTTTTCTATTTCCTGGGTCATATAAATGATCTCTGGGATTCTAAAATCAATGCCTTTCCTGTAATCTATTATTCAAAAGGATGACATATGTCCTCTTTCATGCTATTGTTTCGGTTGAGGCTCCCGGACCCTCTTATTAAAAAGGCCTGAGGAAAAATAAGTGTACTGGGTGTCTAATCAATGTTTTTTTCTATTTCCCGGTTGCAAATAATGATCTGTGGGTTTCTAAAATCAATGCCTTTCTTGTAATCTATTATTCAAAAGGATGACATATGTCCTCTTTCATGCTGTTGTTTCAGTTGAGGCTCCGGGACCCTCTTATTAAAAAGGCCTGAGGAAAAATAAGTGTACTGGGTGTCTAATCAATGTTTTTTTTCTATTTCCCGGTTGCAAATAAAGATCTCTGGGTTTCTAATATCAATGCCTTTCCTGTAATCTATTATTCAAAAGGATGACATATCTCCTCTTTCATGCTGTTGTTTCGGTTGAGGCTCCGGGACCCACTTATTAAAAAGGCCTGAGGAAAAATAAGTGTACTGAGTGTCTAATCAATGTTTTTTTCTATTTCCCGGGTCATATAAATGATCTCTGGGATTCTAAAATCAATGCATTTCCTGTAATCTATTATTCAAAAGGATGACATATCTCCTCTTTCATGCTGTTGTTTCGGTTGAGGCTCCGGGACCCTCTTATTAAAAAGGCCTGAGGATAAATAAGTGTACTGGGTGTCTAATCAATGTTTTTTTCTATTTCCCGGGTCATATAAATGATCTCTGGGATTATAAAATAAATGCCTTAACTGTAATCAATTGTTCACAAGGATGCCATATGTCCTCTTTCATGCTGTTGTTTCAGTTGAGGCTCCGGGAGCCTCTTATAAAAAGACCTAAGGATAAAGAAGTGTTCTGGGTGTCCAATCAATGTTTTTTTTTTATTTCACAGTTGCAAAAAAATTTTTCTATGGCTTTGTAAAATCTATGCCTTACCTGTCATCTATTGTTCAAAAGGATGCCATATGTCCTCTTTCCTGCTGTTGTTTTTGTTGGGGGTCCGGAACACTATTCTAAAAAGGCCGAAGGAGAACGACCTGTACTGTTCTTGGTGTCCAATCATGTTTTTGTTTTCAATTTCACGGTTCATAATAAATATCGCTGTGTAACTAAAATCAATGCCATACCTGTACTCTGTTGTTCAAAAGGATGGCATATGTGGTGTTTCATTCTGTTGTGGTTGTTGAGGGTCGTGGCCGTGGGACAGCGTATAAAACGGCTGAAGGAGAACAACCCGTATAGCCTTGCTCCTCTTTCTAGGCAGGCCAGCTCTTTGCATACATGCCCACAGACTGTAACGCATGCCATTTTAGGGAGAGGTGCAGCCATAATGCAGGGTCAGAACCTTTGCCTGCAACTGTTATACTCGATTTTGCGAAAGGAAGTAACCTTACCATGGTTCCCTGCACGCACGTATTGTTGTTATATTTTTGGTGAGGGTAATCATGATGGCCATGTAGACCACCACCACTGAGAGTCCTTAAAGTAACAGGGATGAGATGAAAGAGCTAAGAATAGTAGAACTTGAAACAACAGTGTAAGCCATGGGTGTTAGTGCAAAACCGCTTGGCTTTTTTTTGGCTTTGGGTGCGGCTATTCATGATGGCCATATAGAGCTGCCACCATTCGTTGTCTTATCAGCTATTAAACTAATAAGAACAGTACTACCAAAATACAGCCAATGAAGGGCCTTAGGAAGACTGAGCCAAGGTTGGATTGTAGTATTTGGTTAGGCTAATCATGATGGCCATGTAGACCACCACCGAGAGTCCTGGAAGTAACAGGGATGATGAGATGAAAGTGCTAAGAATAGTACTACTTGAAACAACAGAGTTAGCCATTAGTGTTAATCCAAGACCGCTTGGATTTATTTTTGTATTGGGTGCGGCCAATCTTGCAGGCCATATAGAGCTGCCACCATTCAGTGTTGTATCAGCTATAAAAATAATAAGAACTGTACTATCAAAATACAGCCAATGAAAGGCATATGAATACTGAGCAAAGGTTGGATTGTAGTATTTTGTTCGGCTAATCATGATGGCCATGTAGACCACCCATAACAGGGATGAAAGTGCTAAGAATAGTACTAATTGAAACAACCGAGTTAGCCATGGGTGTTAGTCTAAGACCACTCAGCTTTTTTTGGGTTTGGGTGCAGCTAATCATGAAGGCCAGATAGACCTGCCACCATTTGGTGTTGTAACAGGTATTAAACTGCAAAGAACAGTACTACTTAACACAACCTATTTACCATGGGTCCCAGAGCATATGTTTGGTTATTATATTTTGTAAGGGTAATCATGCAGGCCATATAGACCTCCACCGATAGGGTGAGTATGAGTAACAGCTATTAAAATGCGAAGGACATTACTAATTAACACAACATAGTTACCATGGGTCACAGACCAAGAGCAAATGTCTTATTATTATATTTTGTATGGGTAATCATCCAGGCCGTATAGACCTCACCAAATAGGGGGAGTTACAGAGATTAAAGTGCTAAGAATGGTAGTACTTAAAACACAACCTAGTTAAAATAGGTACCAGACTGCATGTCTTATTATTATATTTTTTCAGGGTAATCAGGCAGGCCATATAGAACACCCCCGATAGGGGGGGGAACAGGGATTAAAGTGCTAAGAAAAGTACTAATTAACACAAGCTAGTTGGGTCCAAGAACGCATGTTTAATTATTAGACTTTATTAGGGTAATTATATATCAAACAAATCTATCTATTTCTCTTCTATCGATGCTATCTAACTATCAATCTATGTATATCTATCTATCCTATCTATCAATCTATCTTCTGTCCGGGATGTTTTGAGACAGCCACTTTGGGAATGTTAGTTGATTTAGGCCCATTATGGCTTAAAAGCAGACTCTGCATAAACTATGTTATTTTCCATGGGAGTTTTGCCAGGGATCCCCCTCCAGCATGCGACAGTCCAGGTGTTAGTACCCTTGAAACAACTTTTCCATCACTATTGTGGCCAGAAAGAGTCCTTGTAGGTTTTAAAGTTTGCCTGCCTATTGAATTCAAATTTTAGGTTCGCGACATCACTAATGGTTAGGACTATTTGTTCCTAAATTCAGTTTCAGCGAAAATTTGTGCTAAGAAATACTCACACATGAACTGAGTTTTTTTATTTTTTTGTATGCGTTTTCTATGCTTTTTATTGTGATAACTGCTCTTTGCAAATATCTATCTGTGATTATTTGCTGCATTTAGCATATGAACTTTTTTGTTGTTGCTTTTTCTTTTGGGTTCTGAATTAGGTACAGCCTTTTCTAGCGCTATCCCACTCCTTTGCCAATGTTTTGTACCCTCGCCAGGTTTAGTAGGATAAAGGAATCCTCTATACTCTGCATAGGGATTTAGCTGCTGGCTCAGGGTGAACCTTTTTTTGCTTTATTAATAGTGTACTATTACTCTTGCTACAGTGTTGAAGCACCAGTTAGTCCTTTCATATATATATAAAGTTTGTGGAAAAAAGCACTCACTGGTCTGGCGACATCTGTGACAACAAAAGAAACTTTTATTCAGGTGTGATGTTTCAGGACAGAAAAGTCCCTTCCTCTGGGTCAGAGGACTATTTCTGTCCTGAAACGTCACACCTGAATAAAAGTTTTGCCAGACCAGTGAGTGCTTTTTTCCCACAAACTTTTATTACCCACAAAGCACCCTGGCACTTGTCCAAAGGATAGTGAGAGTGCATACAGGGAGTGCAGAATTATTAGGCAAGTTGTATTTTTGAGGATTAATTTTATTATTGAACAACAACCATGTTCTCAATGAACCCAAAAAACTCATTAATATCAAAGCTGAATATTTTTGGAAGTAGTTTTTAGTTTGTTTTTAGTTTTAGCTATTTTAGGGGGATATCTGTGTGTGCAGGTGACTATTACTGTGCATAATTTTTAGGCAACTTAACAAAAAACAAATATATACCCATTTCAATTATTTATTTTTACCAGTGAAACCAATATAACATCTCAACATTCACAAATATACATTTCTGACATTCAAAAACCAAACAAAAACAAATCAGTGACCAATATAGCCACCTTTCTTTGCAAGGACACTCAAAAGCCTGCCATCCATGGATTCTGTCAGTGTTTTGATCTGTTCACCATCAACATTGCGTGCAGCAGCAACCACAGCCTCCCAGACACTGTTCAGAGAGGTGTACTGTTTTCCCTCCTTGTAAATCTCACATTTGATGATGGACCACAGGTTCTCAATGGGGTTCAGATCAGGTGAACAAGGAGGCCATGTCATTAGATTTTCTTCTTTTATACCCTTTCTTGCCAGCCACGCTGTGGAGTACTTGGACGCGTGTGATGGAGCATTGTCCTGCATGAAAATCATGTTTTTCTTAAAGGATGCAGACTTCTTCCTGTACTACTGCTTGAAGAAGGTGTCTTCCAGAAACTGGCAGTAGGACTGGGAGTTGAGCTTGACTCCATCCTCAACCCGAAAAGGCCCTACAAGCTCATCTTTGATGATACCAGCCCTAACCAGTACTCCACCTCCACCTTGCTGGCGTCTGAGTCGGACTGGAGCTCTCTGCCCTTTACCAATCCAGCCACGGGCCCATCCATCTGGCCCATCAAGACTCACTCTCATTTCATCAGTCCATAAAACCTTAGGAAAATCAGTCTTGAGATATTTCTTGGCCCAGTCTTGACGTTTCAGCTTGTGTGTCTTGTTCAGTGGTGGTCGTCTTTCAGCCTTTCTTACCTTGGCCATGTCTCTGAGTATTGCACACCTTGTGCTTTTGGGCACTCCAGTGATGTTGCAGCTCTGAAATATGGCCAAACTGGTGGCAAGTGGCATCTTGGCAGCTGCACGCTTGACTTTTCTCAGTTCATGGGCAGTTATTTTGCGCCTTGGTTTTTCCACACGCTTCTTGCGACCCTGTTGACTATTTTGAATGAAACGCTTGATTGTTCGATGATCACGCTTCAGAAGCTTTGCAATTTTAAGAGTGCTGCATCCCTCTGCAAGATATCTCACTATTTTTGACTTTTCTGAGCCTGTCAAGTCCTTCTTTTGACCCATTTTGCCAAAGGAAAGGAAGTTGCCTAATAATTATGCACACCTGATATAGGGTGTTGATGTCATTAGACCACACCCCTTCTCATTACAGAGATGCACATCACCTAATATGCTTAATTGGTAGTAGGCTTTCGAGCCTATACAGCTTGGAGTAAGACAACATGCATAAAGAGGATGATGTGGTCAAAATACTCATTTGCCTAATAATTCTGCACTCCCTGTACACACCAGTGGCTTTTATATATATATGTATATATATATATATGTATATATATATATATTTTTTTTTTTTTTTCTTTTTTATTTATTTATTTTGTTTTTGCATCAAGTTTAAAGGGACAGTGTACTTGAAAATTGTTATTGTTTAAAAAGATAAATATCTTTATTACTCATTCCCCAGTTTTTCATAACCAAGAATGTTATATTACACTTTTAGCTCTATCTTGTATCTAAGCCTCTGCAGACTACCCCCTTATTTCAGTTCTTTTGATAGACTTGCTGACTCATAAATAACCCCATGGGAGTGAGCCCAATGTTATCTATATGATACACATAAACTAGAGCTGTCTAACTGTGAAAAACTGTCAAAATGCACAGAGATAAGAGGTGGCCTTCAAGGGTTTCGAAATAAGCATATAAGCATATAAGCCTACCTACATTTAGCTTTCAACAAAGAATACCAAGAGAACAAAGCATATTATATGATAAAAGTGAATTGGAAAGTTGTTTAAAATTGTGCGCCCTATCGGAATCATGAACATTTACTTAACTGTCCCTTTAAGTGATACTACATGGGTAACTTGCCCCTTTCATTTTATTTGTTTGTTTTGTTCTTCTCTTTTGTGGTAGCTATTCAATCTTTGCATTTACATTTATCATTAAAGGGACAGTCTAGGCCAAAATAAACTTTCATGATTCAGATAGAGCATGAAATTTTAAACAATTTTCCAATTTACTTTTATCACCAATTTTGCTTTGTTCTCTTGGCATTCTTAGTTGAAAGCTTAACCTAGGAGGTTCATATGCTAATTTCTTAGACCTTGAAGCCCACATCTTTCAGATTGCATTTTAACAGTTTTTCACCACTAGAGGGTGTTAGTTCATGTATTTCATATAGATAACACTGTGCTCGTGCACGAGAAGTTATCTGGGAGCAGGCACTGATTGGCTAGACTGCAAGTCTGTCAAAAGAACTGAAATAAAGGGGCAGTTTGCAGAGGCTTAGATACAAGATAATCACAGAGGTTAAAAGTATATTATTATAACTGTTGGTTATGCAAAACTGGGAACTGGGTAATAAAGGGATTATCTATCTTTTAAAACAATAAAAATTCTGGTGTAGACTGTCCCTTTAACTTTAAATGCACAAAAAGCTAAAGGTAAAACTG
This sequence comes from Bombina bombina, assembly GCF_027579735.1. Classification (NCBI taxonomy): domain Eukaryota; kingdom Metazoa; phylum Chordata; class Amphibia; order Anura; family Bombinatoridae; genus Bombina; species Bombina bombina. The sequence continues at coordinate 313,400,582 of NC_069499.1, read as the reverse complement.
AGATTGATCTGGGTATTCATTTATTGTAACCACATTTACATTCCAGTATTAAAATTATTTTAATAACAAGCAAAAGTACAGTCATCAGCTCTTTGAGTTTGACCTGCTCAATATAGTGTGATGAGAGCATGAAGATTTGTAACTAAAAAGGTAATGGAGCATTGAAATGTGAAGACACAACAACTAATAAACTGTGGGAGATCTCACTGTAGGATGGACAAGCGCCATTAATTCTTTGCATGATAAATACATCTTGGTTGAATTAAAAAAATATATAGGAACATTTCATTATTAAACTATTAGTAACACTCATTTGAATTTTGCAGTCTCTTCAAACAATGCTTGAAGGCAAAATAACAACTTGAAGCTACAGTGTGTGTCTTCTGCATTAATCTGATTGAAAAGGCATAATTATATTATTTAATAATAAAATGTGTTTATAATGTTTAAATATATCATTTCAATTGTAATCGTAAAATTATTACCAGGCATTAAAGTTTTCAGTCTCACTACAAGCTAGATTGACAATTTGGAAAGTTAAGATTTGATTATGAATGAAGTATTATTGTGTTAAAAAAAATGATCTTTACCCCTTTGTGACACTGCCATACCCTGTTCATCAGCCATTGCAAGGGCATCCAGGGCTGTAGGAGCACAGGTCTCACCAACAGGTGAAACTGGGACCACCTGGCACAGTGCCAGTGGGGTGTGGTCAAGGGGTGTGGTCAATGGGGCATGGCGATTGTCGACCGGAACTTATTTTCCAAAAAAACTCACAAATGCATAATTTAATCTCTTTAAAAATAGGCTCTGGCTGGAATAGAAGGTATCAATAAGTGGCACTAGATCATTCAGTTATATGAAAGTAGTTAGGGTTGGAAAAGTCAGAAAGTAAAGCAGAAACTACTCAGAGATGGCGAGGATATGGCTATGCAAATTAGTATTTCTACATATTAAGAGGAATTATATTAAACAATATACATGTTGGCATCTGTGTTCACAGTGTTAATTATCATTAGTATGACCAATGCAACAGCATGGTGGACATAAGGAGACAAATACAGGCCCTGCATTTGTACAGGGATGAAGGTAGGTACTGTGATATGGAAGCATTCAACTGCGGTCTGTGTTCATGACCAGATTATAGTAATAAAACTGAAAATTGAAGAGCAGGGGCAGAATGCTCATTGATGGGAGGCTACTGCTTGACCAGTCTGGGACATAACTAAAGAAACCATAGGCCCCATAGCAAAATGTAAAAAACTGAGCTCCTCCTTTACACACTTCCCTTTTATTTTTCACCCATTTAAAAGAGTAGTAATTTGATCTGTTGCACATGAATGCTTCATTTGGGGGGACAACAAAGGCTATTTTTTAAATCTCTATTAAACCTCTCTGAGTCCGCTGTATAATAGAGAGAGAAGAGACAGAAAAAAATGCCTAATGCTGCTCCCTAGAGCTTTGGGAGGGATAACAACTACATTCCTTGCATCCTAATTGATAAGCCTATAGTAACTAGAAGTCTAGTGGTTTATGGTTGTGGTTGAGAGGTCAGCACTAGTCTAGTGATGGGAGGTTAAGAGTAGAAGCAGTCGGTAGTGAATTATGACTATTCACATAGTAATCATGGTAAGCACTGACGCAAACAGTGAAAAGATTAGGATTTCACAGTTTATTGATGGGAGTTGGAGACTGTACCAGTAAAATAAGAAAGTCTAGTTTTAGGAAATTAACGGCTAGATTGCGAGTTTTTGTCGATAATGGGATGCGGTGTTAACAAGCCTTTTATTCTCACCGCTCACTTAAGACAACGCTGGTATTACAGGTTTTTTTAAAACCGGCGTTAGCCATAAAAAAGTGAGCGTTGAGCAAAATTTAGCTCCACATCTCACTGTAATATCAGCGCTGATTACGGTAGCGGTGAGCTGGCAAAACGTGCTCGTGCACGATTTCCCCATAGGAAACATGGGGCTGAGCCTGCTGAAAGAAAACCTAACACCTGCAAAAAAGCAGCGTTCAGCTCCTATTACAGCCCCATTGTTTCCTATGGGGAAATACATTTTATGTCTGCACCTGTCAGGGTAAAGGTCAATGACATAATATATATATATATATATATATATATATATATATATATACTAATATATATACGTAAATGAAATAATATAAAAAGGATGTGTGTATATATGAAGCCGTCTATTTTATCAGATGTGCTATAGAATAGAAATTCTGATGTCAGGATTTAACTCAAAAACCCCTACCAGATGGGAGCTGGGTGAATACACGTTTATCAGGATTGGAAATCAGCATGGCTTTGAAACACCACCTCCTGCGGTGTGAGCACAGAGACATTTTCCAAAAGGAACTAACTCAGTGACCATGCTCATTTGACTATATGCAGAGTTTTATGACTCTAAGACATTTGGCCTGCCCAATTTAATACAGTCACTTAGAGGAATGTTGGGGAAGTAATTTTGACAGAGAACAGGATACAGGCCCATATATGGGTTTCCTCCAAGTGAAATGCCGATCCATCTGAAGAAATGTGAGAGATGCAAACATTCTTCAAAGGAGCTGAAAATTGACAACTGCCTGTCAAGTGGCTCAGGCTGTGTGACTGATAACACCAGAATTCACGTGACACAGACAATGTGTCTGGGGTTAGAATAACATAGAGAAAGCACATGATTTGAAAACAACTGTAGTTACATTTCAGCATTATAAGAAAATATATATATTTTTAATGGATATGTGACGGTCTTTTATATGATAATAAATATAAACGCATTGTATTAATAGATAATTGCTGCATGGGATATTCATATAGGAAATAAATTCAAAATTAGTATAGATTAAATAGCCATTTTAATAATCCCATATTTGAAGTGCATATATATAACATGAATCTTCTATTTTTCAGATGGATCGTAGAGAAGACAATGCAGACAAAACTATTGGAAATATAAAAATAAGCTGTTATTTGTATAGAAATGCCAGGATACTGATAAAATTATAATGCATTTTAAGCTAATAATTAGCAGTGTTAAATTGCTTTAATATAATACAATGTTAATAATATAAAACATGATGTTTCATATCAAAACGATCAGGAAATTAATCTGATGCTGCTTCACCTATAATTAATATTGGGAGAGATTAATACAAGAAACTATGGCATTTATTACATAGTTTAAAGAAATATTTCACTGGCTAAAAATGTTGGTTAAATGAATTTGTATGTATTGTCATGCTGCATTGTTTTTGTACTGTCTGTTTGTAATGCTGCCACCTGGTGTTATGTTGCGAGAACTACAGCCAGAAGGTTCTTTCTGGCTGTTAAAAATGAAATTTCCAAGGGCCAATCCGATTAGACTTCCCAGATAACCAATGGGAAGGTCAGCTCCCGTAGTGCCACCCACATGATGTCATCAATGATGTCATCAATTATTGAAAACATGTAAGCAAAAGAGAAATAGGTAAGAAGGCTGATTTAACTTTGGATGATATCTGCTGCTGGGCATTTTGAAACCAATCTAAACAAGCTGACTACCTCCTTCTCATTGATTGCAAAAATTACTTATCTGTCTTCTGAGATGACCTAAAGACCGCTACGAATTAGTTCAAAATTGGTGAAGTATATTGTATTTTAAATTGGTAGTCATAAGCCTAGGTATTGTTTAAATCTGTATCTGATTTGCTAAGTAAATCATCTGTGCAAGTTCTGATATTGTAAGTTAATTCTGTATTAGGATAAATTGCAGTTAAATAGCAGAATATATATATTACCCTATTGCCTAAGAGCACAGCTTAGAATTGCATTGCTTGGATGTTAAAATATTTGTAAATAAGGTGGGTTTTTAAGATAAGCGTGTATGAATTTTGCATAGCATATTTAAATAGTTTTCAAGTGCATATAATATTATTTCATTTCCTTTTATTGCAAATATATTTCAATATGTTTCATGGACATTAACTAAATAAAAGAGTTCAGGTATTTATATTAATTGTATGGTCTAGTAGATGCATGGTTGATTTGGGTTTCTATTTTTATGGAAAATTATTATAAGATTGTGTTTATAACCCTGCCATAAACTGATATATTATTTGGATAGCACTACTAAGATTTTCATAAATATACTGACATAATAATTGGAGGCACTGTTCTGAGATTTAATAATATCCATCATATTTGATATTATATATTTGTAGTAGATTAGATAGAAATTATTATAAAAGAGAGAAAAAGTTTCATATTTCGATATTAATATTTTGAAGCTATAATTTTTAAAGAGTTGAAATATTGATTTTCATATTTCGAGATTGATATTAATATCTTGAAATATTATTAAAGATTAATTTTTGAAAGATTAATACAAATATAAATTTTTCATATTTAAAAATTAATCAAAAATATAAATTTTTCATATTTTCAAAGTTAATCAAAAATATTAATTTTTCATATTTCGAAATATTAATTTTTCATATTTCAAAATTAATAATATTTTTTTTTAAATATAAAATTTTTTTTCTTCTCTCTTTTTATTGGCAAAAATTGTATTAGCGTTTTAGTTTAACTAAGTACTAAACCAATATAATAATGTCTGCAGCCAGAAGTGACTCATTTAATTCTATACATAGCAATGAAAATGGTCCCATAACCATACCTATTACTAAAGGTCAGGTCCTTAAGAAAGATATCTTAAATTACCTTAAAGGGAAGTTTAATATTGCAGGTGAATTAAATGATTTTATGGATACGCTTGAAACTAGGGCTAAAAATATTACCGTTAATAATAATATGTGGAATGAAGAGAATTAATTCTTCCAGGAGTTATTAATGATTAATCAATGCAAAGCTCCCAAAAAGCGAGAAGAACTAATACTAAAATCTTGGCCCCTCTTAATATGCATGATTGACGAAATGTCGTTTTGTGTCACAGACAAACGATTGCAAATACAGGAGCTAGAAAATAGTATTCATTCCTCGCGCAGACGCGAAGAGGGTTTAAAAATAGCCAAAAATAAAATGGATGAATTTGCCCAAAACCTAACCGCCTTAGATAAGCACAATACAGACTTAATTGCGCAGATACAAGATTTAAATAAACAGCTTGCGCAAAGCCAGAGAGGATTAAGCGATTTAAAAAGGTCATATCGCCATAATGAAAACCCCTATATTAACAGTGAGAATAATGCAGATAATGCTAACTCCTTTAGCGAACGCGTCAGAGACGAAGTACAAAAATATATGGAACAGTACAGACAAATGACCCCTAACGGGTCAGAAATAGATTTCCCAAATAGGCAGTCACCTCATGATGTATTCCCAGAGGACTGCTGTAGTGCTGCTGGTGCGGGGGGAGGGAAACTCTAACAGAGAAGCCTAAAATAAGTCTGATAAAGTTTATGATTCCCATAAAATAATCACCTTCGTACAACGCGCAGTACCTATATTCTCCAATAAGGGAACAACATCTGTAATTGATCATTTACAGGCTTTTGAAAATGCGTTAGCTATAATGAATGTTACAAGTGAGAAATTGAAAATTGAATTTCTGCCTTGGGTATTTGACAGTAAACACCACAAATTCTTTGCTTCACTAAAGGATATGAATATTCATTCCTGGAATGGGGTAAAACGACAATGCAGAAAAGAATTCGGGCAATATCGAACTAAAACTGCTGCGAAAATAGCGGTATATGGTTTAAAGTGTCGTGCGAATCAGAGTCCAATCGAATTCCTTTCTGTATTGAAAAATGCGTATGGCTGAAGATAATCCCAGATTTGATGGCTCAGAATTTGTAAATTTATTTTTTGAAGCACTGCCTACACCCATCAAAATTAACTTAGCTAGAGATTTTGATGAGGACTGCTCATTGGAATGGCTGATCAAAGAGAGTACAAAATTATACTCTATTCAGCAATCCAGTGAACAGGGGGTGAAAAAGGAGTCAAAACCCAAAATTGTAGCAGAAACTAGGGTGTCACCTAGCCGACTCAATTTGGAGTCTAAAAAGAGAACTTATGCAGAGGTGGCCAGTCAAAACAGGCCATCTCCACAGAGGTTTAATTCTGCCCCTCCCCCTACACAGGTTGAGGCGCAGGGAGACTATAACCAAAGTGGGGGACATAATCAGGTGAATAATTACTCACAAAGAGAATACTCACCAAATAATCGGTATCCGCGCAAGGGTAGATACAATAGACAGCGAAGATATTCTCAGGGTAACCAGACACCCCAGGTATATAATGCTCCCCAAAGTACTAATACTGAACAAGCTGAACCCCAGAGGCAACCACGCCAGAATATAAATAGTGGCCCTGATTCTGAGGGAACCCAATGGTCCAGGAATCAGTACAATGGGACACCAAGAGATAGGCCCAGGGGTAGAGGTAACTTGTACAATCAGGTAGATATGCTGTTTACCCAGTTAAATCGGTTGAGCGAACAAATCGCTAATATGAGTCAAAAATCTACGGCTCAGCAACCGAACAATACTTTTTTAGGCTTACAGCCAGTGGTCAGCAGTGGACCACAGGCACGGTCATAAATACTGCAGTATCACCTGAAGGGGAGTGGAGAGATATACAAAATGTAGTAATAAATATCAATGATGCTAATCATGTTCTCTCCCCACAGACTGGAAACGGACGATTTAGCCGTGATGACAAGCAACCTCATCCGGGAAAAATTAACAAATCTCTTCCTTTGCAGCACTCTCTTAACCTTATTTCCACAGATGCAGTACAAAAGAATCCAGCCGACCCTGTCCTAGAGGAAACAGGTAGGTATGAAGGTTCCTCTGCATCGAATGACACTGCGAATTCAGGTAACACGTGGCGAAGCCCACAAATGTATGCTAACGCCAACTTTATGTGTGAAATGGTAGAAACTGCAGGAAGATATTATGTATTAGTTGAGCTGCAAGATTCAGTCTCCAACCCTATCAGGGGATTAATTGACACTGGGTCACAGGCAACTATCTTATCCCACAGGTACTACACACAGCTAAATGAGCTAACACCCAACAAACCTAAAATAAAAGAATTTGTCGATTCTCTAATAGGTGTTGGGGGTGACTCCCTAAAAGTCTACGGTACTGCCTGGTAAAAATTTAAATTAGGGAACAGGGTCATAAGACACCCTGTCATTATAGTGGATCTGCCAACTGATCGTTTAATTATTGGTAGTGATCTCCTGAAGCGATTAAGCACCATAATTGATTGCATAAATAATATAATTTGGTCACAAGTTAAACGGCCTATCAATTATGAAAAATCTGGTATATCTCGCACCCGACATAGCTGTCATGTGGTGGAAGAGAAACCAGATGCTGTGGAGGTTCATTTCAGGAATAACTCTGTACCTGAAATCACTATTCTACAAATAGATGATCAGACTCCTTTTAGTTGCTCTGATGGTAATACTTTTAAAATATAGCCTGGAAAGATAGCGAATATCTCCCTAGATGGTGATGGATTAACCATATCACTCCACAAGGGGGATCATAAAATCCCTAAGGGGGGAGACCACGCTCAATACCTCACAGGGATTGAGAGAGTTAAAGAGGATCTATTTATCCCTATACAAGTACATGACCTTGGTAAAACCAAGTATGCTAAAATAAACTTAAAACAGGAAGCTAGCTATATAAGCGAAGGTTTATTAGCGCAAATAGCTGAACCTAAAGTGATTAAATATCTTTCTCCCCAAAACCACTGTGTCAACGGCCTGGATGACAGGTCTGAAAGCTATAACATCACAGCTAAGTGCTTATTATCTATCTCCATTGGTAATAAATCAGTGAAGCACCTGTTTTTAGTTTTAAATACTCCCCATAATCAAATATACATTGGCAATGATATCTTACATAGATATGCCATACAAATAGATTTGATTAATTCTTGCCTCTGGAACAGGTTAAAGGGGGACCCTGAAGTATTTCAGGATGAAAATGCAGCCCTGAAATCAAACCAGCAATTGCCATATGCCGTGAATATGCAGGTATCTAGCGATGTTATAATTCCTGCTGGGGCTGATAAATTTCATTTACCCTTACAGGTAAAGAGAGGTCAGAAATCAAAAACTTCTGAAACACTAATTTGCCTCTCCCATAGAATACAAAATCTGGGTGTCACAGTAACCTACACTCCTATGGTGAATATTGGAACTGTTCCAATACATATTGTTGTGCATAACATGACCCCACAGGATATAACATTATCCAAGGGAACCACCATAGGATATGCACTGGAATCAAGTTATTACACTTTTGGATTCCAGAATAATGTAATTGGGCTAATACCTGAAGGATACCTAATTGAAGAACAATTAATAGAACAATCCTTTGCATCCATGCCAAAGGGTCTATTTAATATTCAGTCTATTTATCCCTTCAGCTCAGAGGAAGGCATCTGTAAAATTGAAGAAGCCTCTCTAGTGTTTGATCAGCCAATCAAACAGCAAGATTACCCCAATACCCAGAGTCATGGGAGCAATGTAAATTATAATCAAGGGGATCTCACCTCTAGATTGGAAGAAGCCTATGAAATAGGACAGCCTGAAATCTTTCCAGGATTTCAGCAAATAGTCGAAGAGCAAATATCCTTAGCTAATGGCTGTTCCAGCGATGATGAACGCCAACAGCTGCAAGAACTCCTGATGGAGTAAAAGGATATTTTTGCTAAGGATTAGTGTGGTACTACAGACTTGCACATTGCAAGAATACAAACAGATCCTGATGCGCCACCTGTATTTGTCAAACAATACAGACTTCCCTTAGCCTCATATGATTCTCGTGCAGAGATCATAAGGAATTTGGAAGAAAGAGGTATTATCAGACAGGTGCACAGCTCTTATAATAATCTTATTCTAGGTGTCCTTAAGCCCAATGGACAATGGCGTTTGTGTGCTGACTTAAGACAGCTAAACAAACGAGTATACATGTCTGGCTGGCCTGTACCATACATTGACCAGTGCCTAGCACAAATGCAGGGATCCAAAATATTCACTGCCATTGATTGTGCACAGGTATATTGGACCATAAAGGTACATGAAGAGGACCAATATAAACTAGCATTCTCCTTCCAAAAGGTTCAGTATGCATTCCAGAGACTTCCATTTGGATACATAAATTCTGGACATGAATTTGCTGTATTCATGCATAAGGCTATTCCTGACGCACTGGAAAGGGGGACCTTATCTTATGTTGATGATGTTTTAATCAAAAGCACAGACTTTGAAAAACACATTGCAGAGCTTAAACACGTCCTCAGCCAACTTAAAAGGGCAGGTGTCAAATTATCCCTACAAAAAGCTCAATGGTGCCGCACTCGTGTAAACTTCTTGGGAAATGAAGTTACCTCTGAAGGATTAAATCCCCAAAAGAAAAAGGTGGAAGCTATAGTGAATTCTAAAAACCCAACTAACTTAAAGGAATTGAGATCATTCCTGGGTATGACAAATTATTCTCGCAAATTCATTGATAATTATGCGGAATTAGCTAAACCACTACTACTTCTTCTAAAGAAAGATGTGAAATGGCACTGGAGTGAGTCTCAAGAGACAGCCATCAGAGAGCTGAAGAGAAAACTCACTCAAGCACCTTGCTTAGCGTACCCTGAAGGTGGTAAACCTTTCTTCTTAGAGACAGGTTACACAGATATAAGCATGAGTGCTGTTTTATACCAAAAGCATGATAATTTGAACAAAGCCATTGCTTATGCGAGCAAAAATCTATCCCCAGTAGAAATAAAGTTTAACGATTGCGAAAAAGCCCTCTTATCTACTGTATGGGCTCTACAAAATTTCCGCAGCTATATACAGGGCGAGAAAATTATTGTAGAAACGGCCCACCAGCCTTTGCTATATTTGCAAAGTGAGAGAATAAGAGATGGGAATTTGTCTAATAGCCGCATAACAGCGTGGATTCTTTCCTTACAAGGCTGGCCCTTAGAAATTCGCTACAAGCAGAATAAAAAGAATCCAGTTGCACAAGGGCTTGCTGAGCTCCACGACTGTACTGCTAGAGATCCTGGGGAAGAATTATCAGAAGATGATTTTCTGGAAGAACAATTGCTTTCCCCGTATAAAATGTACAATGAGGACCATTGTCAAACATTACCTTGGGTATATGTTGATGGTTGTTCTTACCATGCCACTATTGGTAATGAGCGCAGATTAGTCGCTGGCATTGGTATAACTGGGACAAATGGATTCCCAAATGTGTCTATGGGTTTCAACATTGGACCAAGATCCAGTCAAGTTGTTTTCAAAACCATTGAAATGGCTATTGAACATGGTATTCATGAATTTGTGATCATAACTGACTCAAATTATGTGCGTGACAGTTTTGTTGAATACCTGCAAACTTGGAAAAGAAATGGCATGCAGAAAAGCAATAACAAACCAGTCAAGCATGGCAAGTTGTTCTGCGAGATTGATAATCTGGTGGTATCCAATGATTTAACCATACACTGGAAAAAGACCAAGGGTCATTCCAGAGTTCTAGGTCCTGATAAGGAAGGCAATGACCTTGCAGATTCGTTAGCCAAACAAGGAGCCATAACTGGAGAACTCCTTAATATTGACCACTTAATGGGTGCAATTCAGGTAGAAGCCATTACCAGAAACCAGGCAAAACAACAGAGTGAGCCTAACTTGGTACAATGGAGTCAGGATTCTCCTATTGAGGACCTGATCACTAGTCAAAAAGAAGACCCCATTGTAGGCATCTTCTATAAACACATAGAAGATCCTGAAAGCAACCCCATCTCAAAAGATGATTGTACTGGCAAAGAAGATCTTAGAATCTTAATAAAATCTAGATCACAATTCAAGTTACAGGATGGTTTGTTAATTAGAACCTCCAAAACTGGCATCCAGCAGTGGGTAGTACCCACCAAGTTCAGAGGTCTAATGCTTCAACATGCCCATGATGCTCCCACATCTGGTCATCGTGGTGCCAAACTCACGTATGAAATATTACGTGATTATGCTTTTTGGCCACACATGTTGAAAGATATTCAAACCTACTGTCAAGGGTGTTTAATCTGCCCACAGTTCCAACCCACTACATCAACGCATAGAGCGCCATTGCAGAAAAGGGGGATGGTAATGCCATGGTCAGATATACAAATCGATTTTATTGGCCCGGTAACAAGATCATCAAGAGGTAACAAATACATGTTAACCGTAACATGCCTGTTCACTAAATGGGTAGAGTGCATTAGTGCACCTAACAATAGTGCTGAAACATGTGCAGCGTTGCTCTTCAACCATGTATTTTCCAGATTTGGTTTACCCCAAAGAATCGAATCAGATCGGGGGACCCACTTCACTAGCGAAGTGATGACCAAAATGTGGAAAATACTAGGGGTTAAAAGAAAGCTCCATATTGCTTATAGAGCTGCCTCAAGTGGTGGTATAGAGCGTTACAACCAGTCCATTGTTAAAATCCTCAAAAAGTTTGTGAGTGAAACAGGTAAAGATTGGGATGTAAAACTACCTCTAGTCTTAATGGCATTAAGAGCAACTCCAAGTAGTGCTACCAAAATGTCACCTTTTGAGCTGATGACTGGTAGAAGAATGGTTCTACCTCAGCATCTGCTATACCGTACATCAGACCAAAACTTGATAAACGCTGCCAAAACACATCAATATGTGGAGAACTTAAGAAAACATCTGCAATATGCCTTTGCATTTGCTCAAAGGAATTTAGAAAGAGCCGCAACCGCCACCAAAACCTATTATGATCTCAAAATGTCCAAAAAGGAATATGAAATAAATGATAAAGTTTATCTTTATAACTTTGGAAGAGATCAGGTTAGGGAGAAGAAATCTCTTCCCTCATGGAAAGGTCCTTTTGTCATTACTGACAAAATATCTCCAGTGGCCTATAAAATAAGAATCCCCAAAAATGAAGGTTTCATAGATAAATGGGTCCATATCAATCAATTGCGGGCATGTCATCCCAGATCCCAACTACAAGTCATAGAGGGAGAATGAAGTGTCATATCCCCAAATGAACTAAAGACATACTGTAGTTTAAAGATGCCTAACTGATAAACATGAAGGCTCAAAATTGACAGACTATCTACATAAGAGACTGTCTATGTTGTATATGGCCAACATCCTCACCGAGTACCACTGACTTTGATCCAATTCAAACACATGTGTCCTACATATATTTGAATTTGAAAGGGGGAATTATGTCAGGGTAAAGGTCAATGACATAATATATATATATATATATATATATATATATATATATACTAATATATATACGTAAATGAAATAATATAAAAAGGATGTGTGTATATATGAAGCCGTCTATTTTATCAGATGTACTATAGAATAGAAATTCTGATGTCAGGATTTAACTCAAAAACCCCTACCAGATGGGAGCTGGGTGAATACACGTTTATCAGGATTGGAAATCAGCATGGCTTTGAAACACCACCTCCTGCGGTGTGAGCACACAGACATTTTCCAAAAGGAACTAACTCAGTGACCATGCTCATTTGACTATATGCAGAGTTTTATGACTCTAAGACATTTGGCCTGCCCAATTTAATACAGTCACTTAGAGGAATGTTGGGGAAGTAATTTTTACAGAGAACAGGATACAGGCCCATATATGGGTTTCCTCCAAGGGAAATGCCGATCCGTCTGAAGAAATGTGAGAGATGCAAACATTCTTCAAAGGAGCTGAAAATTGACAACTGCCTGTCAAGTGACTCAGGCTGTGTGGCTGATAACACCAGAATGCACGTGACACAGACAATGTGTCTGGGGTTAGAATAACATAGAGAAAGCACATGATTTGAAAACAACAACTTTGAAAACAACATTTCAGCATTATAAGAAAATATATATATTTTTAATGGATATGTGACGGTCTTTTATATGATAATAAATATAAACGCATTGTATTAATAGATAATTGCTGCATGGGATATTCATATAGGAAATAAATTCAAAATTAGTATAGATTAAATAGCCATTTTAATAATCCCATATTTGAAGTGCATATATATAACATGAATCTTCTATTTTTCAGATGGATCGTAGAGAAGACAATGCAGACAAAACTATTGGAAATATAAAAATAAGCTGTTATTTGTATAGAAATGCCAGGATACTGATAAAATTATAATGCATTTTAAGCTAATAATTAGCAGTGTTAAATTGCTTTAATATAATACAATGTTAATAATATAAAACATGACATTTCATATAAAAACAATCAGGAAATTAATCTGATGCCACTTCACCTATAATTAATATTGGGAGAGATTAATACAAGAAATTATGGCATTTATTACATAGTTTAAAGAAATATTTCACTGGCTAAAAATGTTGGTTAAATGAATTTGTATGTATTGTCATGCTGCATTGTTTTTGTACTGTCTGTTTGTAATGCTGCCACCTGGTGTTATGTTGCGAGAACTACAGCCAGAAGGTTCTTTCTGGCTGTTAAAAAATGAAATTTCCAAGGGCCAATCCGATTAGACTTCCCAGATAACCAATGGGAAGGCCAGCTCCCGTAGTGCCACCCACATGATGTCATCATTGATGTCATCAATGATTGAAAACATGTAAGCAAAAGAGAAATAGGTAAGAAGGCTGTTTTAACTTTGGATGATATCTGCTGCTGGGCATTTTGAAACCAATCTAAACAAGCTGACTACCTCCTTCTCATTGATTGCAAAAATTACTTATCTGTCTTCTGAGATGACCTAAAGACCGCTACGAATTGGTTCAAAATTGGTGAAGTATATTGTATTTTAAATTGGTAGTCATAAGCCTAGGTATTGTTTAAATCTGTATCTGATTTTCTAAGTAAATCATCTGTGCAAGTTCTGATATTGTAAGTTAATTCTGTATTAGGATAAATTGCAGTTAAATAGCAGAATATATATATTACCCTATTGCCTAAGAGCACAGCTTAGAATTGTATTGCTTGGATGTTAAAAGATTTGTAAATAAGGTGGGTTTTTAAGATAAGCGTGTATGAATTTTGCATAGCATATTTAAATAGTTTTCAAGTGCATCTAATATTATTTAATTTCCTTTTATTGCAAATATATTTCAATATGTTTCATGGATATTAACTAAATAAAAGAGTTCAGGTATTTATATTAATTGTATGGTCTAGTAGATGCATGGTTGATTAGGGTTTCTATTTTTAAGGAAAATGATTATAAGATTGTGTTTATAACCCTGCCATAAACTGATATATTATTTGGATAGCACTACTTTTCATAAATATACTGACACACCTAACACCCTAACATGAACCCTGAGTCTAAACACCCCTAATCTTACACTTATTAACCACTAATCTGCCATCGCCGACACCTACATTATATTATAAACCCCTAATCTGCCGCTCCGGACACCGCCGCCACCTACATTATACTTATGAACCCCTAATCGACTGCCCCCAACATTGCCAAACCCTACATTATATTTATTAACCCCTACACTGCCCCCATGTTGTCGCAACTATATTAAATGTATTAACCCCTAATCTGCCGCAGCCAACGTCGCCACCACTATAATAAAGTTATTAACCCCTAAACCTAAGTCTAACCCTAACACCCCCCCTAATTTAAATATAATTTAAATATTCTTAATAAAATTACTACAATTAAATAAATTATTCCTATTTAAAACTAAATACTTACCTATCAAATAAACCCTAAGCTAGCTACAATATAACTAATAGTTAAATTGTAGCTATCTTAGGGTTTATTTTTATTTTACAGGCAACTTTGTATTTATTTTAACTAGGTAGAATAGTTATTAAATAGTTATTAACTATTTAATAGCTACCTAGCTAAAATAAATACAAAAGTACCTTTAAAATAAATCCTAACCTAAGTTACAATTACACCTAACTCTACACTATCATTAAATTAATTACCTAAGCTACCTACAATTAATTACAATAAAATAAAATAAAATAAAGTACAAAAAACAACAAACACTAAATTACAAAAAATAAAAAAGAATTACAATTTTTTTAGACTGATTACACCTAATCTAATCCACCTAATAAAATAAAAAAGCCCCCCAAAATAATAAAATTCCCTACCCTATACTAAATTACAAATAGCCCTTAAAAGGGCCTTTTGCGGGGCATTGCCCCAAAGTAATCTGCTCTTTTACCTGTAAAAAAAATACAATACCCCCCAACATTAAAACCCACCACCCACACACCCAACCCTACTCTAAAACCCACTCAATGCCCCCTTAATAAAACCTAACACTAACCCCTTGAAGATCACCCTACCTTGAGACATCTTCACCCAGCCGGGCACAAGTGGACCTCCAGAGGGGCAGAAGTCTTCATCTGTTCCGGCCAGAAGAGGTCCTCCAGAGGGGTAGAAGTCTTCATCCATGCGGCATCTTCTATCTTCATCCATCCAGAGCGGGTCCATCTTCAATCCAGCCGACGCGGAGCATCCTCTTCAAATGAAGTCCAACTGAAGAATGAACGTTCCTTTAAATGACGTCATCCAAGATGGCGTCCCTTCAATTCTGATTGGTTGATAGGATTTTATCAGCCAATAGGAATTAAGGTAGGAAAAATTCTATTGGCTGATGCAATCAGCCAATAGGATTGAGCTTGCATTCTATTGGCTGATTGGAACAGTTATTACCAGCCCCGGTTCTGCCCTGCACTGTCACTGCTGCTGTCAGTGTTTTGTCAGATGACACCTTAAATTCCTCTCACCGCTGCGTGTTTTTGGATTGGATGAATGAATAAAGCTATTTGGGCGTGTCACTGAGTGTAACTTCCAATCGGAGGGTTGTGTGGTATTTGCAATTAATTTTGAGTTTAGAGGGGGCATTCAGGGATGCACACAGTATATAATTTTGTGATAATACCGCCCATGTCAGCTATGCTAGCCAATTGCAGTCAGAATGTTAAAAAAAGGACTTTTGCATTGCCGGTATTTGTAATGCCGGCACCGACTAGGACAAAATGAACAAATGAACAATCGGGAGGGACACAGGGACAGCGCCTCCAAACAGGGACAATCCCAGTCAGTGGATGCTTTAACACATTGTTTGCTGCAATTGCATTGCAATAGCCAACCTCCCCAGTATCCCAGAGTGGTTTCTGGAGTAGAAACAGCACTAGCTGTCATTATGTTAGGAAATCATCCTCTGTTTATCAGTTGTTAGCTAATCATCTCTTCTAAAGCCAATTAGGGACACATTTGTGGTAGGGTTATGCGTGCAAAGCGTGCCAGTTCTTCAAACTGGAAAACCCACAATTTTAAGACTTACAAGAAAATGAGAAAAATAAATAAAGTATATTGCAAAGTTGCTGAACTCTGCATAATTAAACAATCTATATTATTACAATCTCAGATGTTTGCTGTCCCTTTAAGAAAAAGGTTCATAGGTGGAATTGTGGAAATTAACCATTGTTAACCATTGGTAAATCATCTATAACTACTGAGTTCCTAAAATAAAATTTTAAAAAAATACAACAAAAAATAAACATAAAAGACAGAGTAGTAAACCCACAAAATATTTATATAGTGATCATAAGCAATACATACTCTGACTTTTAATCCTTGTTTATGTTGTTAGCTTGGCAGGCACATCTAACTAAAATAGAGCTTTAGCTGATGCCCATTCTGCACTGGTATATTTTGAATGGCTTCCTGGCTTTTTCTGGGCTAGATAAATACACTCACAAAGTTTAATGACCACTGTTATCTAGTTACCTCACATCGTAATGTCTCTTCCAGGCAATAAAAATAGATATAACACAATTCCACATACTGACTCTTTTGGCTGTGCTTCAATAATGCATGATTATGTCTACATTGTTTTGTGACTCTGCTAAGTAATGCAGCAGCTTGAAAATTGAGAAAAGCAGCAGTTGGGAAAGCTGATAGCATTTACAAGTGTGTTGCTAGATTTTGAGCATTATCTGCGTGGAGGATCAGAAAGTGCTTTCACATAGCATCAGTAAGTCTGAAATTGGATCAAGGACAATTCCAGTAAGAATCTGTCCAGAAACACTACGCCCAGGGTCAAAATATCACTGGTGCCTTCTGGATATTTTATTCAGCATAGACTAAGCATCTGCTGTGAAGAACTGATGTACTCGCTGAGCCAAATATCAGCTTCACAACACTGACACACTATTACTGTGTATGGAGACTGGCAGGTGGCTAAACCAAGAATATGCAAGCGTGCTGCTCATTTGTAATAGGCTGCTTGTTTTCAAGCAGTGAATATATGCTATTTACAGTTATATTGTGCTCATAGCATAAAACACTGTGACAGTCTACTCACATTTTATCTCATGGCAACATCATTTTAATTTAACCTCATCCACAGATGTATCAACATGATGTAAAAAAAACTAACTGAAATGAATATGCTTTCCACACATTCATTTAAACACCATATTTGTGAATAACTGGCTCCCATTAATATCCATCAGAATTTTGGTGTGAATTGCATCTCCCAAATACAAAACGGTTGTGATTGGTGACTTCATGTGACTGATGCTCCTGACTGGTTTACTGGCCATGTCCTGCTGATGCTGATTGACATAAACTAAACTGTAAATTAAATGTATTGCTTACCACAGGGCTGGGAAACAACATTTTCCTGCACTTTATTTCTATATGGCACACATGAACTAGGACTGTCTATGTGTGAATAGCTAATAAAATGCACTGAAATAAGAGACAGCCTTTGAGGCTTAGAAATCAGAAAACAACCTAGATTTAGCCTTCAACAAAGAATACCAAGAGAACAAGGCAAATGTGATGATACAAATAAATTGGAAATTTGTTTAAAATTGCATGCCCTATCGGAATCATGAAAGTTTTATTATTTAAGACTAATTGAATACACTACTATAATTTAATTAAAAAAGGACAGGTTGCTGAGGATTTTAAAACCATATTTTCTTCCAAACGTGCATTGATTTAACAATATATTGCTATTGATTGACAATATAGAATATTTAAGTATACCTTAAAAGGTATTAAAAAAAGGGATACATTTTTGTATTCCAGAGGAAAAGCAAGGATGAGTGTGTGTTCATGCATGTGTGCATAAGACTGTGTACGAGTGCATGTGACTATGGGGTCAATTTATTAAGCTCTGTATGGAGCTTGATGCCCCGTGTAGCCTGTAGGCTCGCCGGAAACAGAAGTTATGAAATAGCGGTCTAAAGACTGCTGCTCCATAACCTGTCTGCCTGCTCTGAGGCGGCAGACAGAAATCAACCCGATCGAATACAATCTGGTTAATTGACACCCCCTGCTAGTTGCCGCGAATCTGCAGGGGGCGGCACAAGAACTGCTGGTGCAATGATAAATGCCGACAGCGTATGCTGTCGGCATTTATCGATGTGGGGCGGACATAATACGCTACATCATATCATGTCTGTCCGCACTATAATAAATATACCCCTAAGAGTGTACGAGTTGTACGAGTGTGTGTGTGTGTGGGAAGTATATAGGACTACAAAGAAACAAAAGCATGATTTAAAAAAAAAAAAAAACTATATATATATATATATATATATATATCTTCTTCTAATCCCCTCATCTAATTCTACTCCAGTTTCTAACTTTACTATAACTGTTGGTGACATCACTATCTCCCCATCACCCCAAGCCCGCTGCCTAGGAGTTACACTTGACTCCAATATGTCCTTCATACCCCACATCCGACCGCTCTCTTCATCCTGTCGCAACCACCTACGCAATATCTCCAAAATGCATCCTTTTACTGAGTGCTGAAACTACTTAACAGCTAATCCATTCCCTAGTAATTTCCCGACTTGACTACTGTAACAACCTACTAACTGGCCTTCCTCTCTCCCTCCTCTCCCCCTTCAATCCATCCTTAAGGCCTCTGCTAGGCTAATACACCTCTCCCAATGCTCTGTATCCACTGCACACCTCTGTGAGTCCCTTCACTGGCTCCCCATTCACTCTGACCAACAAAGCTCTTACCAATGCAGCCCCCCCACCTGTCCATACTCATCAACAAATATACTCCAGCCCGTCCCCTAAGATCCAACAACTATCTACTCCTTGCCTTATCTACCATCACCTCCTCCCATGCTAGACTACAAGACTTCTCTCGTGCGGCACCAACCCTCTGGAACGCACTTCCTCGATTTGTCAGAATTTCCCCCAACCTCTCCTGCTTTAAACGCTCCCTAAAGGCCTCTAGTTATGAAGCTCCGTATGTACCTGCCTTTGCCGGCCCCAATACGCTCGCCTAAGCTCGCCTCATTGGATCAGCCAATCGGATTGAACTTCAATCTGATTGGCTGATTGCATCAGCCAATCAGATTTTTCCTACCTTAATTCTGATTGGCTGATAGAATCCTATCAGCCAATCGGAATTCGAAGGGCGCCATCTTGGATGACGTCACTTAAAGGAACCTTCATGTGTCGGGTAGTCGTCGGTGAAGAAGGATGTTCCACGCCGGAGGTCTTGAAGATGTAGCCGCTCCTCGTCGGGTGGATGAAGATGTCTGCCGGTCCAGATGTCCTCTTCTGCCCGGATAGGATAAAGACTTCTGCCAGTCTGGATGTCCTCTTCTGCCCCATCGGATGAAGACTTCGGACCGGCTGGGTGAAGACGACTCAAGGTAGGGAGATCTTCAGGGGGTTAGTGTTTTTTTAAGTGGGGGTTTGGGTGGGTTAGAGTAGGGGTATGTGGGTGGTGGGTTTTAAAGTTGGGGGGGTTGTATTTATTTTTACAGGCAAAAGAGCTGATTACTTTGGGGCATGCCCCACAAAAAGCCCTTTTAAGGGCTGGTAAAAGGTTACTTTTTAATGTAGAATAGGCTAGGGACTTTTATTATTTTTTTTTTATTATTTTATTAGGGGGCTTAGATTAGGTATAATTAGTTTAAAATTCTTGTAATTTTTTTTTATTTTCTGTAATTTAGTGTTTGTTTTTTTGTAATTTAGTTTAGTTTATTTAGTTGTATTTAATTGTAGGTATTGGTAGCTAATTTATTTAATTAATTTAATGATAGTGTAGTGTTAGGTTTAATTGTAACTTAGGTTAGGATTTATTTTACAGGTAATTTTGTAATTATTTTAACTAGTTAGCTATTAAATAGTTAATAACTATTTAATAGCTATTGTACCTAGTTAAAATAAATACAAAGTTGCCTGTAAAATAAATATAAATCCTAAAATAGCTACAATGTAATTATTAAGTATTTAGTTTTAAATAGGATTAATTTAGTTAATAAGAGTACTATTATTTAGATTTATTTAATTAATATTTAAGTTAGGGGGGTGTTAGGGTTAGTGTTAGACTTAGGTTTAGGGGTTAATAATTTTATTATAGTGGCGGCGGTGTAGGGGGGGCAGGATAGGGGTTAATAAATTTATTATAGGTGGCGGCAGTATAGGGGGGAAGGATAGGGGTTAATAGATATTATGTAGGTGGCGGCGGGGTCCGGGAGCGGCAGTTTAGGGGTTAACATATTTATTATAGTTGTGGCGGGGTCTGGGAGTGGCGGTTTAGGGGTTAACATTTATTATAGTTGTGGCGGGGTTCGGGAGCGGCGGTTTCAGGGTTAACATATTTATTATAGTTGCGGTGGGGTCCGGGAGCGGCGGTTTAGGGGTTAACATATTTATTATAGTTGCGGCGGGGTCCGGGAGCGGCAGTTTATTTAGTTGAGGCAGTGTAGGGGGGGCAGATTAGGGGTGTTTAGACTCGGGGTACATGTTAGGGTGTTAGGTGCAGACATCTCCCATCGAAATCAATGGTATATCGGGCAGCAGCGAACACGAGCTTTCGCTATGGTCAGACTTCCATTGATTCCTATAGGATCCGCCGCCTCCAGGGCGGCGGATTGAAATCCAGGTACGCTGGCCTAAAATAGTGGCGAGCATACCTGGTAGTAGTTTGATAACTACCAAAAGTAGTCAGATTGTGCCGAACTTGCATTTGGAACATCTGGAGTGACGTAAGCATCGATCTGTGTCTGACTGAGTCCGGCGGATCGAAGCTTACGTCACTATATTCTACTTTTGCCAGTGTGTAGGGCTTGATAACTTAGGCGAATCAGCCTCGCCACAAATACGCTGCGGAATTCCAGCGTATTTGTGGTTGATGGCTTGATAACTAGAGGCCAAAGACCTTCTTTTTCAGGGAAGCCTATCACCAAATCAGTAACTAATGAATTCCACTCGCCTATTAGTTGCCCTCATCTAACTCCACACTAACATCATTACCATCTTTGCAGTCCCCACCTCCTGTTTCTCACCCTCCTACCCATTTAGATTGTAAGTTCCCAGGGGAACAGGGCTCCCAACTCCCCCTGTATTTGTTTGTTAAATTTTGTCTGGTGTCTCATATTGTACTGTCCTTTTATTTTTTGTTACCCATGGACAGCGCTGCGGAATCTGTTGGCACTTTATAAATAAATAATAATAATAAAATAATAATTATATATATAAAAATGTAATTGTAAAACCAAGTAGGGTCATAACACCCTAAGGGTTATTTTTTTCAGCAAGTAAGCTGAAGTCAGTGGGCTGAGGTCAAGAGGGGCGGAGACCAGGGTATATGAAAGGACTTGTAAACAGGAACTTGTCAACTCACCTGTTTCTTCTGCCTTCAGTACAATCCTCTCCCTTTGTTTCAGTTTGTTTTTCTTGCAGATTGAATGGCCATTAGATCTCATTAAGAGATGCAGAGTATATGTTGTCTTGCTTAATGGTCCACACTGGCAGGAGGCTGAATATTCATTTGGACCCAGTGCATTGCAAATGGTAGTATGGAGCAGGGGTGTAACTAGACCTTACAGGGCCTAGGGTTGCCACCTCAGTCCATGTTTTCCTGGACACTTATGAGTTACACATGCTGCAGAGTGTGGAGGGAAGAACAAGAATAGTGCTGTCCATGTTCACTATTCTCTGTGCTTTCTAGCAATACAATGCATTTTCCTCCATGCACACCCTGCAGCATGTGTAACTCATAAGTGTCCAGGAAAACATGGCCGAGGTGGCAACCTTAACTGTGCCCCTGGGGCAGAGTTTGTGCTGTGGCTCTTTCCTTAACACCCTTTCTGGCTGTTTGCAATCAATAGAGAAAAAGAGAGCCATCGGCTATATAGGACCAAGATATGCTGCTTCTCTGTGACTGTAAGCCATGCTTACCCCTTGGTTAACGCTTACGTAGCCATTTTGGAGACCCGGCCTCTGTATTTGTTAAGGCAAACCCACACACTTTCCATATATTGTGAGCCTAGTTTTGCAAGAGGGGGACACACAGAGGGGCCCAACATGATGAAGGTGGAGCCCAGGGCCCCCTGTAGCAATGCCATTACTTATTGCAGGGCTAAATGAGCCTCCTAGATTTATAGCCTGGCCTCAATTGAGACCTCTGATCCCCCTGTAGCTATGAACCTGGCATGGATCCTTCCTGGCTGATGGAAGATTGGCCTAATGGCTTTGGAGGCTTCTCAACCCTAAGGGCATGCAGTGTCTAGTGACATCACCTTTATTAAGGGGTGCAGCAATAAAGTGGTATGTTTTCTTATATTGGGTTTGTTAAGAATTTTATTTCAGACTTTAAATGTATGACTTTATTAGCATTTATGAGAACAGTGTATAATTTAAAGGGACAGTCTACAATAGATTTTTTATTGTTTTAAAAGATAGATAATCCCTTTATTACCCATTCCCCAGTTTTGCATAACAAACACAGTTATATTAATATACTTTTTACCTCTGTGATTACCTTGTATCTAGGAACCTTCTTCCAGCCCCCTGATCACATGACTGTGACTGTTTATTATCTATTGTCTTAAATTTAGCATTGTATTGTGCTAGATTTTAAATAACTTTCTGTGCCTGAACACAGTGTTATCTATATGGCCCACGTGTACTTTCTGTCTCTTTGTGTTGAAAAGAGATTTAAAAAGCATGTGATAAGAGGCAGCCCTCAAAGGCTTAGAAATTAGCATATGAGCCTACCTATGTTTAGTTTAAACTATGAATACCAAGAGAAAAAAAGCAAATTTAATGATAAAAGTAAATTGGAAAGTTGATTAAAATTAAAAGTCCTATCTGAATAATGAAAGTTTAATTTATACTAGACTGTCCCTTTAACAAATAAATAATTTTAATTCATAAAAAGTTCATATGCTACATTATAATAGCTGTGAAACTTCCAAATACACATTACTTTGTCCTATGACAGTTTTTTAGTCCTAATACTGCATATATTCAATATGAGCAAACATGACTATATTTACAGTGCAAAAGAATGTTAGCTTGCTGACATGCATTAATGTATTGATGTATTTGTTATTACAAGAACATAAATATTATCATAGAAGTTTTTGAAGTTTCTACGTATAACTGCTTCCATATGCAATACAACACTTTTACTAAAACCAATTAAATTTAAAGCACGTTTCGCAGTTGTAACAAAAAGCCAAGGTTTAAATTATGAATATGGAAGTGTACTGGAGACCTAGCTTACTAATGAAGCTTATTCTCCAAGTTAGAGACTTGAGGAAGATCTTGCAGATGGGTTGGCCAGAGTTTAGCCCAATGGACCTGGAACAGAGGCTAAGTTTAAAGTTAACTGTGAAGGGAAAGCTGTCTTCCTTGGTGTCCTTGATATTCTTTATCTGTAGCTCAAATCTTGCACACTCAAGTTCATAAGTTAAGTAATATCTTGCTACTTCATATATTTAGAATAAATGATTTATGCCATTGTCCATAAGAAGGTACAGTGTGCCACTGCAAAGTTTGCACACTGCCAATGTCATCTGTTTGCCGAAATATTGTATATGAAAAGTCATATTCCATTTTTTTGTTGCTTATTTCTGATCCTATTTCTGATCCTTTCAAACCTACAGAGCTAATGATGCTGGGCTTCTCTTTGTAATGATTAGAAAGTGTTCAGTTGCGTGTTTTATTCAACATGGTAGTGTCAAAGAAGGAACTGGAAAGGTATCGCTTTAAGAAGCTTTCTTACCCTAATGCTCATTCATGAACAATGTCATCAGAAGAGCTGGATCAAATAACACTGTTGTATAGATTTTCTGCAGTCTGCATGGTAACAAGGCTCATTAAATCATCAGCAATTTAGTTTTTGCGATGCCCACCTTCCTTAAACCCAAGCACAAAGACATTTTCAGCTGTGGGGCTTATAAACAGATATATTGATCTAAACAGTATGTGCATAACAAGCAGACACTTTGCAAGGTTACTAAAATATAAGGGGCTTCAGCTCATGGGTAAAGTAAAAGTACCCTCCCTGAATTTTGCCCTAGATCTGCATAAAATCAAGCACTATAAAAAAGGATGACACAAAGGGGCCAATTTACTAAAGTGCGGACGGACATGATATGATGCAGGGTATCATGTCCGCCGCACATCGATAAATGCAGACAGCATACGTTGTCGGCATTTATCATTGCACAAGCGGTTCTTGTGAACTGCTTGTGCAATGCCGCCCCCTGCAGATTTGGGGCCAAGCTAGCATGGGGGGTCAATCAGCCCGGTCAGAGCTTGATAATTCGGCCCCAATACTTCATATTACACTTCAGACTTGATAAAGGAAGGAACTCTTCCGAACGCTTGTCAACTTATAAATTTATAGTTAGTCCAATAAAAAGTATCATTGCTTAAAGGGACACTGAACCCAAATTTGTTCATTTGTAATTCAGATAGAGCAGCAATTTTAAGCAACTTTCTAATTTACTCCTATTATCAATTTTTCTTCGTTCTCTTGCTATCATTTTTTTAAAAATAAGGCATCTAAGCTTTTTTTTGGTTTTAGTACTCTGGACAGCACCTTGGTGGATGAATTTATCCACCAATCAGCAAGGACAACCCAGGTTGTTCACCAAAAATGGGCCGGCATCTAAACTTACATTCTTGCTTTTCAAATAAAGATACCAAGAGAATGAAGATAATTTGATAATAGGAGTAAATTCGAAATTTGCTTGAAATTTCATGGTCAATCTGAATCACAAAATCAAATTTTTGGGTACAGTGTCCCTTTAATGCAATACTCTTGTTATTTTGATATCTAAATCTCTGGACTAACACGGCTACTCCAATCAACATGACTTAGAATGAAAGAAATGGGGTGTCAATCAGCCCATTCGGAGCTTGATAATTCAGCCCCAATACTTCATATTACACTAACATCCAAATGGCATTAAAGGAACACGAAACCTAAACATTTCTTTCATGACTTAGATAGAGCATTCAATTTTCCCAATTTACTTCTGTTATCTAATGTGTTTTATTCTCTTGGTATTCTTTTTTTAAAAGCATACCTAGGTAGGCACAGGAGATGGGGGCTAGTTGCTGATTGGTCACTGCATATATTTGGCTCTTTTTATTGGCTTATCAATGTCTTCAACTAGCTCCCAGTAGTGCATTGCTGCTCTTTCAATAAAGTATACCAAGAGAATAAAGCAAAATTTGAGAATAGAAGTAAATTGAAAAGTTGTTTAATATGACATGCTCTATCTGAATCATGAAAGGCAAATTTTCATGTCCCTTTAAGTACAGACTTTACAGTGAAAATAAAAAGAGTAGACTACATTAATATCCATATTTATAGGAAGTGATGTAAGTAAATGTTTATTTTATTTAACTGAAACTAGGGGAAGTCATTATCCTGTACAGGTGCTTTCTGCCATTGGGAAGAGAGAGCTAAAGGGGCGCTACGTACATATATACAATCGCCTCACTTTATGTCTTTGGAAACCAGCAACCAGGAGAAAAATGCCCACACCCACACGTGTACATCTGAAATCACCTTACTGCTTGCAAGGTAGAGAGGGAAAAAGAAGGTAAGGAGTGGTAAAATGACACAGAAGAGATCATAGGCAGAAGGGATCAAAAGGATATATAATGGGGGAGGAAAAGACGAGATTAGAGAAAGAAACTGGAGAAATGGAGAAGTAAATGATATGCAGTGGTCAGAAAGAAAGAACTGAAAGAAGAGGGCTGAACTAAGAGAGAGAAGGGAATAGATGAGTGGTGGGAAGAGAGGGGGAGGAAAGAGAGAACATGGGAAAAGTAATGAAAAAAGAAACTGAAATGGGGAATTCAATAAATTCACTAGGTAAGGCAGGAAATTAGGTTTTTTATAGATATGTTTCTTAAAGCTATGTAAGTCATAGTGTAAGTTTATATTCAATAATTCCATCACTGCCAGCTTCTCTGTGTTCATTGCTGTTTAGTTTGAGGTGGTTGCTTCATTACAAAGATCCTTTCCTATTATATAATACAAACAAGTTCAGAAATAATGATACTCTGCAGGTTCTGCATTCTTTGTTGTCCTTGTAATGTTTTTAAATCTTTTCAATCCATTCGAACGTGGGAAGTTTTAAGAGTGAACTGGAATTGCATTTCAATGATGTTGTTAGCATATACAAAAGATGCATTTCATGGTAAGATGACAAACAAGATAGACTTTATGCTCTAATTTACACTGGGACTTACTGAAAGGCTTTACATTGGAAATTGTAACCTTGTACATTTCTATTCATCTGCTTCCTACAGGTGAAAAGCTCTATTGAATCCAATTACAGCAGATTTCTTGATGCTACTAACTATCGATTAAGTTCACTTGGGTTCATAAGACAATAAAGTACAGAATATACTTATGTTTATATAATGAATGTGCAGATGCCAAACTGTTTCCAATGAGATGCTAAGCTATAGTATGGTAATGTGCATAATGTTTAAAAGGACAGCTGTTTTTGCATAGGGTATATTAGCAGTTAAACGGATATTAAAGAGTTAAAATAAAATGTGTTAAATGCTAATGTGTTAGACAATTGTATTATTGCACTGCTATTTGCATACACTGTAGCTGCAGATGTGTTAAACACATAGGTAAAGTCAGCTCCAACAGCAAAGTACTACTGGGAGCTAGCTGAGAACATCTGGTGAGCCAGTAAGAAGAGGCATTTGTGTATAGCTACCAATCACCAGATAGCTCCCAGTAGAACATCCCTGATCCTGAGCCTACCTATGTATGCTTTTCCACAAATGATGCCAAGAGAACAAAGTAAATGTGCTAAAAGAAAGAAAATTGCATGCTCTATTTGTACTTTCATATAATCTTAAACACTAAAAATAAAAAAAAATTGTTAACCCCTTACAAACTGGGAATTTCAGAGAAAAATGTGTCTAAAAGACAAGAGAATTTTTGTTATCACTCCATTTAAACAGAAATAGAACCCTGTGTTTTTGTAATTAAATATCAAAACTGCATATCATTTTTTTAGTAGACACCCAAGTTATTGATGTAGCCCTATTTTGATATATGTTATGCCACCGTTTGGCTGCTAAAAGCAATCATATTTTTTTACTTTTTCACAAACTTTAGGGATTTCACTGAAATTATTTACATACCGTGTATTTAATCATAACACAAATGATTGTAAAAGCATCCTCTTTGTTCAGAAATGGCAGACATGGTAATTAGAAGGCCGCTAATTGCAGCTGGGCACCACACTTCTGAAATTCCTGGCAGTAAAGGGGTTAATCAGGTAGCCTGTAAGGTTAAGTTTTGCAGTAGTGTAGAGATTACTCTCCCACCTGACACATCCCACCTCCTTGATCCCTAACTGATCCCTTCCAAACAGCTCTCCCTCACCCACCCACCCTCCCTCCTCACCCCCATCTTAGGTAGTGGCAGACAGTCTGCCAGTATGAAGTTTTAAAACATTCTTTTTTATTATTGATTAATATTTTTTTTCTGCAGTGTAGGATCCCCACTTACCTTCCCACTTCCCTGATACCTTCCCAACAGCTCTCTAACCCTTCTCCCTCATAATGATTTCAGCCATCTTAGTTACTGTCAGCTATCTGCCAGTACCCAGTTTATACATATTTTAATGTATTTATTAATTTAAAAAAATAGTTTCTGTAGTGTAGCACTCCCCCCGTACCCTCCCCACCTATCATTTTGTAGGGCCCACCTTTTCCCTTCCATGAGTTAATGTCTAATGAGTGTAAAGGTTCAAACGGAGAAACCTACAAGACCAAATTAAGGATCCAAGGGGGAAAAAATTAACTGATAATGAGCTTTATTCTGACTAAAGCTTTAACAAAATTCTGATCAGGAAGATTAGTTATTTTTGAATGATATAGAACAGAAGGAGCTGAATTTTCCCCTCTAACAAGCTAGCAGTATAAGCTCATTTCTAAACCCTTTTTTAAAAATTGCAAAATTCTGGAATCCAAAACTAATGAGAATTAAAATACTGCTTTTAACACCAAATAGGTCTTTTTAGGTTTTTCCTGCTTTCTGAGAGATTTTTCTTGTAGCAGGATTCCTAGGTGCCGATTTACTTACTGTCGGACGGACACAATCCACTGTAGCGCTCATGTCCGCTCGACATTGCTGAATGTCGACAGCATACGCTGTTGGCATTTAACATTACACAAGCAGTTCTGGTGAACTGCTTGTGCAATGCCACCCCCTGCAGATTCACGGCCAATCAGCCGCTAGCAGGGGGTGCCAATAAACTCGATTGTATGCGATTGGGTGGCTTGATGTCTGCCGCCTCAGAGGAGGCAGATGAGTTCTGGAGAAGCGGTCTTAAAGGTACATGAAACCCAATTTTTTTTCTTTCATGATTCAGAAAGAGAATACAATTTTAAACAACTTTCCAATTTACTTCTTTTATCTTATTTACTTTGTTCCTTTGATATCATTTGTTGAAAAGCATATCTAGATAGGCACAGTAGCTGCTGATTGGTGACTGCACATAGATGTCTTGTGTGATTGGCTCACCTATGTGAATTGCAATTTCTTCAACAAAGGACTGAACCAAAATAGATCAAATAAGTAAATAGGAATGTTGTTTAAAATTGTATTCTCTATCTTAATCGTGAAAGAAAAATTTTAAGTTTCATGTCCCTTTAAGACCACTGCTTCTTAACTACTGTTTCCGGCAAGCCTGAAGGCTCGTGCGGAAACAGAGACATTAGGGCCGATACGGGGGTTGGTAAATAGCCCCCCTAGACTGAATCAAAGTATTTACAACAGCATCAGAAAAAACTCTCTGTTTTAAAACTCTGTGGTCAATTTCCAAGCCATCAAGTGGAGAGACTCGAAATCTTGATGATAAAACAGACCCTGTGAAAAAAGGTTGTGACGAGAGGAAGTATCGGTCACAGAGGAGAGCTGGATATCTGGACTAAGTCCACAAGCCAGGTTCTGCGAGGCCATGCTGAAGCTATCAGAATTATTGATTAGATGTTCTACTTTATTTAAGCTATCACTATTGTAAACTTAAAAAATAGGAGGAAATATATAAGCCAGATGAAAGGACCATCTCCTGACTATCTGAAGGCATCTGCATGAAAAGACCATTCCCCTGGAAGGGATTATCGACTGAGATAATCCTCTCCCCAGTTGTTCACATCTGGAATAAGAATTGTTGAAAAAAAATGCAGAAATTATTCTGGATTTGTTCTTTGTCCATTGTAGAAATTGAGAAACCTCCATTAGTAGAGAGCTGTGGGTTCCTCCTTGATGATTAATATATACTACAGCCATGACATTGTCCAAGTGAAAACACATGTAAATCTCATCCTTCAGAAGAGGCCAACTCTGAAGATTTGGTTACGTGGAGAGAGATGGGGAGTGCTAAAAAAAGCTGTGGGATGGATATATTTTGAGTTTCTATATATGTTAAAAATCGCTAGTTTGTTAATTTGCGCAATCTTACTGGATACTTATATGTTAACTAATATACAGTACCTTAAATAAATTGTGGTACCTTAGATAAATCTAAGCGTGTCTAAACATGTGTCTCTTAAAATGTTTCTTAAATCTAAGCACTTCCAAACAGTGTCTCATATAATGTTCCCATTAACACACTCAATAAGCATAAAGTTCAATGTAAATGAAAATGCAATTTATTATAACAATACTTAATCTGAATGCTAATACACGATATGTAGTTGTTTTTATATAAACATTTCTTTATAAAAAAATTGTGGCCACAATTACGTCTCGATTCGAGGTTCAACAAAATGTGTAAAACCTCCTATGCATGCATAAAAATGTTAAAAAAAATTTGTAAATCACTTTTCTTGTATCACTGTTTTATTGTATAGTCCATTGTATTATGGACTCTTCCTACTGCAATTGAAGTCAGTTCCAGATATACTATTCCTTGTACTTGTATATGGCAATACAGTTCCTGTTAAAATTCTTAAAATAGTGTTTCTAATTGTTGTTTTTCCCCTTACCAGACCTCCGATGGCTTATTCACCTCCTCTCCCTGGGTTATGGAAGGGCTGCGTTCTGCTGTCGCTGGAGCTCGCAGGCTGATACGGTTCTTGTATTTCAGTGTCCTTGCTGTCTAGCGTTCGGAGTTCTCAGCAACTCCCTTCTAGCCAGTCATGTACCTTGCTTGTACCTCGTGACGTCAGAGGGCCAATCGGGAAATCGGTAGTCGAAAGGGGAAGTTCCTTCGGCGTTCCTCTAGGTGTTCATTGTACTTTGAGCCAGTTGAATACTCTGTGAATAATAGTCTACGCATTTTCAGGTTCTGACGTGACAATTATTAACCCCTAATTTGCCGCCCCTAACATCGCCACCACCTATCTACATTTATTAACCCCTAATCTGCCGTCCCCAATGTCGGCGCCACTATACTAAATGTATTAACCCCTAAACCTAAGTCTAACCCTAACACCCACCAACTTAAATATAATTAAAATAAATCTAAATAAAACCTACCATTAATAAATAAATAATTCCTATTTAAAACTAAATACTTACCTGTAAAATAAACCCTAAGCTAGCTACAATATAACTAATAGTTACATTGTAGCTAGCTTAGGGTTTATTTTTATTTTACAGGCAAGTTTGAATTTATTTTAACTAGGTAGAATAGTTACTAAATAGTTATTAACTATTTAATAACCACCTAGCTAAAATAAATACAAATTTACCTGTAAAATAAAACCTAACCTGTCTTACACTAACACCTAACCTTACACTACAATTAAATAAATTACCTAAATTAAATACGATTAACTAAATTAAATACAAATACCTAAATTAAAAAAACACTAAATTACACAAAATAAAAAACAAATTACAAGATATTTAAACTAATTACACCTAATCTAATAGCCCTATCAAAAAAATTTAAAAAAAATCCCAAAATTAAAAAAACCCTAGCCGAAACTAAACTACCAATAGCCCTTAAAAGGGCCTTTTGCAGGGCAAAATACAAACAACCCGCCAACAGTAAAAACCACAACCCACTTAACCATCCCCCAAAATAAAACCCTAACAAAAAAAACCTAAGCTCCCCATTGCCCTGAAAAGGGCATTTTGGTGGGCATTTAGCTCTATTGCTGCCCAAACCCTAATCTACAACTAAAACCCACCCAATAAACCCTTAATAAAAAACTAACATTAACCCCCGAAGATCCACTTACAGTTTTGAAGACCGGACATCCATTGTCAACGAAGCCATGCGAAGTCCTCAACAAAGCCGGGAGAAGTCTTCAACCAAGCCGGGAGGTCCTCCAGATGGGTAGAAGTCTTCATCCAGACGGCATTTTCTATCTTAATCCATCCGGCGCAGAGCGGGTTCATCTTCAAGACATCCGGCACGGAGCATCCTCTTCTTCCGACGACTCCCAACGAATGAAGGTTCCTTTAAGTGACGTCATCCAAGATGGCGTCCCTTAGATTCTGATTGGCTGATAGAATTCTATCAGCCAATCAGAATTAAGGTTTAAAAAATCCTATTGGCTGATGCAATCATCCACTAGGATTGAACTTTAATCCTATTGGCTGATCCAATCAGCCAATAGGATTGAGGATAGGATCAGCCAAAAGGATTTTTTCAACCTTAATTCCGATTGGCTGATAGAATTCTATCAGCCAAATCAGAATCTAAGGGACGCCATCTTGGATGACATCACTTAAAGGAACCTTCATTCGTCGAGAGTCGTTGGAAGAAGAGGATTCTCCACGGTGGATGTCTTGAAGATGGACCCGCTCCACGCCAGATGGATGAAGATAGAAGATGCCGTCTGGATGAAGACTTCTGCCCGTCTGGAGGACCACTTCTCCCGTCTTGGATGAAGACTTCTCCCGGCTTCGTTGAGGACTTCTCCCGGCTTCATTGACAATGGATGTCCAGTCTTCAAAAATGTAAGTGGATCTTCGGGGGTTAGTGTTAGGTTTTTTAAGGGTTTATTGGGTGGGTTTTAGTTTTAGATTAGGGTTTGGGCAGCAATAGAGCTAAATGCCCTTTTAAGGGCAATGCCCATCCAAATGCCCTTTTCAGGGCAATGGGGAGCTTAGGTTTTTTTAGTTAGCGTTTTATTTGGGGGGTTGGTTGTGTGGGTGGTGAGTTTTACTGTTGGGGTGTTCTTTGTATTTTTTTACAGGTAAAAGAGCTGTATTCTTAGGGGCAATACCCCTCAAAAGGGCCTTTTAAGGGTTATTGGTAGTTTAGTTTATGCTAGGGTTTTTTTTTATTTTGGGGGGGCTTTTTTATTTTGATAGGGCTATTAGATTAGGTGTAATTAGTTTAAATATCTTGTAATTTGTTTTTTATTTTGTGTAATTTAGTGTTTGTTTGCTTTTGTAATTTAGGTATTTGTATTTAATTTAGTTAATTGTATTTAATTTAGGTAATTTATTTAATTGTAGTGTAAGGTTAGGTGTTAGTGTAAAACAGGTTAGTTTTTATTTTACAGGTAAATTTGTATTTATTTTAGCTAGGTAGTTATTAAATAGTTAATAACTATTTACTAACTAGTCTACCTAGTTTAAATAAATACAAACTTGCCTGTAAAATAAAAAAAAAACCTAAGCTAGCTACAATGTAACTATTAGTTATATTGTAGCTAGCTTAGGGTTTATTTTACAGGTATGTATTTAGTTTAAAATAGGAATTATTTAGTTATTAATAGTAGGTTTTGTTTAGATTTATTTTAATTATATTTAAGTTAGTGGGTGTTAGGGTTAGGGTTAGACTTAGGTTTAGGGGTTAATAAATTTAGTATAGTGGCGGCAACGTTGGAGGCGGCAGATTAGGGGTTAATAAATGTAGTTAGGTAGCGGAAATGTTAGGGGTGGAAGATTAGGGGTTAATAATTGTAGGTAGGTGGCGGCGATGTTAGGGGCAGCAGATGAGAGGTTAATAATTGTAGGTAGGTGGCAGCGATGTTAGGTGCAGCAGATTAGGGATTAATAATTGTAAGTAGGTGGTGGCGATGTTAGGGGTGGCAGATTAGGGGTTAATAATATTTAACTAGCGTTTGCAATGCAGGAGTATGGCAGTTTAGGGGTTAATATATTAATTATAGTGGCGGCAGATTAGGGGTTAATAATTTTATTTTAGTGTTTGCGATGCGGGAGGGCCTCAGTTTAGGGATTAATAGGTAGTTCATGGGTGTTAGTGTACTTTTTAGCACTTTATTTATGAGTTTTATGCTACAGCTTTGCAGCGTAAAACTCATAACTACTGACTTTAGAATGCGTTACGAATCTTGCGGGATAGGCTGTACCGCTCACTTTTTGGCCTCCCAGGAAAAGCTTGTAATATTGGTGCTATGAAAATCCCATTGAAAAAAGACTTTACGCAATTTGCGTAAATTGATTTGCGTTATGGCCAAACAATTGTGCGGTGCCCCTAAACCTGCAAGACTCGTTATAGCAGCGGTAGTGAAAAAGCAGCGTTATAACCTAATAACGCTGCTTTTTCACCATAACGCAAAACTTGTAATCTAGCCGTAAATATTTTTTTCCCTTTTTTTTCCTTACTTACTAGGCACTTATATCCGCACTCAAGCTCAATGGGATATTGAATCCCACTCCCATATCTGTAGGCTTCAACACCTCAGTTCAACTACCCCTGTCCTTCCTAGATATGAAAAGTATAAGTGTCCTGAAAGACAGAAAAAGGAGAGGTGCTCTTTGTGCAGCAAGTTCCAAAGAAAACTGAAAATCTATCGATAGTACTCAAGGTAATATACTCACAAACGTGACTGCACATACAGTGCAATAATAGGCAAGCCGAAACTTCAGAGCCGTTCGGCTGACTCCTCAATGGCGAATCTGCCAGACAATTGCTGAAGCCCAGGTGCTGGTAGCAATGGTCCGGTCTCTCCAAACAACCTCCGTGGTAGGTGGCAATAAGCAGCTTAATAAAGAATCCAGTAGCTGTTAGTGTAGGGTAATCACAAAACCCACAGGAGCAAGGAAGAGTGATAAAAAGTCAGTTTATTAAAAACATTTAAAAGTTGCTGTGCAACGCGTTTCTCGGCTAACAATGCCGTTTCATCAGGCTTTATAATTTGTTACACTCTACCTTGCTACCTTATAACAGAACTAACAACCAATCTCCTATCAGGAATAAAGACAACGCCCAAATGGCTTGGGGCGAATCCGGGATATTATTAAACGCACATCACTAGATACAACTTATCCGCTCTCAGTAATATTCTTTAGGTATGTGTGATGTGCGTGATCATAGTATCCCCGATCTTACAAAACACAACATACTGAGTAAAATACAATATCAATATGATCATATTTAGAGTTAATAAATAAATGAGGTTTCTGCATGTCAAAATATTGATGATCCCATGTGACTACGGACAAATCTAAAGTACATATACGCCCACATCATACTGAGTAAAATACAATATCAATATGATCATATTTAGAGTTAATAAATAAATGAGGTTTCTGCATGTCAAAATATTGATAATCCCGTGTGACTACGGACAAATCTAAAGTACATATACGCCCACATCATTGTGGACCAATCAGAGACTTCGCCAGCTACACACCCCTTGTGGCTTGTCATCATTCTCTATATTAGATAGCGGGTGCAGCCGGCGGAGTAATCCAACTACAACACAATGAGGTTTGCGATAGCTGGCACAACTATCACAATACATAAAACTTACCTAAACAATACTTGCTAATAAATATACATAACGCTGTCATCAGTTTGACATTCACATGTTCTTTCTAATATGATCAGTTTACCCATATATGCCGCATCTCTTGACGCTGGATTTTTTGGAAAATTACAGCTTTTAGCAGGGCATGGAGCAGTGATGGAAAATATTATATTTAATCAAATGAATATTGTGTACCCAAACATTTATTTATTTATTAAGTGATCCCATGTCACTACAGACAGATCTAAATTCTATGCACGCCCACATCACTATAGGCCAATCGGATAACCTGCTAGCTACACACCTCTCGCATTCGTAAATAATTCTCTGTATTATATAACGGGTGCAGCAAGCAGAATACTCCGACTGCACCATATTGGGGTTTGCAATGGCAAACTTAACTAAGACATGGTAGGCAACATGTTAAACAATACTTGTAAATAAATTAGTTCAAATTTCACAACAATGCCCAATTTGTTGGAATATGATAGTTGACCCATATGACCGTACCGCCTCATATGGATTCGTAATTTTTATTTTTTATACGAACATATACGAGTATTATAGTAATGAGTGGTAGAGCAATTGAGAACTGTACCGAAATATCTATATATAGCACCCCTAGGTTAACGATTCCTATTCATCAAATCGAAACCCATATCACTCAATAATAGTGCCACTAACTCCACATAAGTACAACATGGTCTATATGAAAGGACAATATATACACATATATTAATAGTATGATATAATCTATCATATATCTATAAACTAAATGTATTGATGATAGTAACCAATGGGAAACTTATTTATGTAGTGTTTGGAATTATAATAATAGTTCTTAAACCAACTTCGTGCTAACTAATGTTGACTATAAACTATGCTACTATTAATAATTGGTTACTACATTATATGATTTTTTTACAAAACTTAAATAATAATTTCTAATATAATATTAACCTATTATTAATCCCTCTAAGTGTTCATGAACTCATCAGGTTCGTGGTAACAAAATACATCTATTCTAGTGATACCGAAAATAAGATAAATTAAAATAATTAGTTTAATATATGTCTGGTGCTGAAAATAATGAAATATTAATAAAAAACCTATATCGACCCCATACCAAGTTATATAACATGAAGACCATAGTCCTCTAACAATAAAAAGCAAAATATTAATAATTCCTAAAGGTGGAGAAGGAGGGAGACGTTAGAACGCTGCCAGATCCACATTTACATTTAATCCCATAGGGTGCATAGTTTTCAACTTGTGGATCCAGTATGTCTCTCTCCTTCTCAATCTAAGGAACCAATTGTGAATATGTGACTTGCTATTCTCCTCTATCGGGATAATGGAATATGTGAGGATACTAGGAGGGAATACCCTGATCATTTAAACTCTATTAATGTACCCATTTCCAATAGATATGAAGCCTTAAATTAACCTAATGATGTTTTAACCGCAAATGGGCGTAGCCATGTAGCTCAGAGTGGTAATAATGAAATGGCCAACTATGGTAACAGTAATTTCTCAAATGACAATTATAATGCTGTTTTTTTAGAACAGCGACCGAGACAGCAGTCTTGGTCCCAACGAAAGATAGCCAGCTACCTAGAGCCTTTGATCACACACACTCAACCTCAAAAAGGGAAAAGACCATACACAGACGGGGGTGCAGAGGCAGTGGGTCCTCCACAAAAAAAGCAAGATTACAAAAATTAAGCAAAGGTATATTTAACTTGTCATCCTACCAACTGACGGATGATGAAATTAGGGTTCTGGGGAAAGGACTGTCGTTTAGCCCCTCAAACACGCATAATATCTTTAATCTTTTTGTAGACTTGAACAGATATACACAGAAACTTAACATACAGAAGTTAGAAGTTTATTGTTAGAGGACTATGGTCTTCATGTTATATAACTTGGTATGGGGTCGATATAGGTTTTTTATTAATATTTCATTATTTTCAGCACCAGACATATATTAAACTAATTATTTTAATTTATCATATTTTCGGTATCACTAGAATAGATGTATTTTGTTACCACAAACCTGATGAGTTCATGAACACTTAGAGGGATTAATAATAGGTTAATATTATATTAGAAATTATTATTTAAGTTTTGTAAAAAAATCATATAATGTAGTAACCAATTATTAATAGTAGCATAGTTTATAGTCAACATTAGTTAGCACGAAGTTGGTTTAAGAACTATTATTATAATTCCAAACACTACATAAATAAGTTTCCCATTGGGCACTATCATCAATACATTTAGTTTATAGATATATGATAGATTATATCATACTATTAATATATGTGTATATATTGTCCTTTCATATAGACCATGTTGTACTTACGTGGAGGTAGTGGCACTATTATTGAGTGATATGGGTTTCGATTTGATGAATAGGAATCGTTAACCTAGGGGTGCTATATATAGATATTTCGGTACAGTTCTCAATTGCTCTACCACTCATTACTATAATACTGGTATATGTTCGCATAAAAAATAAAAATTACGAATCCATATGAGGAGGTACGGGCATATGGGTCAACTATCATATTCCAACAAATTGGGCATTGTTGTGAAATTCGAACTAATTTATTTACAAGTATTGTTTAACATGTTGCCTACCATGTCTTAGTTCAGTTTGCCATTACAAACCCCAATATGGTGCAGTCGGAGTATTCTGCTTGCTGCACCCGTTATATAATATAGAGAATTATTTACGAATGCGAGAGGTGTGTAGCTAGCAGATTATCCGATTGGCCTATAGTGATGTGGGCGTGCATAGAATTTAGATCTGTCTGTAGTGACATGGGATCACTTAATAAATAAATAAATGTTTGGGTAAACAATATTCATTTGATTAAATATAATATTTTCCATCACTGCTCCATGCCCTGCTAAAAGCTGTAATTTTCCAAAAATCCAGCGTCAAGAGATGCGGCATATATGGGTAAACTGATCATATTAGAAAGAACATGTGAATGTCAAACTGATTACAGCATTATGTATATTTATTAGCAAGTATTGTTTAGGTAAGTTTTATGTATTGTGATAGTTGTGCCAGCTATCGCAAACCTCATTGTGGTGTAGTTGGATTACTCCGCCGGCTGCACCCGCTATCTAATATAGAGAATGATGACAAGCCACAAGGGGTGTGTAGCTGGCGAAGTCTCTGATTGGTCCACAATGATGTGGGCGTATATGTACTTTAGATTTGTCCGTAGTCACACGGGATCATCAATATTTTGACATGCAGAAACCTCATTTATTTATTAACTCTAAATATGATCATATTGATATTGTATTTTACTCAGTATGATGTGGACGTATATGTACTTTAGATTTGTCCGTAGTCACACGGGATCATCAATATTTTGACATGCAGAAACCTCATTTATTTATTAACTCTAAATATGATCATATTGATATTGTATTTTACTCAGTATGTTGTGTTTTGTAAGATCGGGGATTCTATGATCACGCACATCACACATACCTAAAGAATATTACTGAGAGCAGATAAGTTGTATCTCGTGATGTGCGTTTAATAATATCCCGGATTCGCCCCAAGCCATTTGGGCGTTGTCTTTATTCCTGATAGGAGATTGGTTGTTAGTTCTGTTATAAGGTAGCAAGGTAGAGTGTAACAAATTATAAAGCCTGATGAAACGACATTGTTAGCCGAGAAACGCGTTGCACAGCAACTTTTAAATGTTTTTAATAAACTGACTTTTTATCACTCTTCCTTGCTCCTGTGGGTTTTGTGATTACCCTACACTAACAGCTACTGGATTCTTTATTAAGCTGCTTATTGCTGCCTACCACGGAGGTTGTTTGGAGAGACCGGACCATTGCTACCAGCATCTGGGCTTCAGCAATTGTCTGGCCGATTCGCCATTGAGGAGTCAGCCGAACGGCTCTGAAGTTTCGGCTTGCCTATTATTGCACTGTATGTGCAGTAACGTTTGTGAGTATATTACCTTGAGTACTATCGATAGATTTTCAGTTTTCTTTGGAACTTGCTGCACAAAGAGCGCCTCTCCTTTTTCTGTCTTTCAGGACACTTATACTTTTCGCTTACAACTTGGAGAGAGCAGCTCACCACTGGATTGATGAACTGTATCCATCCTGGGTTAAAACCCATTTAAATGGACTTTTTCACAATATTGGTTATCACATGTTTACTTTATTTGTAATTTTAATATCTCATTCATTAATTGGTACATTTAATTTACATTTATTTATATATAATTATTTATTTATTTTATAGCACATTCAATTAGGTTTATCACTGGTATATATATACATTTAGATTTATCCGGTTTGGCGCACTCTTTATTTTCTTGGTTAGCACAGGGGTTGTACTGTGTTTAAACCTTTTATTTTTGGATTCCTAGATATGACTCTACTACGATTCAGCAAATTGCGCAGGGAAGTATGGTGTCACTTTAACACAGGTGCAGCATACCCTAGCACACTTTACTGTTGCCCATTCAAAACAATAGTTACTTGCAGTGCACATCCTTTCTACATTACCCAGCGTCCCCCTAGTAATAGATTTAGCTAACAGCATATGGTAATTCATTCTGTTCCCCACCTCCTGTATGTCTCAGCCTGACAACCCTGCTCAGACATATCAGATACGAGTAATAGATGGCTACATACTGTCTTATCATTGGTGCATTTTCATTTCCTTATTCGCAAGATCTACAGCTTCCTAACTCTATACAGTCTTATAGTTTCAGTGGTCCTAACTACCTAGACATAGCAGCTACCATTGCTATCTACTTGTGCTACATTATCAAGAGTGGTGTTTGTCCGATGAATATTAAGCTATAATTCTATGTTATGCCACTAAGTTGTTTTCAATGCAAAATATATGGAATGTAATTGAGAATTATGTGGGGAAAAATCATTTAATTATATTAAGTGCTTGCTAATAAGATTGACAAGAGGTTTTCCTATTTGGACTCTGGTTCTAGCACAGTATCTTATATTTTCACTTCATGTTTTGTAGCTTATACATGTATAGCGGCATTGTGAACATGTAGTTAGTTTGTTTATAACTTGTATTGCTCATAAGTTACACTGATTGTAGGGTGACCAGCACATATATGAACACTGTTACCTAGAGTTGCCACATAATCACCAAATAACATTGTAAGCTTGCTTCCCCATTTATATATACAATTTAATATACCCCTCTGGCTTCTTACACAATTCTAAAAAGGCTTAGACTATCAGAGAAGGGTGGATTTTAGTAAGATGGATTTGAACCTTAATACAATCTCCTCACTTTGTTACTGCCTACAGTTGACTATCGCCTATTACATTTGACAGCAGCCCCTCCAATATCCTTACTGTATTAAATATAATTTGCATTATGTATAGCTCTTAGGTTAACCTTACACAGTACCAATGAAAGACTCTTGTACCTGAGCCTAATATTTACTGTACAACCTCTTATACCCATACAGAGAGTCCAATAGGCATATCATACTCCCTAGAAGTTGACTCTCATGCTGATTGAATGAGGTGTCAGGCCTTATAATGCAAATATTTATATTACACAGAGCTCTACAAGTTGATATTTACCCGTCATCTAACTGAGGCGCATTGAAAAGGTAACAACACTACTTCCTCCATATATTTAAATCTATATGCCCATATCCCTACTTCTCACTGCTAAAGTATAAATTGCTGGCTCGTGCACACCTCTATTTTATGAATCCTATCAGATGCTAATATACTTATTTGATAATGAGCTACATGATTATGACACTGCTATATCATTAAATTTCCCAGACATGTCCCCCCCCCCCTCCCAATTTTAAAGCAGCGCTTGTCTGCTGATTTACCTTTATTCTTTATCAAATGGTCCAAGAGAGGGCTATGTCGTAGTTACATCAATTCTATAATCATTAAGAAAAATTAGGTTTCATTTGTGTGTGTTTTATTTTATGGTTGATACTTGTTTGTTTGCTCTTACTTAATATGTAACTTAAATACTTGATTTGCAAGTTATGATTATCACACAGTTATTTTTGAAACAAAACAAGGCATTGTTTTATTGTATAATCACTGCACTGCTTTGACCTATCAATTACTTGTATCCTCATTTTCTTTGTCAATGTATAAAAACCTCAATAATTTTTATTTATTAAAAAAAACAAAACAAAAAACAAACAAACAGAAATTGCATCTGGAACAGGAAAAATGGAGCCTTGGTAGCAGGCCTGAAAATGAAGTCCACTTGCTTAACAGACCCCAGTCAGATTAAGATCTTGTACTTTAAAAGTAAGTAATATTTTTTTTAGTAAAGTTCGAATTTAAAAAGGAAACACGATGAATCAGAATCTTGTTCCATGACAGACTCTTGCTCATCAGAAATTATTCACCCTCATAAGGCAAATCTGAGGAATCTGTGTCTGAACCTTTTAAAATATCTTATTAAAGCAATTAATTTATAGCTTTAGTTATTTTATGCTTACTTGGAGGTGGCAACATTTCAGAGACAGTGGGGCATACAACATGTTTAACCCTTTGAGTGCTAAGCACTTTCCCACGTGGGTGCTAGGCTTTTTTTTAAGGGTTTTTCATTTGTTTGTTTGTTTGTTTGTTTTTAAAACTATTTTTAACTTTTTTTTTTTCAGATTCCAAAGACTTACACTGTTGGAAAGGTTAGACGATTACCTTTCCAACGGTGGGTCTTGGGGTCTATAGCTTCTTAGATTCCTGAGATACAGGCTACTAAGTAGGATGCCCCCTGCTCCTATACTTAACATTGTTAAGTATAAATAAAGTTGCACGGTGAAGTCATCATGTCATTGCGCATGACGTCACCACACATAACGTGAAGCCCCGGCAATGTCTGTCACTATGCAGGCCCGATCACTGGGTAGGAGCGGGTGGGAGCCCCCAGATCTCCCTCAAGGTGGGAGAGTGCTAGCGGGAAGTGGGAAACTCTGCAAAGGCTCAGAGCCGTCATTAGCACTCAAGGGGTTAAAACATGGAATAAAGTCTGCAGAATTCCTTTGTAAGAAACAAACAGAGGGAGGACAGACTTCTTTAGAGACAAGTGCATCTTCAGATTGATTGGCATGCAACAGGCCCTCCACACAGACTTTGTAATGTAGAGCAGGGGTAGTATAGTAATCCATCTGCACAAAATACATTTAAATTGAATTGCAAAATCAGAGGATCTACCCTCTAAAGTTTCCAAGTTCACAGTATTGGAGACAGATTCAAATTGCTCTATAAATCTATGGCATGATATAACAGTAAATAACATTTTAGCAATACAGAATACCACTTAACATTCGGAATGTTAACTGAAATAATATAAACTAAATTGATTTATGACAAAAGGGTGATAACAGCATGACAAACAACTAGGAAACCTTATTTAATACAAAAAAAATTGCAGGACTTATTGTCTCAGGTGGTGTAAATAATGACAATACAAGGCATTAGTGTACAGAAGCCATGATCTTAGAAGAGAACCAACAGAACAGGAAATGCAACACAGGAAAAGTGCAATAGAAATGAATCATAGAGTTGCATATAAACTAAACATAACACCCATAACATCTCCCTCTTTTAGTGTTAATAAATAAACGTGAAATTTAGAGTCCTTGTAATAACACAATCTACAGGTTAAGTATCTTGGGTGGTTGTGAATGGGTGAAGACTGGCCCTCATTGTACAAAGAGTTTCTTAGCCCTCTCTGAGGTTATTGGGCTCTTCTCACCACTTGCTGGCACGCTCTGTGCTTGACTGCCGTCAGGTATACCTGCTTGCTCAGTACTGTCATTAATATTAGTCTGTGGCATCATCTCTTTACATTCCTTACCACCAATGGGTGATTGTGCCATTGTAATACCAGTTGAGTCTGGCCTTTCAACTGGATACTGATAATAAGGCTGCTAAGCCACTTGCAGATCCACATGATTGTGGCGATAGAGGATTCCTTCAATGTCCACAAGATAGGAGCATGGTGCAACCTTTTGCAGACAGGTACCCATTATCAAATGACTTGTTTGATCTCCACAAGCAGTGGTTTCATATGGAATCGCTCTCCAATATTTAATACAGGCAAATGTCTGGCAGATGTGTCTTGGACTCTTTCCTCGTAAGTCGTAACTTTTCTGGTATACTATGTATCACAGAGGGTTCAAGTAGCTTGTTGGCAACTGGTAAGGAGGTCTTTAATCTCCTTAACATCACTCTCTGTGCCGGACTACTATCCATGCCCTCGGTTGGAGTGTTTCTCCAATGTAAGATGGCATTCCACGGGTCTTTACCATCACTTTGTGCTTTCTTGCATACATTTTTAACATT
This sequence comes from Bombina bombina, assembly GCF_027579735.1. NCBI lineage: Eukaryota > Metazoa > Chordata > Amphibia > Anura > Bombinatoridae > Bombina > Bombina bombina. Next base: position 313,357,246 of record NC_069499.1, on the reverse strand, counting down.
CTTCACAGCAGATTTAGCTTTGCCGTTAGCCTGTGGATGACGTGGTGAAGAAGTCACATGCTCAAAATCCCATTCAGTGGCAAATTTCCTGAATTGTAAGCTTGCAAACTGAGGGCCATTATCAAAGATCACTTTATCTGGTTGGCCATGACGTGCAAACTGAGCCTTGCACCTCTTAACTGTAGTTTTAGTGGATAAGTCAGGAAGAAGTTAAATTTCCCAGAAGTGTGAGTAATGATAGACTAATATCAGATACTCTTTTCCTGCATAGTTGAATAAGTCTATACTGACGATCTGCCAAGGACGTGTAGGTATTTCATGTGACATAATGTTTTGTTTTTTGTTGAAAGTTTGCATATTCATTGAAATTGGGACAAATGCTGACAAAGTCTTTGATTTCACCTTGCATGTTGGGCCAGTAAAGAGTATCACAAGCTTGTCTGTAGCATGCCTCATCCCCAATGTGGCTTAAGTGTATGTGTAATAACATCTCTGCTCTTAGTGACTTTGGCACTTTGACTTTTGGACCTTTGTACAAGATACCATTTTGTACGCTGATCTCATCTCTGAAGGACCAATATTCCTTCACAATTGCAGTTGCTGCATCCTTTTAATCCAACCACCCACTCAGAACAATAGACTTCAGTGCTTTTAAAGTTGCATCTCTGTCTGTGTGCTGTATGAGCTGATGCAGCCGCTGATCTGTCACATTAAGTTAGTCAGCTTGATTGACTTCAGAAAAGAAATGTTGTTCCTGTTGCAGCAAACAAACTGTATGATGCTCCTGCTCACCTCCGGATGCCACATGATCCATTGTAGCTCTGCTCAGGGTATCACTGATATACATTTACATCCTGGCTTGTAGACAACATTGAGATTGTAATGCTGCAATGTAAGCATTATACTCTGCAAATGCTTGGGAGCACAAGGCAGTGGAGGAGATAAAATTATTGGTCACAAAGCCTTGAATATGGCTATTACCAGTTTGTAATCAGCTTCAGCTCTGATTGTAGCCATAAAGATAATAATGAAAACGCTGGCAAGCAAACACAATGCTTAAACTATACTTTTCAATTTGAGCATAATTTTGCTCGACTGACAAAAGAGCTCTGGACGCATATGCAACTGTCTGACCTTCTGGCAATAGACAACATTCTATGCCATTTTTAGTAACTTTGAGTGACTTTGTATTGTAACAGGCTTTGTGACCAATTGTTTTATCTCCTCCACTGCCTTGTCATGCTTGGGAAGCCAGTGCCAAACTTCTCAATTGTCTTCTCATCGTCTTCTCAAAGGTTGACACACCTCAGACAAAATGCTCTACCGATTTGGTGTCACCAGGCTGTGGCATGTCCACAATGGCTCTAATTTTATCTGGATCATCTTTTACGCCTTGTAAAGACAGGATATGTCCATGGAAACTGACTTCTTGGACCTTGAACTGCAATTTCTTAACGCTAAGTCTCAGCATCACCTGCCTGCAATGATCCAGTAGCGCTGTTAGCTTCTCATCATGGTTATGCTCAGCTTCTTCATCTGTATTACCACAGCCAACTATAAGAATGTCATTGGGTATTGGCTCAATTCCGTGGAACCAACATAATAGTTCATGCTGCTTTCACTGATACACCTCCGGTGCTAAATAGACTCCAAATGGCAGCTTTAGCCATCTCTTTCTGCCCCAAGGAGTCCAGAAGGTGGTCATGTAACTACTCTTTTCATCCAGTTTGCACTGTAAAAAAAGCATCTCTAGCATCAACAAGCATAAAAACCTATGCTTTGGGTAGTTTGTGCAAAATGTCATCAACTGTTGGCATTAAGTAGTGTGACAGTTTCAGAGCCATGTGCAGAAACTTGTTATCAATGCAAATTCTTATATTCTCAGGCTACCTAATAACTACCTTGTTGCTTATCTAATCCGTAGGCTCTTCAGCTTCATACTTGTCCAGTTGCGCTTTGACCTGTGGCTTAATGGCTACTGGCACATTGCGTGGGGCACATTATACTGGTGGAATGGTAGTTCAAAATTAACCTCTCCTGGAAAAGATACTACTGGGCCATTAAACACATCACTATAGACATTGAGGATGTGCTGTTTTGTCAGTGGCCTAATGTCAGGGGTTTTGCAGGCTGATTATCGACATTGTGTAACTCAGCAGGAATGGTGAACTGCATTAGACCCAGTCACTCACATGTTGAACCAGACAATAGCGATTTCTGATTGGCTTCAACAATCTCAAATTAAAGTTTGTGAATACGCTCACATATGCTGAATTCTGTTTGAAAAAGTTCCAATGATTCCATTAGTTCCCCTGAATATAACTTCAATTTGGTTCTACTAGGCTGAAGAGGTGCTCTAGGTGTCAGTTTCATTTTGTCTTTTAAACTCATGACATCACACGTTGCATCCGAGTCCAGCTGACAGGGTTGGCATATATTATTTAGTCTGAGATTTACAAACCATTTTTGGCCCTTATATTTTACAGCACCAGTGCATTATTTTGAGTAAACCAGCATTATTTTGAGTAAACCACATTAGTGCTAAGTAAATGTTCATGCTCAGGATCTGACATTTGCTCAATTGTATGCAGCTTCCTTGCTTCCATCCTACTTGACAGACATACTCCAGCAAAATGATTTAGTCTACCACATGCTCTACATATATTCCCATAAGCAGGGCACTGTTCTTTCTCTCGTACATGCACACTGCCGCAGTACTTGCATGATGCTGGCTTGCTCCCAGGTGAATTGTGTAGGTGATTTTTGTGCTGAAGCTTGTGCTTGTATTTCTTAAAGCTTGGCTGTTGCTTGGAGGCTGCATTGATACTGTCAGTTTGTTTATCCTGCTCCATAGCTCTTATATGTTTGTCAGTAAGCTCTGTAGTACAACATATCGCAATTGCTGCTTGTAGGTTTAAATAATTTTCCCTCAATAGGCGGCGGCGTGTGCTTGCACTATTGATACCTAGAACTATTTTGTCCTGAATAAGTTCATCTCTCAGAGAGCCATACTCACAGCTAGCAGCTTTTTCTCTTAGTCGTGTGACAAAGTTGTCTTTTGCTTTACCTTCTTCTTGCTTGCAGCTGCCAAATATATATCTTTCATATATGACATTTTTAGAAGGTCTGAAAAAACTATTTTGCTCCGCTGTGAGGCTCAAATTATGCTTGTAAACATGCTGGCATTCACTGCCCATCAGTGTGGCTGCTTGCACTGCTGCAGGCTGCTTATTTAGACCCTGTGGCTAGGGAGTAATCCTCAAACTCAGCTCTGAAGTTGTCCCAGTTACTGCTGCAATCCCCACTCACCCTAATTGCCTCAGGCAGGGGAATGCTGTTAGCAGCTGCCATGATTCTGATAATGGTGGGCCCTCTAGTGGGCCAGTAACAACATTAAGGGATTACCAACTTGAAGTCTGGAGAAATGCTAAGCTATGTTTTGTTACAATGTTGCATGTGGAGAGGCGGTGTCTGTTCTTACCTTTATAGGGTCTTGCAGCAGTGATTTCAGCCTCTTTCGGTTTCCAGACTTCAAGGAGAAGGTTTTGAAGTTTTGCTGCAAAGAGTGGAGCATGGAGAGATCCAGGAGGAAATCTGTGCCTCACAAGCGTTACAGGGAGGTGGTGGAGCTGTCTGCCAGGAAGAAGGGACATGCAAAGCAAAGACAGGAACCTGAGTCTGAGGATCTGGTACCCCCCACACCCCAAAAGTCCCCACCAGCCAGGCGTTTCAATAAGGGGAAGAAAGGGGTTTGGTTGGGGGATGGAGGCCCTAGTTTGCAGGCCCAGGGTGAGGGGGCCCTAGAGGGATGCCCCAATGCGGATGCTCAGGCCCAGAGGTCAGGGGAGGCAGATAGGGAGGATCAAGGTGGGCCCAGCGATGGCCACGAGGTCTCGCAGTGTATGCAGGGCCCATTGGGACCAGGCATTAGGGAGCAGTTTGCGGCCTTGTCGCCGGAAGCCATGGCGGCGGTCCTAGCCCTAGCGCAGTCCTTATCAGGGATGGCCGCGGTGGGCGGGCGCAGGCTAAGGACAGGGCAGGGGTCAAAGGCCAGGCAATGGAGGTTCAAGGGTCACAGGGACCAGGGGGCGCTATGGCCCCGGTAGGCCCGGTGCCCCTTAAGGTGGTGGCGCAAGGGGACACTTCCCCCTGTTTAGTACACTCACTTTCCGGACATCTAAAGCAGAAGGTCGTAAAGAAGATGCTTATAGGGTGAAAGAAAGGGTGGCTGATGGGTCTGGCCCTAAGAGGGTGCGTAGGGCGGAGACATACGAGGAATGGCTTAAATGCTTCCGTGTCTTGGCCGCGTGCTACGTAGACAGGTGGCCCTTACAGGGGCACAACCTGTTTAAGTACCAGGAGACAGTGGAGGATATTCACACGAGGTTTAAGGAAGGCGCATGGCGGGAGTATGACATGGCCTTCAGGAGAAAGATGGTTGGTAACCCTTTGCTGCATTTTGGCACTCAGGACATGCACCTGTGGTCTAAACTGGGGCTGGAGGGAGGTTCCCCCTCCCCGGTGGCAGCACGCCAGATGCAGCAACGCCAGGGGGCTCGGCTCGGTAGACGGGGTAGAGAATGTTGGAAGTTCCAAGACAAGCAGTGTGACAGGGGGAGTAACTGCTCCTTTCGGCACATCTGCAAATTCTGCGCTGGACCACACCCAGGAGCTGAGTGTGGAAAAAGGAGAGAGCAGGGACATATCAAACCAGCTCCTAAGCCTGGAGTTACGGTCAAGGGCCCCAACCCCGCTTAGGTTATCGGCCATGCAGATATGGCTGGCTAACTACCCTGACCGGGAGGCAGCAGAATTGCTCAGGTCAGGGTTGGAGGGGGGGTTTCACATTCCAATTACTGGGATGGTTAGGGGTTCTGCGGTGCATAGGAAACTGAAAACAGCCTACGAATTACCGCATGTAGTGAAGAAAAAATTGGCTAAGGAAGTCACATTGGGCAGGGTCTCTGGCCCATTCGTGGATTGCCCATTGGGAGATCTGGTGATCTCGCCATTGGGGGTCGTACCAAAAAAGGAGGAAGGGAAGTTCAGGTTGATACATCACCTGTCCTTTCCGAAAGGGAGTTCGGTCAATGACGCTATTGACCCCGAGATGAGTTCGGTACATTATCAATCATTTGATAAGGCACTGGATGTGGTTAGGGGATGCGGTTCGGGCGCGCTTTTAGCGAAACTGGACATCGAGTCAGCATTTAGGCTGCTGCCCTTGCATCCCTCGGCCTTCAGACTGATGGGCATGAAGTTTGAGGGGGCATATTATGTGGATCGTTGCTTGCCGATGGGGTGCTCCCTGTCTTGCTCGCTGTTCGAATGCTTCAGCTCTTTCCTCCATTGGGTGGTATACAAGGCTTCAGGGGGGGAGCATTGGCCCACTACCTTGATGATTTCTTATTGGTAGGGAGAGCAGGTTCAACAGAGTGTGAACAGCTCATGGGCGTTATGCAGGATATGATGAGGCGTTTTGGCGTCCCGCTTGCGGACGATAAAACACAGGGCCGTGCACGTGTCTCACTTTCTTGGGAATTGAAATCGACACGGTGCTGGAGTTATGCAGGTTACCAATGGAGAAGGTGATGTGTATGCTGGCGGCGGTACGGGCAGCCAGTAGTAGGGACAAGGTCACCATCAGGGATGTCCAGTCCTTACTGGGTTATACCTATGGGACGGGTTTTTAACCGTCGGTTGGAGGGCCTCTTGAAGGGCCCTACTGGCCACACCAAATGGGTACGCGTCACATCTGAGGTGAGGGAAGACCTGGCGGTCTGGGATCATTTCCTTCAGAGCTTTAACGGTGTGTGCTTATGGAGACGCCCGTCGGTATCGAACCGTTTGCTGAACCTGTTCACGGACGCAGCGGGCGGCTTCGGTTATGGGGCATATTTGGATGGGGAGTGGAGCGCGGCTCCGTGGCCACGGGAGTGGGTGGCGTCAGGTTACATAAAAAATCTGACTTTGTTAGAGCTATTCCCCATCGTTGTGGCTATTGAAATTTGGGGAGAGAGGTTAGCCAATAGGTCGGTGGTGTTCTGGACAGACAACATGAGTGTGGTGTACGCCATTAACAGGTTGTCGGCGTCATCACCAGCAGTCGTGTGCTACTTGAGGCACTTGGTGTTGCGCTGCTTACAGCGTAACATACCTTCACCGCCAAACACGTCCCGGGAGTGCATAACGTTATCGCTGATGCACTCTCTCGATTTAAATGGGGGCAGTTTAGGGAAGCAGCTCCCATGGCGGCGGTTGAGGGTCTAACATGCCCAATTTTTCTTTGGCAGTTGTTGGAGATTGGGCAAGCATCTTACCGTTAGTTAAGGCATCTTTGGTGCCCAGGACGTGGTCGGCATACAGGAGCCACTGGAGCAGCTGAGAAGCTTTCTGTCTACAAAGGGGCGTGCAGGTACAAAGGGGCACTAGGGTGCAGATTTTAGACTGGTTGGCGCAGCTGAGGCGTGATGGGGTCAGTAGGTGTGGTGCGGCAGGGAGACTGTTGGCTGTCACATTTTTTAACAAAGCTTTGGGTCACGCAGACCACTCTGGAGCCTTCCTGGTTAGGAAGGTGTTGAAAGGGTGGGGAAGGGTGACTCCCCGGCCGAAGGACCGGAGGGAGCCCATAACACAGGACAGGCTGAGGCTGTTAGCCTTGAGCGTGGCTTTTGTGTGTAAGTCTGAATATGAGTGGCTGCTGTTTAGGGAAGCCTTTGCTGTGGCATTTGCGGGAGCCCTCCGAGTGGGTGAGCTCGTGGCATCTGCTAAGGTGAAAGGCTCAGGGGGAGTACGTTTGGAGCACGTCCGGGTGATGGACGGGGTCTTCTATTGTTCGTGCCAAGGTCCAAAACTGATCAAGAAGGTAGAGGAGCATGGTTGCCACTTACAAAGCAAGATTGTGTTGACAGTTGTCCGGTCAGTTGCGTTGAACAATACCTGTCTGCGCGACCGGCGGGAGGTGAGATGTTCTTTGTACATGAGGACGGGTCAGCATTGTCTGCGTTCCAATTCCATAGGGTGCTCGCTAAGGCGACTAAGAAAGCGGGGTTGGACCCCAAAAGGATTGCTCCGCATTCCTTTAGAATAGGCGCAGCGACTAGCGTGGCACAGAAGTGCCTCCCAGTAGCGGAGATTAAACGTCTCGTAGATGGAAGTCTACACAATATAAAACATACATTAGACCGACAAAGGGGCTAAATTAAGTAGCAGTTCGGGGCTGGGAGTTGCTGGTGGCTGGGGTTCTTTAATTTTGGTCAAATTTGGTGGGTTAGTTCATGATGGTGTACTCTGTTTTACCAGGTGTTGTAAATGAGAAAGCCCCGCCAGTTTGTGTGTGGATTGTAGGGCATTCATACGTCCACTGGGCTCACATCAGGGTGCTGCAGTCGCCGGAGGGACAGCAGCTTGGATTCCCAACATCCAAGGCAAGCTTCCGGTGGTTAGGGCGCAGGGGATTGTTGTGGGCTGATTTGCCGGCGCTCTTGCAGGAGGCGCACAGAAGGTGGGGGCGGCCTAATATTTTAGTGCTGCACCTCGGGGGGAATGATTTGGGGGCACTGCCCGCATTGGACCTGATTAAAAGAATGTCAGCAGATGTGCATTGGGTGCACACTTGGTTGAAGGAGGTGACTGTGGGGTGGTCGAATGTGGTTGCTAGACTGCATTGGAGACACATTGTCACTCAGAATGCTGCGTATAATGTGCGCAAAAAGGTCAACAGGGAGATGGGAAGGACGGTCACGGGCTTGGGGGGTTTCGTGGTCAGGCACGAAACTATCACGGCCGACAAAAAGGACCTATTTAGGCCTGATGGTGTCCACCTGACGGACGTTGGGCTGGACATCTTTCTAAAGGACATCAGGAGCCCTATTGAGGGTTATTTCATAAAGTTCAGAAATGTGGTTATGTGAATTCTGATATTATTGTTACTGTTTATTGTTGTTGTTTAATTAATAGGTGCCTGTTGGTTTTGTTTTGGCGGCAAGAGTTCGCCTGGCTCTTGTGGCGGGTGGTCAATGCCCTGGGGAGCGGGCACAAGGAGAGAAGAGTGATGGTCCAGAAAGAAGGGAGGGGTTATGCCGCCAGGCGCCGGTCTGGGGGTCCCCTCCCTCGCGAATGTGGGCCGAAGATCTCTCACCATCACAACTCTCTCTGAGTGCCATTGGGCGTGTCAGCCGGGTGTCACGCTGCAGGTATCGGAAGGGGCCTTGACCATCTGCTAGTAGGGGCTAAGATAGGGAGAGATGCCGCCAACGTTGATTTATTACGAACTTGTTGTCAAGTTTTGATGATAGGTTGATTAAGTGCCTAAGTGTAATTAGAGTAACGCTTAGGCACTAGTTAAAGCGTTTATTTAATAAACGTGGACCGTGACCGGTTCTTTCTCCCAACAATGGTGTGTGTTGTCTTATTTATTTAGATAAGCATTACAGTTTGGAGGATGGAATAGGGGGTTTAGACCTTATGATAGTGGAGGGCCCTCTAGTGGGCCAGTAACAACATTAAGGGATTACCAACTTGAATTCTGGAGAAATGCTAAGCTATGTTTTGTTACAATGTTGCATGTGGAGAGGCGGTGTCTGTTCTTACCTTTATAGGGTCCTGCAGCAGTGATTTCAGCCTCTTTGGGTTTCCAGACTTCAAGGAGAAGGTTTTCCCGCCCACCCGTCCCATGGAAGAAGTGAATGGTGGCAAAGAAGCGGCTGAGTAGGGTAAGCCGACTCGGCAGGGGTAGGTTTAATTGAGCTAGCCTGCAGTAAGACCGAGTCTTTAATATAGCCATCCACCCCTGGCAGTTGGGTTGTACGATTCTGTTGGCAGGGGTCGCCTTACCGGGTTTGGTTGGATATGCCTCAGCAGGCGGGTGGTCAATGCCCTGGGGAGTGGGCACAAGGAGAGAAGAGTGACGGTCCAGAAAGGGAGGGGTTATGCCCGCCAGGCGCCGGTCTGGGGGTCCCCTCCCTCGCGAATGTGTGCCGAAGATCTCTCACCATCACAACTCTCTCTGAGTGCCATTGGGCGTGTCAGCCGGGTGTCACGCTGCAGGTATCGGAAGGGGCCTTGACCATCTGCTAGTAGGGGCTAGGATAGGGAGAGATGCCGCCAACGTTGATTTATTACGAACTTGTTGCCAAGTTTTGATGATTGGTTGATTAAGTGCCTAAGCGTAATTAGAGTAACGCTTAGGCACTAGTTAAAGCGTTTATTTAATAAACAAGGACCGTGACCGGTTCTTTCTCCCAACAATGTTGTGTGTTGTCTTATTTGTTTAGATAAGCATTACAGTTTGGAGGACTGAATAGGGGGTTTAGACCTTATGGTTTTCTTGCTTCCAGTGCTTAGCTTTCAGGACAGGACTGCAATTGATACAGGAAGTACAATCAGCTCTAAGATCTCTCACTGTAAGACTAGCAAGCTCTTAGCATCAAATGTGTAGAAACAGTGCAGATTCACATACTTCTGACACCATGTTTCAGGTGGTGTAAATAATGACAGTACAAGGCATTAGTGTACAGAAGCAATAAGAGAACCAACAGAACAGGAAATGTGACACAGAAAACAAGTACAATAGAAATGAATCATAGAGTTGCATATAAACATAACACCCATAACACTTATCAAATTTGTATATTAGCAAAATAAATCTGTTAAATACCTAAAATAACATTCTTGGAAATCCTATACCTCTTCTTCCATAGTAAAAATTGCTAGCAGCTCAGGAGATCTGTAGTGAGACGAAGTTTTCACACAGGCAGCGCTTCTCAAAAAAGGAGTGGGCTTATATCATGTAAAATGTTAACCCCTGCAATGCCATAACCCCCCCCACACACACACACACACACACACACACTAGTATTAAACTGAAAAAATTTAACAACCAAAGAGTGCTACTAACAAGCGGGAGTGAGAACCAATATAAGGCTGAGCGCAATAAGGAAAAAAAAAATAAGAATTAAAATGGAAGAAAAACTTACGGTGTGTTACCTCTGAATATGGTTGTTAGAGATGGTAGTGTGCAGAGGAAAACATTACTGCATCCTATTTTTCAGCCTATTTAAACATCACATCTCAAGCTATCATTGCTTGATTATTTTGTTCACATAGGCCCATATTTATCAAGCTCCATACGGAGCTTGAAGGGCCGTAATTCTGGCGAGTCTTCAGGCTCGCCAGAAACACAAGTTATGAAGCAGTGGTCTAAAGACCGCTGCTCCATAACCCTGTCTGCCTGCTCTGAGCAGACGGACAGGAATCGCCGGAAATCAACCCGATCGAGCACGATCGGGTTGATTGACACCTCCCTGCTGGCGGCCGATTGGCAGCGAGTCAGCAGGGGGCGGCATTGCACCAGCAGCTCTTGTGAGCTGCTGGTGCAATGTTAAATGCGGATAGCGTATTGCTCTCTGCATTTAGCGAGGTCTTGCGGACCTGATCCGCATTGTCGGATCAGGTCCGCAAGACCTTTGATAAATAGGGGCCATGGAGTGTAGTTGTTAGTGCACCTGCTTGCTCTAGGACAACTTCCTGTGATTACTTCCTGTTTCCAGTTCAAGTCAAGCCTCTGCTGTATCAGGATCTCTTCACTAACTGAAGCTGCTTTTCCTTTCACTATAATCCAGATCACAGCTCTTCTGCATGCTTCCTCTCACAGCTGATCATCACTGAATCTCCTTCTGCTATTTAGAAGCAATCTCTCTCTGAATTCAATCCGGATCCTTTCTGTGTAAAGCTCTCACAGCAGGTGTTTGTTACCTGCATTTTCAAGGACTGCAACTAACCGCAAGTATTTTCATTTCATACAATGAACTGTGCTAACATTAATTGTCTTCATTGAATATCTTGCTACTAATTAATTGTTGCAAACTGAAGTTAAAGTTTGTTACTGATTCAAATTGCACTGCTTATTATTTCAACCTTAAAGGGCCACTAAGCCCAAAATCTTTCTTTCATGATTCAGATAGAGAATACAAATTTAAACAACATTACAATTTAGTTCTATTACTTATTTTGCTTCATTTTTTAGATATCTTTAGTTGAAGAAAAAGCAATGCACATGGTGAGCCAATCACACGAGGCTTCTATGTGCAGCAACCAATCAGCAGCTACTGAGCATATCTAGATATGCTTTTCAGCAAAGAATATCAAGAGAATAAAACAAATTAGATAATATAAGTAAACTAGAAAGATGTTTAAAATTGCATTCTCTTTCTGAATCGTGAAACAAAAAATGTGGGTTTCATGGCCCTTTAAGAAAAGGAACTGCATTTATTTCTCTAACTAAAGGAATTGTTTAATCATTACTAAACTAACCTACTTGGGAACTTTTTGCACAAACAGGATTGTGATTACTTTTTCTTGTACATATTTGCCTTTTTGATTACAATAATCTTTGGACTGCCTCATTTTTACAGCAAGATTAATTTAAAAAAGGTTACTAAGTAATTCACTTATCCTGCTTTTCAGTTTAATCAGGATAATCTCATTCCTTAGCTGTTCTCAGGTGTTGCTGGAAACTGAGAATACTTCTGTATTAACTGCAATATTAATTAATCCACTGATTCATTATTAACCTCTGGGTATCAAATATTGCTACAAAACCATATTTGTATTTACTAAGATCAAACTCTTACAGACACTAAAATAGCTGTTCCTGTATAAGGGTTCCCATAAAGATGTCATGTCCCCTAGGATACAAAAGTCAATCAAAACTAAGTACGTATAGTGGTATAAAATAATAAAATAAATTGTCCTCTGGCTATGATGTGCAGTGATAGCAGTGACGTGCAGTAATAGGAGGCAGGGTAGGCAGTGCCTACCCTGTCCAATCAGTGAAAAAAGATTTAAAATAATATTTATTAAATAAAAAAAAAGAAGTATTTTTTGGCTTTTATTTCTTTAGCCATGCCCACCCCCGCCACAAGGGTACCCCCCCCCACGGCGATTACCCACGTCATCATTATTTTATTTGTACTACTGCGCTTGCGCTGCCAAATTCAGCATCCATTATTGCGCAATTAGGAGGCAGTGTGCCGGTCCGCTGTCCTCCATTAATTGCGCAACATGGATCTGAATAACTTCCACTGCTTACTTAGCGCTAGCGCCACCCAGTGGTGTCTCTCCGACCCCTCTTACAAGCTCCAATGGAGGCGGTTCTCAAAACCGCCTCCATAATGGAGCTAGATCCCTCAGCCAATCAGCTTCAGCACTGCCGGGAAGGCGTGCCTGCTGGGCTGCTGAGTGACAGAGTGACACACTGTGGGTCACGTGACGTCAGACTTCAGGCGGGAAGAGACTCTCAGTACAGGAGCGGGAGCTGCTGCTGACTGTGTGCAAGTGCGTGCCCTCCCTGTGCTGAAATGAAAGCGCTCAGCTGCGGTTGTGACTAGTGGACTAGACTTACTGGACAGACTCGGTCCTGGAGGACTGTGGCTTGCAACAAGTTGTAAGTATTTACTGCATGCGCCATGCAGGCTTTTTTCAGAGAGGAGGGCTGTGGTTGTTGGAGCAGGGGCCAGGGCAGCCATGCAGCAGCAGGTAGGAGCTGCGTTTCCCTGTAGACTAGACACTGCTGCTGTCTTGAATCAGAGACAGCATGTCAGATAGGAGTTCCGTGTAGGCTCTAGCCTCTGTGTATCAGGTTGAGGTTCCATATAGGCTCTAGCCTCTCTGCATACTAGCTCTGATGGCAGCATTGCGATCACGTTTCAGGATTGGACTGAGAGTAAACAAAGATGAGTGTAGAACGTAAAAATCAATTAATCTAAATAAAATAGATTATTTTAATGAATAACAGGGGATAATGTGAATGTGAATCATTTGCTAAAATGCTTGCAGCTATAAAGAGGTTTAATGATTTGGTCTTTGAACATTAATATTTTATTTCTGATTTCGTTTTTGTTTGTTTTTTTGTCCAGCAAATAAACTTATTCTTTCTGTAGTTTATAATCTAATCCTGAAACTCTGAGATTGTAACTGTCAGCATGGCACCTACCATCTACCCCTGATGGAATGGAGCACTGTTCTTGCCTTAGTTTGTGGTAGTTAAACATGTGATTAAAATGGGTTCATATTTGTGAACATAGTTTATTGCATTGAGTCTGAGAAAACCTGTTTGGAGAGCTAATCTGATTGAAATAGAGGCCACAGAATATTTGTATAAAAATATTAAATTTAGTTTAGTAAATTATTTTCTGCTAATATAGAATAAACTTAATTAACTGTAATCATTGCACTAAATTATGTCAATGTAAGATTTTGTCCCAAACCTCTAAGGTGAATTGCCCCCTGCATCTACAATTCCCATAATGCTGCGAGATTTGAGGTTAAGGCAGAGAACCAAACCACTTATGCAGCAAAAAAATAAAACATTTACACGGCAGTGATAACAGTAAAGCATAAAATAATATAATTCTATTCTAGAGGTGTCAGTGTATGTGTGTATCCTCAGTCCTAGAGGTGTCAGTGTATGTGTGTATCCTCAGTCCTAGAGGTGTCAGTGTATGTGTGTATCCTCAGTCCTAGAGGTGTCAGTGTATGTGTGTATCCTCAGTCCTAGAGGTGTCAGTGTATGTGTGTATCCTCAGTCCTAGAGGTGTCAGTGTATGTGTGTATCCTCAGTCCAAGAGGTGTCAGTGTATGTGTGTATCCTCAGTCCTAGAGGTGTCAGTGTATGTGTGTATCCTCAGTCCAAGAGGTGTCAGTGTATGTGTGTATCCTCAGTCCTAGAGGTGTCAGTGTATGTGTGTATCCTCAGTCCTAGAGGTGTCAGTGTATGTGTGTATCCTCAGTCCAAGAGGTGTCAGTGTATGTGTGTATCCTCAGTCCTAGAGGTGTCAGTGTATGTGTGTATTCTCAGTCCTAGAGGTGTCAGTGTATGTGTGTATTCTCAGTCCTAGAGGTGTCAGTGTATGTGTGTATCCTCAGTCCAAGAGGTGTCAGTGTATGTGTGTATCCTCAGTCCTAGAGGTGTCAGTGTATGTGTGTATTCTCAGTCCTAGAGGTGTCAGTGTATGTGTGTATCCTCAGTCCTAGAGGTGTCAGTGTATGTGTGTATCCTCAGTCCTAGAGGTGTCAGTGTATGTGTGTATCCTCAGTCCTAGAGGTGTCAGTGTATGTGTGTATCCTCAGTCCTAGAGGTGTCAGTGTATGTGTGTATCCTCAGTCCTAGAGGTGTCAGTGTATGTGTGTATCCTCAGTCCTAGAGGTGTCAGTGTATGTGTGTATCCTCAGTCCTAGAGGTGTCAGTGTATGTGTGTATCCTCAGTCCTAGAGGTGTCAGTGTATGTGTGTATCCTCAGTCCTAGATGTGTCAGTGTATGTGTGTATCCTCAGTCCTAGAGGTGTCAGTGTATGTGTGTATCCTCAGTCCTAGAGGTGTCAGTGTATGTGTGTATCCTCAGTCCTAGAGGTGTCAGTGTATGTGTGTATCCTCAGTCCTAGAGGTGTCAGTGTATGTGTGTATCCTCAGTCCTAGATGTGTCAGTTTGTGTATCCTTAGTCCTAGAGGTGTCAGTGTATGTGTGTATCCTCAGTCCTAGAGGTGTTAGTGTATGTGTGTATCCTCAGTCCTAGAGGTGTCAGTGTATGTGTGTATCCTCAGTCCTAGAGGTGTCAGTTTGTGTATCCTTAGTTCTAGAGGTGTCAGTGTATGTGTGTATCCTCAGTCCTAGAGGTGTCAGTTTGTGTATCCTTAGTTCTAGAGGTGTTAGTGTATGTGTGTATCCTCAGTCCTAGAGGTGTCAGTTTGTGTATCCTTAGTTCTAGAGGTGTCAGTGTATGTGTGTATCCTCAGTCCTAGAGGTGTCAGTGTATGTGTGTATCCTCAGTCCTAGAGGTGTCAGTGTATGTGTGTATCCTCAGTCCTAGAGGTGTCAGTGTATGTGTGTATCCTCAGTCCTAGATGTGTCAGTTTGTGTATCCTTAGTTCTAGAGGTGTCAGTGTATGTGTGTATCCTCAGTCCTAGATGTGTCAGTTTGTGTATCCTTAGTTCTAGAGGTGTCAGTGTATGTGTGTATCCTCAGTCCTAGATGTGTCAGTTTGTGTATCCTTAGTTCTAGAGGTGTCAGTGTATGTGTGTATTTTCTTTTCATGATTCAGATCAGGCATACAATTAATTAGAAAATTTACAAATGACATATTATTTAATTTGCTTCCTTCTCTTGTTATCCTTTGCTGAAAGGTTTATCTAGGAAAGTTCAGGAGCAGCAAAGAACCTAGGTTCTAGCTTCTAATTGGTGGGTGACTGCATCTATATACCGTTTGTCATTGGCTCACCCATGTGTTCAGTTAGAAACCTGTAGTGCATTGCTGCTCCTCAACAAAGGATACAAAGGGAATGAAGGAGATTACATAAAGGAAGTTAACTGGAAGGTAGTTTCAAATAATTGTATGTTCTACCTAAATCATGAAAGAAAAATTTAGGGTTTCATGTCCCTTTAAGAAATACAATTGCAGTTGCTTTGTAAGGAAGGATAAAAACTAATAGAGAATACAAATTGGAATGTGTTACTTAAAGGGATAGGAAAGTCAAAATTAAACTTGAATGTTTGAGATAGAGCATGTCATTTTAAGACACTTTTACTTTCACTTCAATTTTCAAATGTGCTTCATTCTCTTAGTATCCCTTGTTGAAAACTAATACACATATTTTAAACTAGTGGGAGCTAGCTGCTGATTGGTGCCTGCACATACTTGTCTCTTGTGATTGGCTAACTAGATGTGTTCAGCTAGCTGAATACTATTCTTTCAGCAAAGGATAACTAGAGAATGAAGCAAATTTGATAATAGAAGTAAACTGGAAAGTTGTTTGAAATTGTATGTTTTATCCAAACCATGAAATAACATTTTGGGGTTTCCTGTCCCTTTAAGTTGTTTTTTAGTAGATGAATGTTAATTTGCTTTACAATGTTAAAGGAGCATTAAACACATTTTTTTCTTTCATGTTACAGATAAAAAAAAATATATTGAACAACTTTACATTTTACTTCTGTTATCTATTTTGCTTTTTTCTTATGGTATCATTTGAAAAGCACACCAGGTAGGCTAAGGAGCAGTAATGCACTACTGGGAGCATCTGGTGATTGGTGGTTGCACATATATGCCTCTTGTCATTGGCTCATTGAATGTGTTCAGTTAGCACCCAGTAGTGCATTGCTGCATATCCTTCAACAAAGGATACCAAGAGAATGAAGCAAATTTAATAATAACAGTAAATTGGACCTGCAACCTGCCAATTTAATTGTAAATTTAAGCTGCCTCTGTCAGGTTCATATATGTGTTTCTTGGGCGTATCACAGCCAGTGCCTCACCAGCCTCTGACCTCACCGCACGTCACTGAGTGATAGTGTACTTACTAATAACCTGTGGGCTATAGGAGTGCCAAAGTGTTAATGTACTTCCCTGAACTACACCCACTGTACTGAACATACCCCCTGCAGACATGTCAGTTTTCAGTAAAGAGCCCATCCAGTGCTGTGTACGTCACAACAGAGGATCACTATAAGGAGTATATTGAAGACCCAACAGGAAGAGGCTAGGGGACCGGTCCCTGTAACACCTGTAGCAGCCTTATGACTAACTCCTACACTGGGAGTCATTTACTACCCAATAGTCGAATCTTCCCTCTGTCTTACTGTAGCAGTTCTGGGAGGGAAAAATGGGCCTACAAATTGGTCTGAGGACCCCTGTCAATGATGAATCTTAAGAAAACCTTAATTCTTCCCCTGCCTTCTCAGAGGCAAATTTTAGACTGGCTAATCATGAGATGGGAGGGATGAAAAGCTCTTGGAGTTTTTAGGGATCTTTGCTTCATCTCGCCACCTTACAAAATAAATACCAGTTTTATTTATTTCCAATATTTTATATATTTTGCATTGATTTTATAAGATTTTTTTTTAAAAATGGGTATTTATTTCTGGAAAAAAGAGAAAAAGATAAGTAATCAAACTGTTCTGTATCATATGATGGTAAGAATGCACAATTATATATTTCAAAATGTATTAAGCACTTACAAACCGCTGGCACATTTGTTTTCATGGACAATAACATTACTATATTGAGGGATTAACAAGTAGCACAACTATTTAAACCTGAATCTGCTTTATTGGTATTAAACAGACATAACACTGCAACAAGAAAACATTCTAGGACATTAGTGTATTTTTTTTTAGTCTGCTATTCCTTGTTTATACCTATATTTAACCCATGCAAAATCAGCTCTGGGCTGGCAATTTACTACTGGTCTCTAGCTGAATACTGCTGTGAACACCTTCATTGCGCATGACAAGGTGTTCTTGTCATGCGCATCGCTACCTCTAGGTGAATAACGAGCCCTTCTCGTCATGCACAGGGATTTATAATCAAACACCCAGGCTTCATGAGAGTGCCGGTGAAGTCAACACGTACACAGATGGTAATGTCACAAAGGGGCTGAACAAAGATACATGCCAGTAGCTGCAAGGGAACTGGATGGGGGGAGGATTTTCAAACCCCTCAATATCAGTTCCCTTAGCAGCAACAAACCTCCAAGAACCCTAAGACCCCTCATTTGAAAGAGAATGGTCTTGGAGCAGTAAGACACAACACAACAGATCATTTAAAAATAAAGTAAAAAAAAACACATGGGGATTTTCTTGGGATATTATATTATACGCACAATAAAAAAAATATTGTGGTCTGTTTAGAGACTAGGGTTGTCACCTGTCCCTTAAAATACGGAATTGTCCCGCTTTTGAGAAAAAAAAAAAGTGCGTCCCATTTTGTATCAATACGGGATGGGGTTTGTCCCGTATTTTCTACTGGTTGGCAGCCAGATACTTATTATAATGCTGTGCTACAAATTGTCCATGCAAATTCTTTCAAAAGTTGACAACTATGCTTGTATCTCCTGATCTATTATGCTTTTAGTAGAGCTGACTAGTAGTAAAGAAAGTTACATGAGATGTTAAACTGGTGACGTTCACGTGATGTGTTACACAGGCGGCTTTCAGTGTACTCTGGAGTGAATGAAGTACGACGGAAGCCTTGGTAGCTCAATTATAGTTTGCAGGAAACTACCCTGGTGGAAAATGCGTGTCTATGGCAGGGTTAGAAGAAGGTGGAGAAGTAATATTCAGACACGGAGCTGAACAGGTATGGATAGACGCCAAAGGGCAAACCCGCATATGCTCTGCGTTCTTTATACAGTATCCTAATTGAGATAAGCGTTGTGCTTTACTGACTGTGATCGGAGGCCATAGGCAAATTTCAGAGCAATTTTTTTCTGTAGCATGGACAGCAGTGCACTCTGACCAAGTTGCTTAATATATAGCTATTAATTGTTGAAAAGTCAGAGTATTTGCAGTACAATATGTTCTATTACAAAATAACTAAATACTATTTTTAAAAGCTTTTCACATTTTTTTTGTGTTAAAAGTAAAAAAAAAATTATTGAGGTTTTTTAGAATGTACAACATATAATATGTATACAATTACAGCAAAAATCAAGACAAGATACGTTTTGAATGAAATTGCAGAATATACAGATAAGAGTGCTTTAGGTGTTACTCTATATATTATCTAAGTATGTAGTTGGTCTAATAATAACAATTGTAAAATATTAGGCTGCTTCTTAGATTATTATGAAAAGAATGTCCCATACTCAGGATGAACATAGTAGATGAATATCAAGGACCGTGGGTAGAATATAAGTCTACAGTAAAATTAAATGCATTGTAATAACAGATGTAAAGGTATAACCATAGGTAATGTGAAGTAAAAATGGCCTACCATTGGAACACACATTAGGGAGCAAGCTGAAATGCCGTATCTGTCTTATGTGCCAACAATGAAGTGTGACACATATCTCTGAAACCTTGTTTTTAAATATACTGTTTACCTTAACAAATTGTAATATTGTGCAGGTATGTGCGTTTAAGAAACCCACTTATGAGAAGTGATGAATGTTGTGAGTTCAGCGGGCATAGAGTATGCTAAGGGTAAGACATCCCTGGTAGTGTAAGGTAGTCAGTCACCCTTAATGAGTATGAAGTGGAGAGTTAAGTAAGTGATGGACACACCTGCATGTGAATATGAGCAGTAAGGAAGTGGTCATTAAGTTTAAATGCTTTAGTTGGGATAATCACCGGACAAGAGCTGCTCTAAGTTGAAGGGGGGGAGATTTTTAGCATGAGAAAAAATTGTGGTGGGAGGGAGGTGGACCAGTAAATTGTGATATGTATCCGGGTAAGTAACCACGGACTTTCAAGTAGGGTTGATCAAATGTGAGGTCTAAATTAGAGCCATAGATACAAATAAACGTCTAGATTATGAGTTTTGTGGTAAGAGGGGTGTGTTGCTAACTTGCACTTTATTCTCACCGCTCACTTACCTACAGCGCTGGTATTACAGGTTTTCAGAAACCCAGCGATATTAGGCAAGAAGTGAGCATATAGCAAAATTGAGCTCCATACCGCACTCCAATACCAGCGCTGCTTAAGTCAGCGGTGAGCTGCTTGTATGTGCTCGTGCATGATTTCCCCATAGACATCAATGGGGAGAGCCAGCTGAGAAAAAGTCTAACACCTGCAAAAGAGCAGCGTTTAGCTCAGTAACGCAGCCCCATTGATTCCTATGGGAAAACACATTTTATGTTTACACCTAACACCCTAACATGAACCCTGAGTCTAAACACCCCTAATCTTACACTTATTAACCCCTAATCTGCCGCCCCGACATCGCCGACACCTACATTATATTTATTAACCCCTAATCTGCCGCTCCGGACATCGCTGCCACTATAATAAACGTATTAACCCCTAAACCGCCGCACTCCCGCCTCGCAAACACTAGTTAAATATTATTAACCCCTAATCTGCCGCCCATAACAACGCTACCACCTACCTACATTTATTAACCCCTAATCTGCCGCCCCCAACGTCGCCGCCACTATACTATATGTATTAACCCCTAAATCTAAGTCTAACCCTAACACCCCCTAACTTAAATATAATTAAAATAAATCGAAATAAAACCTACTATCATTACCTAAATAATTCCTATTTAAAACTAAATACTTACCTGTAAAATAAACCCTAAGCTAGCTACAATATAACTAATAGTTACATTAAAGCTAGCTTAGGATTTATTTTTATTTTACAGGCAAGTTTGTATTTATTTTAACTAGGTAGAATAATTACTAAATAGTTATTAACTATTTACTAACTACCTAGCTAAAATAAATGCAAATTTACCTGTAAAATAAAACCTAACCTAAGTTATACTAAGACCTAACACTATACTACAATTAAATAAATTACCTAAATTAAATACAATTAAATAATTTAAATACAATTACCTAAATTACAAAAAAACCCACTAAATTACACAAAATAAAAAACAAATTACAAGATATTTAAACTAATTACACCTAATCTAATAGCCCTATCAACATAAAAAAGTCCCCCAAAATAAAAGAAAAACCTAGCCTAAACCGCAAACTACCAATAGCCCTTAAAAGGGCTTTTTGCGGTGCATTGCCCCAAAGAAATCAGCTTTTTTACCTGGAAAAAAAATACAAACAACCCCCCCAACAGTAAAACCCACCACCCACACAACCAAACCCCCCAAATAAAACCCTAACTAAAAAAACTAAGCTCCCCATTGCCCTGAAAATGGCATTTGGATGGGCATTGCCCTTAAAAGGGCATTTAGCTCTATTGTGGCCCAAAGCCCTAACCTAAAAATAAAACCCACCCAATAAACCCTTAAAAAAACACTAACCCCTGAAGATCCACTTAGAGTTTTGAAGATCCGACATCCATCCTCAACGAAGCCGAAAGAAGTCCTCATCGAAGCGGCAAGAAGTCTTCAATGAAGCCGGGAGAAGTCTTCATCCAAGCCGGGAGAAGTGGTCCTCCAGTCGGGCAGAAGTCTTCATCCAAACAGCATCTTCTATCTTCATCCATCCGGCGCGGAGCGGGTCCATCTTCAAGACATCCCGCGCAGAGCATCCTCTTCTTCTGACGACTCCCAATGAATGAAGGTTCCTTTAAGTTACGTCATCCAAGATGGCGTCCCTTAGATTCTGATTGGCTGATAGAATTCTATCAGCCAATTGGAATTATAGTTGAAAAAATCCTATTGGCTGATGCAATCAGCCAATAGGATTGAGCTTGCATTCTATTGGCTGTTCCAATCAGAATTCTATCAGCCAATAGGAATCTAAGGGATGCCATCTTGGATGACTTCACTTAAAGAGACATTCATTCTGGAAGAAGACTTCGATGGAAGAGGATGCTCCGCGCCGGATGGATGAAGATAGAAGTTGCCGTCTGGATGAAGACTTCTGCCCATTCTCCCGGCTTGGATGAAGACTTCTCCCGGCTTCGTTGAGGACTTCTTGCCGCTTCGATGAGGACTTCTCCTGGCTTGGATGTCGCATTTTAAAAACTGTAAGTGGATCTTCATGGGTTAGTGTTAGGTTTTTTAAGGGTTTATTGGGTGGGTTTTATTTTTAGGTTAGGGCTTTGAGATAAATGCCATTTTAAGGACAATGCCCATCCAAATGCCCTTTTCAGGTCAATGGGGAGCTTAGTATTTTTTAGTTAGGGTTTTATTTGGGGGGTTTGGTTGTGTGGGTGGTGGGTTTTATTGTTGGGGGGTTGTTTGTATTTTTTTTCCAGGTAAAAGAGCTGATTTCTTTGGGGCAATGCCCAGCAAAAGGCCCTTTTAAGGGCTATTGGTAGTTTAGGCTAGGTTTTTTTTTTATTTTGGGGGGGGGGATTTTTATTTTGATAGGGCTATTAGATTAGGTGTAATTAGTTTAAATATCTTGAAATTTGGTTTTTATTTTGTGTAATTTAGTGGGGGTTTTTTGTAATTTAGGTAATTGTATTTAATTTATTAAATTGTATTTAATTTAGGTTATTTATTTAATTGTAGTGTAGTGTTAGGTGTTATTTTATAGGTAAATTTGTATTTATTTTAGCTAGGTAGTTAGTTAATAGTTAATAACTATTTAGTAGCTATTCTACCTAGTTAAAATAAATACAAACTTGCCTGTAAAATAAAAATAAACCCTAAGCTAGCTACAATTTAACTATTAGTTATATTGTAGCTAGCTTAGGGTTTATTTTACAGGTAAGTATTTAGTTTTAAATAGGAATTATTTAAGTAATGATAGTAGGTTTTATTTAGGGTTAGGGTTAGACTTAGGTTTAGGGGTTAATAAATATAGGATAGTGGCGGCGATGTTAGGGACAGCAGATTAGGGGTTAATACCGGAGGGAGAATGGTGGTTTAAGGTTTAATATGTTTATTATAGTGGCGGCGATGTCGGGAGTGGCAGATTAGGGGTTAATATTTTTATTATATTTTTAGCACTTTAGTTATGAGTTTTATGCTACAGCTTTGTAGTGTAAAACTCATAACTGCTGACTTTAGAATGCGTTACGAATCTTGAAGGGATAGGGTGTACCGCTGATTTTTTTGGCCTCCCAGGACATGCTTGTAATACCAGCGCTATGGAAGTCCCATAGAAAAAAGACTATACGCAATTTGCGTAAGTTGATTTGCGGTAAGGCCAGAAAAGTGTGCAGTGCCCCTAAATCTGCAAGACTCTTAATACTAGTGGTAGTGAAAAGCAGCGTTATAACCTTTTTCACCTTACCCCAAAATTTGTCTAGCCGAAAGTTTTCTAGATATCAGAATATAGGAATATAAACACAGTGAGGGATATTTATAAAGCCGTCAACCGCAAATACGCTGGAATTCTGCAGCGTAATTGTTGCAAGCTTGATCTGACCTAGTTATCAAAGCCTACAAACCGGCAAAATTTGAAATCTGTGACGTAATATACGATCCGCTAGTCTCAATCCGACACAGACCGATGCTTGCGTCATTACAGATGTTCCGAATACACATTCGGCACTATTTGACACTTTTTAAAAGTTATCAAATAGTTAACAGGTACGCTCGCGGCTTTTCCGGCCCAGTGTACCTGGTTTTCAATTTGTCACCCTGGAGGCCGCGGATGCCATAGGAATCAATGGGAGTCTGAAAGCAGAGAAAGCTTATGTTCAATGCTACCAAATATCCCATTGATTTCTATGGTAGAAAACCAGTTATGTTTACACCTAACACCCTAACATAAGCCCCGAGTCTAAACACCCCTAATCTGCGGCCACAACATCACCGCCACCTACATAATACTATTAACCCCTATTCCGCCGCTCCCGGACCCGCTGCCACCTAAATAAATGTATTAAACCCTATCCCGCCGCTACCGAACCCCGCCGCCACTAAATAAACGTATTAACCCCTAAACCTCTGGCCTCCCACATCAGTACCACTAACTAAACCTATAAACTCCTAAACCGCCAGCCCCCCACATCGCCATAAACTAAATTAAGCTATTAACCCCTAAACCTAACAAGCCACTAAATTTTAATTAAAATTACCACATCCCTGTGTTAAAATAAATTTAAACTTACCTGTAAAATTAAAATAAACTATTTTTAAACTATTAATTAACCTACCCTAACTATTATACTACAATTAAATTAAACTACCAATGGTTATGAAAAAAAAACCCACATTATCAAAAATAAAAAAGAATTATACCTAATCTCATAGCCCTATCAAAATCCAAAAAGCTCCCCCAAAATAAAAAAAAACCCTAGCCTACACTAAACTACCAATGGCCCTTTAAAAGGGCCTAAAGAAATCAGCTCTTTTACCTTTAAAAAAAAATACAAACACCCCCCAACAGTAAAACCCACCACCCTCACAACCAACCCCCCCAAATAGGGTCTTTGTATGGGCATTGCCCTTAAAAGGGCATTTAGCTGTTTTACTGCCCAGACCCAACTCTAAAAATAAAACTCTAAAAACACTTAAATAAACCTAACACTAATCCAATTACAGTTCTTGAAGTTCCACTTGAAGGATCCATCCAGCCGGCAAGAAGTCTTCATCCGGGTGGCCTCTTCCATCTTCCAGACGACATCTTCTATCTTCATCTATCTGGCATGGAGCGGGTTCATTCTGAAGACATCCAGCGCCGAGTTCCTCTTCAATACGGTTGCCGCTGTAAACTGGAACTTGAATTCAAGTGACATCATCCAAGATGGCATCCCTTGCATTCATGTTGGCTGAAAGGTTCCAATCAGCCAATAGGATTAGAGCTGCTAAAATCCTATTAGCTGTTCCAATCAGCCAATAGGATTTGAGCAGCTCTCATCCTATTGGATGTTCCAATCAGTCAATAGGATGAGAGCTCAATTCTATTGGCTGATTGGAACAGCCAATAGGATTAGAGCTGCTCAAATCCTATTGGCTGATTGGAACAGCTAATGGGATTTTAGCAGCTCTAATCCTTTTGGCTGATTGGAACTTTTCAGCCAATAGGAATGCAAGGGACGCCATCTTGGATGATGTCACGTGCATTCAAGTTCCAGTTTACGGTGGCAACCGTATTGAAGAGGAGCTCCGTGCCAGATGTCTTCATGATGGACCCCCTCCACGCCGGATGGATGAAGACTTCGCTGCCTGGATGAAGATGGAAGAGGCCACCCGGATGAAGACTTCTTGCTGCCCGGATGAAGACTTCTTGCAGAATGGATAGATCCTTCAAGCGGAACTTCAAGAAGTGGATCGTCGGGGTTAGTGTTAGGTTTATTTAAGGTTTTTTTTGTGGGTTTTATTTTTAGAGTAGGGTCTAGGCAGTAAAATAGCTAAATGCCCTTATAAGGGCAATGCCCATACAAATGCCCTTTTCAGGGCAACAGGGAGCTTAGGTTATTTTAGATAGGGTTTTTATTTGGGGGTTGGTTGTTTGGGTGGTGGGTTTTACTTTTGGGGGTGTTTGTATTTTTTTTTACAGGTAAAAGAGCTCATTTCTTTGGGGCAATGCCCCACAAAAGGCCCTTTAAAGGGCCATTGCTAGTTTAGTGTAGGCTAGGGGTTTTTTATTTTAAGGGGGGCTTTTTTATTTTGATATGGCTATTAGATTAGGTGTAATTTTTGATAATGTGTTTTTTTGTAATTTAGTGTTTTTTATTTTTTGTAATTTAGTAATTTTTAATAAGGTTAAATAGTAGATTTAAAATAAGTTGAGTAGGGTTAGGTTTTTTTTTAATCTGTAATTTAGTTAATTTAATTGGTAGTTTAATTTAAGTGTAGTATCATAGTTAGGGTAGGTTAATTAATAGTTTAAATATAGTTTCTTTTAATTCTACAGGTAAGTTTAAATTTATTTTAAGACAGGGATGTGGTAATTTTAATTTAAAGTTAGCGGCTTGTTAGGTTTAGGGGTTAATAGCTTAATTAAGTTTATGGCGACGTGGGGGGCTGGCGGTTTTGGGGTTAATAGGTTTAGTTAGTGGTAGTGATGTGGGAGGCCAGAGGTTTAGGGGTTAATAAGTTTATTTAGTGGTGGTGGGCTCCGGGAGCAGCAGGATAAGGGTTAATACATTTATTTAGGTGGCAGCGGGGTCCAGGAGCAGTGGGATAGGGGTTAATACATTTATTTAGGTGGCGGCGGGGTCCGGGAGCTACGGGATAGGGGTTAATACATTTATTTAGGTGGTGGTGGGGTCCGGGTGCGGCGGGATAGGGGTTAATACATTTATTTCGGTGGCGGTGGGTTCCGGGAGTGGCGGGATAGGGGTTAAAAAATTTAGTACAGTGACAGCGTTTAGTGACAGGGTATAAATAAAGTTTGTAAAAAGCCCAATAGACGCGAGATCGATGACTGCTAGTTAACAACAGTCCTATGCTCATCGCCCCGTACTTAGTGCGTGGCTTTTTGTCGGCTTTTTTTTATAAATATGGAGATTGTATACAGGTCCGCGGGCCACGATGTTAGGCGAGCGTATTGGTGCCGGCGAATTCAGCATAGTTGAGGCTTTGATAAATATCCCCCAGTATCTTTACCACAATGAAGACATATTTATGCAATAATAATAAATCGAGTAATGATAAAGTAGGCATAACTGAAGCCTCCTTTTTATGTGTATGAGAACCTCCTATGATATCAATGGGTTACTCTTGGGCCTATATATAATAACTGACTACAATGGACGTAAACTGGGATGATATATAGCCATAACTATAGGTGCAGGACAGCATATGAATTGAGATTGGCTTGTTCTGTATAGTAGTATGACTCATATTTTCTGGAGCAGTGGCAGTGTGCTGGAAACTAGTAGAACAGGAGAAGTAGTATATATTTAATGTTCCTGAACTTTGCTTATTGGAAAGTAAAGCTATATTTTAGGAGACACTAACATGTCCCCCATGTAATCAAGTGTGTACAAATCATGCTATAGTAGTGAAGTTGAGACTGTAGCACTTATAACTCAAAATTGTAAACAAATTGTAAATTCCAATATAGCTAACACTAAATGGCTAAAAATTGGGCTAGAAACTATAAATGTATTTCAGCAAGTAGACTGAGTTTGGTTTATGCTATAGATATAAACTTATATAGATATGAAGGTGGAATAAAAAACAAACATATTTCCCCTAATAACAGATATGTAATAGTAGCTCTGCAATTTCTGTCGGAGTACCGCAAGGCTTTGTCCTCGGTCCCCTTCTCTTCTCAATCTACACGCCATCACTAGGTTCCCTAATAAAGTCCCATGGTTTACAATATCATTTGTATGCCGACGACACCCAAATCTACTTCTCTGCACCAGACCTATCTCCTTCCTTTCTAACCCGTGTCACACTCACTAACTGTCTTTCTCACATCTCTAACTGGATGTCCTCTCACTACCTCAAGCTAAATCTCTCAAAAAATGAGCTCCTTATTTTCCCCCCTTCCTCAAAACTCTCCACCCCCAATCTCTCTATAACTGTTGACAACTCCATCATTACCCCTACCCCGCACGCCCGATGTCTTGGGTTCACATTTGACTCATATCTTTCTTTCACTCCTCACTTCAGTCCTTGGCTAAAGCCTGCCGCTTCCACCTTAAAAACATTTCTAAAATTAGACACTTCCCTACACAAGACACAACTAAGATTTTAATCCACTCTCTAATTCTTTCCCGCCTTGATTACTGCAACTCTGTCCTCTCTGGTCTCCCCACCTGCTGCCTAGCTCCTTTACAATCCATAATAAATGCCTCTGCCAGACTCATCTTCCTTACACGTTGCTCTTCATCTGCTGCACCTCTCTACCAATCCCTTCACTGGCTTCCTCTTGCCTCTAGGATCAAACACAAAATTCTCATTCTGACATACAAAGCCCTCAACTGCACTGCTCCCTCCTACATCTCAGACCTTGTCTCCAGATACTCTCCCTCCTGTCCCCTTCGCTCTGCTCATGACCTCCTATTCTCCTCCTCTCTTGTCACCTCATCACACTCCCGTTTACAGGACTACTCCAGACTGGCTCCCATCTTGTGGAACTCTCTGCCTTGCTCCACAAGACTCTCTTCTAGTTTTAAAAGCTTCATGTGCTCCCTAAAGACTCTACTGTTCAGGGATGCATACAACCTACACTAACCTTTCCTAATACCAGTTCCTCTCCTCCATTGCTATCCCCTGAACCCCCTTAGCATGTAAGCCTAAGAGTCCAGCTGTTTGTAGATCACCTTCTTAAGAGCTGACTACAACAGTGCAACTCTTGGCAGGGCCCTCTACCCATTTGATCCCTATAATTGTTTTGTTGTACTCCCCCTTTGTTTATAGTGCTGCAGAATCTGTTGGCGCTCTACAAATAACCGATAATAATAATAATCTGTTGTGCATGGTGTAAGTAAGGAATGACAAGCTAGCGTATCAATTATAACTTCAGATTCAAAATAGCGAGTCGTCAAATAGGCTTATGCGTTTACCTGGTAAGAAAAATAATCACTCAATCTTCAACCCACACCATAACGATTTACAGTATATAAGTTTGGCTATGAGCTTTCCTACGCTTTGCAGCTATAGCTTTAAGACTAGTATGTACCTCTTAATGTAGCATTCCACTCTATATCAATGTATAAAAACCTTAATTGCAGTCTAGGCTTTAGAAACAACCCATAAAAATTTGGGAATATACAATACAGCAAATATAAGAGACACCTCTAAAATATAAGTATAAACCTCACACAAAACAGTTGTTGCTTATAACTAAGTTGTTTAACATAAGAGACATTAAAACATAAAGAATGCAACTGTTATTAAAGGGACATGAAATCCACATTTTTTTCTTTCATGATTTAGAAAGAGAATGCAATTTTTAACATCTTTCTAATTTACTTCTATTATCTCATTTGTTTTATTCTCTTGATATTCTTTGCTGAAAAGCATATCTAGATATGCTCAGTAGCTGCTGATTGGTAGCTGCACATAGAAGCCTCGTGTGACTGGCTCACCCATGTGCATTGCTTTTTCTTCAACTAAGGATATCTAAAAAATGAAGCAAAATAAATAATAGAAGTAAATTGTAATGTTGTTTAAATTTGTATTCTCTATCTGAATCATGAAAGAAAGTTTTTGGGTTTAGTGGCCCTTTAAGTACTGATCAATTCTTAGATATGGTCCCGTTTATATAAGGTTCCGCTTATGTAAATGAGAGTCTGTAAAGCTTCAATTTTCCATCTATGTAGGAAGTCATGAAGGGAGCACTACTCACTACCTTGCTCTACTTACTTGTTAGTTGCTAGCCTACACCAGCTTTATTTGTCGTGGGTCTATATTGTGGGCTTATATATTCCTGCCAGTGTAATAAAACATGTCCTCACAAAAATGCCCGCAGATTTGTAGCTCTCAAAAGGCTGGGTCTGGAGGGAAATGTGAGCAGGGCCAGGGTTGACACCGCAGTGAGTGTCCACTTTCTATCTCCCGGTGCCGACTTGATGATCTGCAGGAGTGGCTGTTGGTTTAGCGGTACGTAGATCTGTTTGTCCGCTCAGCTTAGAGTAATTCAAAGTCGTAGCAAAATCCGTGCACGAGACTGCAGGAGACCGTGCAGATATAGGTAGGCTTAGTATATCGGACTCCGCTCTTTGCGCAGACCAGATTGTTTTAGATGCTCTCTCCAGTTGTTGCTTATCCACGTGAGGGATATAACTCTGCAATATCGTGGGAGGTCCCTCGCTTTCCTTAGTGGACTCCAGCATAGGAGACGCCATGTTAACAGTGTCTGTGGCCGCTGTAGAATTTATGCCATCCACCATTACATACATTGAAGTAATTTCCCCTGTGAACTCAGCTCTGCATGTAAGCACTAGGTCATTGAAGCCATGCTGCATCTTCTCTCCAAAGTTGTCAAGCAGTGCTTGTACCTGTATATAAAAGTCCCCCATATTTTGTGATGTGGTAGAGAGTTCCACTTATATCAGGCTGTGTCTGTAAGGCCAACAGTCACCACTACCTCGTGGTCGTTGCAACTGGCTTAGATCCAGATAAGTGTTGTTGTAAATATTTAAAGTCTCATCAGATAGCTGCTTTACCCATATGTGGATATAGATCAGAAGTTTTGCATACATTTAGTATTTATATCCCCAAAACAATTCGTTTTTCTGGAGCCCATGAACTGTACGTCTTGTCTTTTCTGTAGCTGGCCAGTTAATTTTTTTTAAACTGGATCTGACTTTCCCTGGCAAACGTATGTGTCTGTATCATGTACTTGACTAGTTGTATACAGGATTACTGTTTTTAAATTATTCTTGCAGCTACAAAACCAGGTAGGTATCAATGCAGAATTTGAGGTACTGACCCTTTAGCTTCACCCACCTCAAAACGTCTAAACCCACATACATGCATATTTAGCTAGACATAGGGTTAGGGTTAGTCAGGGCGGAATTCTAAGATCTATTAAGTTTATAGCTATAAGAACTCTTTAAAGGGACATTTAAAAAACCATTAATTTCTAAACCGTTAACAATAAAAGTGAGTACACCTCTAAGTGGAAATGTCCAAATTGGGCCCATTTAACCATTTTCCCTCCCCGGTGTCATGTGACTCGTTAGTGTTACAAGGTCTCAGGTGTGAATGGGGAGCAGGTGTGTTAAATTTGGTGTTATCGCTCTCACACTCTCTCATAAATTCAACATGGCACCTCATGGCAAAGAACTCTCTGAGGATCTGAAAAAAGAATTGTTGCTCTACATAAAAATAGCCTAGGCTATAAGAAGATTGTCAAGACCCTGAAACTGAGCTGCAGCACGGTGGGCAAGACCATACAGCCGTTTCACAGGACAGGTTCCACTCAGAACAGGCCGCGCCATAATCGACCAAAGAAGTTGAGTGTACATGCTCAGCTTCATATGCAGAGGTTGTCTTTGGGAAATAGACATATGAGTGCTGCCAGCATTGCTGCAGAGGTTGAAGGGGTGGGGGGTCAGCCTGTCAGTGCTCAGACCATACGCTGCACACTGCATCAAATTGGTCTGCATGGCTGTCGTCCCCGAAGGAGGCCTCTTCTAAAGGTAATGCACAAGAAAGACTGCAAACAGTTTGCTGAAGACAAGCAGACTAAGGACATGGATTACTGGAACCATGTCCTGTGGTCCAATGTGACCAAGATAAACTTATTTGGTTCAGATGGTGTCAAGCGTGTGTGGCGGCAACCAGGTGAGGAGTACAAAGACAAGTGTGTCTTACCTACAGTCAAGCATGGTGGTGGGAGTGTCATGATCTGGACCTGCATGAGTGCTGCCGGCACTGGGGAGCTACAGTTCATTGAGGGAACCATGAATGCCAACATGTACTGTGATATACTGAAGCAGAGCATGATCCCCTCCCTTCAGAGACTGGGCGGCAGGGCAGTATTCTAACATGATAACGACCCCAAACACACCTCCAAGACTACCATTTCCTTGCTAAAGAAGCTGAGGGTAAAGGTGATGGACTTGCCAAGCATGTCTCCAGACCTAAACCCTATTGAGCATCTGTAGGGCACCCTCAAATGGAAGGTGGAGGAGCGCAAGGTCTCTAACATCCACCAGCTCCGTGATGTCGTCATGAAGGAGTGGAAGAGGACTCCAGTGGTAACCTGTGAAGCTCTGGTGAACTCCATGCCCAAGAGGGTTAAGGCAGTGCTGGAAAATAATGGTGGCCACACAAAATATTGACACTTTGGGCCCAATTTGGACATTTACACTTGTTGCCAACGGTTTAGACATTAATGGCGGTGTAAGTTATTTTGAGGGGACAGCAAATTTACACTGTTATACAAGCTGGACACTCACTATTTTACATTGTAGCAAAGTGTCATTTCTTCAGTGTTGTCACATGAAAATATATAATAAAATATTTACAAAAATGTGAGGGGTGTACTCACTTTTGTGGGATACTGTATGCATTTACAGACATATATACACATATAAATACATAAAAAATATATGTATACATATTTTTCATGTCGGGTATGCGCATATTACAGTATGCGATCAATTTTGAGCATATTACAGTATGCGATCATATTTGCGCATATTACAAAAAAACATGTTGAAGAACATTGGAATATGAAATATAATTTTTTTTATGTTGGGTTAGCAGTATTGCGAATATGTCATGGTGTTTGTGCAAGAGAGTAGATGTTTGTTTTCAACTTTTTTTTCTCCATCGCAATTTTTTATTTTCAGCCTTAAAGGGACAGTAAACCTTAAAAATATAAAATATACATAGTGCAGAATTATATAACATTATATTAGCCAAACATTATTAAAACATAATTTCCCCTCTTAATTTAAAAAAAAAAAAAAGCGCTGTTTCACAGACCCGCTCTCTGCTGAGCGGGTTTGTTATATTTACTCAGCGCATCGGGCCAGCTGTATAGTCACAGCCCGGCCCGACCGCGCCATAAGACTAAGTGCAGCCGTCTCCTGTGACAGCAGAGTACAGAGAGCGGGTCTGTGAAACAGCGCTTTTTTAAAAAAATTAAGAGGGGAAATTATGTTTTAATAATATTTGGCTAATATAATGTTATATAATTCTGCACTATGTGCAGAATTATATAACATTATTTTTAAAGTTTACTGACACTTTAAGCGTGATTTGGGTTACCGCTAGAGCAAAATAACATTTTTTTTTTAACTTGTAATACGAGCACAACCCAACTAGCGCAAAAAGCTTAAAGGGACAGTAAACCTTAAAAAAATGTTATATAATTCTGCACATAGTGCAGAATTATATAACATTACATTAGCCAAACGTTTTAAATCATAATATTGCCTTTTTATTTTTTTAAAATATCGCCGTTTTACAGACCTGCTCTCTGGGCTCTGCTGAGCGGGTCTGTTGTTTTTACTGAGCGCATCGGGCCAGCTGTATAGTCACAGCCCAGCCCGACCGCGCCATTAGACACAATGCAGCTCGCTCCCGCTGTCAGACAGAGCAGGAGCGAGCTGCATTGTGTCTAATGGCACGGTCGGGCCGGGCTGTGACTATACAGCTGGCCCGATGCGCTCAGTAAAAACAACAGACCCGCTCAGCAGAGCCCAGAGAGCGGGTCTGTAAAACGGCGATATTTTTTAAAAATAAAAAGGCAATATTATGATTTAAAACGTTTGGCTAATGTAATGTTATATAATTCTGCACTATGTGCAGAATTATATAACATTTTTTTTAAGGTTTACTGACCCTTTAACTCTAGTGGAGTTTTCGCAATTGCAGAGAAATAAATACAGCGCCACTTGTAAATTAGCCCTTAGAGCGCCACTTTTTAACTGGCCCTATGACTTTAGTTTATCACTATGAAAATGCTGTGTTTGCATTTTTCAGCAAGCACAGTGTCTGTGTGTGTGTCTTTGTGTATGTGTGTGTCTGTCTGTATGTGCATGTATGTGTGTTTGTGTATGTGTGTGAGTATGTGTGTGAAAATGTGTTTGTGTGTGTGTGTCAGTCTGTCTATGTGTGTGTGTGCGAGTATGTGTGTATGTGTGTGCGCGCATGTACTGTATGTGTGTGTCTGTGTGTATAAGTGTGTGCATGTATGTGTGTGTCTGTGTGTGCATGTATGTTTGTATGTATGTGTGTGTGTGTATGTGTGTGTCTGCCTGTCTGTATGTGCATGTATGTGTGTTTGTATGTGTGCAAGTATGTGTGTGAAAGTGTGTTTGTGTGTATCTGGCCTTTGAAATGAGCAGATTGGACATAAAAACATGCAATATTAATACTTCAGCAAAACTACTTTATTGAAGAAATTATTTTTCTGAGTCAACAAAACATAGTCTCAGTCCACTGAAACAACATGTATTAATGTGAACTCTTCCAATTTCTGGAAAATTGGAGAATGAGTGAAAGTATTGCAGAATTCCTTACAAGCAGACTGTTCAGATCTGTAGTAGACACATTTCCTTTCAAGCAATAATATGTGAAGAAAGATAAATTGCATGGAGCCCATCAATGGAAGTGTCACATGGGGGTATTAAAAAAAGAACACTCCAAAATCATCTATATTTCTTGGATGTAGGAAATTAAATAGGACAGATATAAATGATATATTAATTCACACAATGCAAAGCAGCGGAAAATCAAGTTATAGCTTTATGTCTGCTTGCTGATAGCCAATATTTTTGTTCTAGCAGAGAAAATTATTTTGGGGTTAAAGGGAAAGTGTACACCTGGACTTTTATTGTTTAAAAATATAGATAATCCCTTTATTACCCACTCCCCAGTTTTGCATAATCAACACAGTTATATTAATACACTTACCGGCACCTTTTCTTTTATGAAATCCCCCCACTATATAGGATCTATCTATCTATCTATCTATCTATCTATCTATCTATCTATCTATCTATCTATCTATCTATCTATCTATATATATATATATATATCTATATATATATATATCATTCATATGGATCTATATATCTATCTATCTATATATATATATATATATATATATATATATATATATATATATATATATATATCATTCATATGGAATAGGCACTCAAAGGGTTAAATTTATGCCAAGTCCTTGTGTGTAAATATTGATTCCAATAAGACTCAGCTTCTTGTATGAGTTTCAACACTTTAATATAGTGAGCATTTCCAACGTTTCAGCCCACACACCCCAAGAGAAAAGCCCAGGTGTGGGCTGAAACATTTTGAAATGCTCACAATATTAAAGTGTTGAAACTCATACAAGAAGCTGAGTCTTATTGGAATCAATATATATATATATATATATATATATATATATATATATATATATATATATATATATATATATATATATATAATGTTTAATTACTTGATGGAATATATATATATATATAGTGCTCATAAGTTTACATGCTACATGCCCTGGCAGAATTTATGATTTCTTCATAAATTGTTCAGAGAATATAAATGATAACACAAAAACTTTTCTTTCACTCGTGGTTAGTGTTTGGCTGAAGCCATTTATTATCAATCAACATTGTTTACTCTTTTTAAATCATAATAACAACAGAAACTACCCAAATGACCCTGATCAAAAGTTTACATGCCCCAATTCTTAATATCATGTATTGCCCTATTTAACATCAATGACAGCTTGAAGTCTTTTGTGGTAATTGTGGATGAGGCTCTTTAGCTTCTCAGATGGTAAAGCTGCCCATTCTTCTTGGCAAAAAGCCTCCAGTTCCTATAAATTCTTGGGCTGTCTTGCATGAACTGCATGTTTGAGATCTGCCCAGAGTGGCTCAGTGATATTGAGGTCAGGAGACTGAGATGGCCACTCCAGAACCTTCACATTATTCTGCTGTAGCCAACGACAGGTCGACTTGGCCTTGTGTTTAGGATCATTGTCAAGTTGGAATGTCCAAGTACGTCCCATGCGCAGCTTCCGGGCTGATGAATGCAAATTTTCCTTCAGTATTTTTTATGGAGCCTTGTTGACTCCTCTCCAAATATAGCGTTTATGGTTTTGGCCAAAAAGCTAAATTTTGGTCTCATCACTCCAAATGACTTTGTGCCAGAAGGTTTGAGGCTTGTCTCTGTGCTGTTTGGCGTACTTTGTTGGATATTTTATGGCATTTGCGTAGTAATGGCTTTCTTCTGGTGACTTGTCCATGCAGCCCATCTTTCTTCAAGTGCCTCCTTATTGTGCATCTTGAAACAGCCACGCCACATATTTTCAGAGATTCCTGTATTTCACCTGAAGTTATTTGTGGGTTTTTCTTTGCATCCCGAACAATTTTCCTGGCAGTTGTGGCTGAAATTTTAGTTGGTCTACCTGACCGTGGTTTGGTTTCAACAGAACCCCTAATTTTTCACTTCTTGATTAGAGTCAATTCCTTGGATATCTTTTTATATCCCTTTCCTGTTTTATACAGTTCAACTACCTTTTCCCACAGATCCTTTGGCAATTCTTTTGCTTTTCCCATGACTCAGAATCTAGAAACGTCAGTGCAGCACTGGAGGAAAGATGCAAGGGTCAGTCAGGAGTCCAGAAACTCATTGACCTTTTATACACACACACTAATTACGAACAAACAGATCACAGGTGAGGATGGTTACCTTTAATAGACATTCAAACCCCTTTGTGTGCATGTTATAAGGCCAAAATCACCAGGGTATGTAAATTTGGGTAGTTTCTGTTGTCATTATGATTTGAAAATAGTAAACACAGTTGATTGATAATAAATGGCTTCAGCCAAACACTAACCATGAGTGAAAGAAAAGTTTTTGTGTTATCATTCATATTCTCTGAAAAATGGTCAAGAAATCATAAATTCTGCCAGGGTATGTAAACTTATGAGCACAACTGTATATATCTCTATCTATATCTATCTATCTATCTATCTATCTATCTATCTATCTATCAGACACCTACATAGACACATTTATGCCAACCTAGAAAAAATACATACATAAATAAATGTCTCTAATGTGGGTATGTGTTTTTTATTTTTTTGTGATTATAGAAAAGTACTGCCACCCTTCACAACAAGCTAGCAAGAACATATAGTCACTACAAAACAATATAACAAGAATTCTCACATACACCAACCTCACTTTCCAGATTTTTTACAGTCATCCACCAGGTTTCACAAACGCATAAAGTTGCAGAGGTACAAGGATATCACATATGCAGACACACAGGCCCTCAAAGTCATTTACACTATGACATCCACACAAAGATGTTGCCAGCAACACACACTCATACAGAGCAGCTCCCCCATACACAACACATACACATTGCAAAACAGACACAGCCATAACCACAACACACACTCATACACAGCAGCTTCCCCAGACACAACACATACACACTGTAAATCACACACAACAGCTTCCGCAGACACAACACATATACACTGTAAAACACACACAGCCATTACCACACACAGCAGCTTCCCCAGGCACAACACATACACACTGTAAAAAACACACAGCCATTACCACACTACACATACACACACTGCAGCTTCCCCAAACACAACACATACACACAGCAAAACAGACACAGCCATTACCAAACACACACACACACACACACAGCAGCAGCAGCGTCCCCAGACAACACATATTCACTGCAAAACAAAAACAGCCATTAACACAGGACACACTCATAAACTGCAGCTTCCCCACACACACATCACATACACACTGTAAAACACACACAGCCATTACCACACACTCATACACACTGTAAGACACACTCATACACAGCAGCTTCCCCAGACACATCACATACACACTATAAAACACACTCATACACAGCAGCTTCCACAGACACATCACATATATACTGTAAAACACACACAGTCATTACCACACCACACACACTGTAAAACACACTCATACACAGCAGCTTCCAGAGACATATCACATAAACACTATAAAACACACTCACATAGCCATAACCACATCACACACACTCATACACACTGTAAAACACTCATACACAGCAGCTTCAACAGACACATCACATACACACTGTAAAACACACTCACACAGTCATTACCATACCACACACACTCATACACACTGTAAACCACACTCATACACAGCAGCTTCCCCAGACACATCACATATACATTGTTAAACACACTCACACAGCCATAACCGCATCACACACACTCATACACACTGTAAAACACTCATACACAGCAGCTTCCCCAGACACATCACATGCACACTGTAAAACACACTCATACACAGCAGCTTCCCCAGACACATCACATGCACACTGTAAAACACACACAGTCATTACCACACCACACACACTGTAAAACACACTCATACACAGCAGCTTCCCCAGACACATCACATACACACTGTAAAACACACACAGACATTACCACACCACACACACTGTAAAACACACTCATACACAGCAGCTTCCCCAGGCACATCACATACACACTGTAAGACACACACAGCTATTAACACACTCATACACAGCAGCTTCCCCAGAAACATCATAAATACACTATAAAACACACTCGCACAGCCATAACCACATCACACACACTCATAAACACTGTAAAACACTCATACACAGCAGCTTCCCCAGACACATAACATACACACTGTAAAACACACTCACACAGCCATTACCACATCACACACACTCATACACACTGTAAAACACACTCATACACATCAGCTTCCCCAGACACAACACATGCACACTGTAAAACACACTCACACAGCCATTACCATATCACACACACTCATACACACTGTAAAACACACCCATACACAGCAGTTTCCCCAGACAAAACACACACACACTGTAAAACACACACAGCCATTACCACACCACACACACTGTAAAACACACTCATACACAGCAGCTTCCCCAGACACATCACATGCACACTGTAAAACACACTAATACACAGCAGCTTCCCCAGACACATCACATGCACACTGTAAAACACACTAATACACAGCAGCTTCCCCAGACACATCACATACACACTGTAAAACACACACAACCATTACCACACCACACACACTGTAAAACACTTTCATACACAGCAGCTTCCCCAGACACATCACATATACACTATTAAACATGCCCACACAGCCATTACCACATCACACACAGTAAAACACACTCATACACAGCAGCTTCCCCAGACACAACATATACACACTGTAAAACACACTCACACAGCCATTACCACATCACACACACTCATACACACTGTAAAACACTCATACACAGCAGCTTCCCCAGACACATCACATGCACACTGTAAAACACACTCATACACAGCAACTTCCCCAGACACATCACATGCACACTGTAAAACACACACAGTCATTACCACACCACACACACTGTAAAACACACTCATACACAGCAGCTTCCCCAGACACATCACATACACACTGTAAAACACACACAGACATTACCACACCACACACACTGTAAAACACACGCATACACAGCAGCTTCCCCAGGCACATCACATACACACTGTAAGACACACACAGCTATTAACACACTCATACACAGCAGCTTCCCCAGAAACATCATAAATACACTATAAAACACACTGGCACAGCCATAACCACATCACACACACTCATAAACACTGTAAAACACTCATACACAGCAGCTTCCCCAGACACATAACATACACACTGTAAAACACACTCACACAGCCATTACCACATCACACACACTCATACACACTGTAAAACACACTCATACACATCAGCTTCCCCAGACACAACACATGCACACTGTAAAACACACTCACACAGCCATTACCATATCACACACACTTATACACACTGTAAAACACACCCATACACAGCAGTTTCCCCAGACAAAACACACACACACTGTAAAACACACACAGCCATTACCACACCACACACACTGTAAAACACACTCATACACAGCAGCTTCCCCAGACACATCACATGCACACTGTAAAACACACTAATACACAGCAGCTTCCCCAGACACATCACATGCACACTGTAAAACACACTAATACACAGCAGCTTCCCCAGACACATCACATACACACTGTAAAACACACACAACCATTACCACACCACACACACTGTAAAACACTTTCATACACAGCAGCTTCCCCAGACACATCACATATACACTATTAAACATGCCCACACAGCCATTACCACATCACACACAGTAAAACACACTCATACACAGCAGCTTCCCCAGACACAACATATACACACTGTAAAACACACTCACACAGCCATTACCACATCACACACACTCATACACACTGTAAAACACTCATACACAGCAGCTTCCCCAGACACATCACATGCACACTGTAAAACACACTCATACACAGCAACTTCCCCAGACACATCACATGCACACTGTAAAACACACACAGTCATTACCACACCACACACACTGTAAAACACACTCATACACAGCAGCTTCCCCAGACACATCACATACACACTGTAAAACACACACAGACATTACCACACCACACACACTGTAAAACACACTCATACACAGCAGCTTCCCCAGGCACATCACATACACACTGTAAGACACACACAGCTATTAACACACTCATACACAGCAGCTTCCCCAGAAACATCATAAATACACTATAAAACACACTCGCACAGCCATAACCACATCACACACACTCATAAACACTGTAAAACACTCATACACAGCAGCTTCCCCAGACACATAACATACACACTGTAAAACACACTCACACAGCCATTACCACATCACACACACTCATACACACTGTAAAACACACTCATACACATCAGCTTCCCCAGACACAACACATGCACACTGTAAAACACACTCACACAGCCATTACCATATCACACACACTCATACACACTGTAAAACACACCCATACACAGCAGTTTCCCCAGACAAAACACACACACACTGTAAAACACACACAGCCATTACCACACCACACACACTGTAAAACACACTCATACACAGCAGCTTCCCCAGACACATCACATGCACACTGTAAAACACACTAATACACAGCAGCTTCCCCAGACACATCACATGCACACTGTAAAACACACTAATACACAGCAGCTTCCCCAGACACATCACATACACACTGTAAAACACACACAACCATTACCACACCACACACACTGTAAAACACTTTCATACACAGCAGCTTCCCCAGACACATCACATATACACTATTAAACATGCCCACACAGCCATTACCACATCACACACAGTAAAACACACTCATACACAGCAGCTTCCCCAGACACAACATATACACACTGTAAAACACACTCACACAGCCATTACCACATCACACACACTCATACACACTGTAAAACACACTCATACGCAGCAGCTTCCCCAGAAACATCACATACACATTGTAAAACACACTCACACAGTCATTACCACACCACACACACTGTAAAACACACTCATACACAGCAGCTTCCCCAGATACATCACATACACACTATAAAACACACTCACACAGCCATTACCACACCACACACACTCATACACACTGTAAAACACTCATACATGGCAGCTTCCCCAGACACATCACATACACACTGCCCGCGTTCGGGCAGTGCTCAGGAGCTAGTGGAGGCACTTCTATTCCAGCGATGATGTGGCGCTAGGTGATGTCACAAGCAAGGGAGCTTAGAAAAAGCAAATCTAAGATGTAGATATACGGCTGGAGGATTATGTCAAACCAAGTAACATGTGCACACGGGCTCAGGTAAATGTAAATGGGTTTATTACAAATATAAAGCAGCAAAAATTAAGGCATCCAAGATACTGTCAAAACCAGTGAAAATAATGTTATACCACTGCAGTGGGTGACAACTACTAGGCAAATATGTTAACTTACATAGAAACAGTGCAAGAATAGCAAGAAAACAAAGGGAACATTCCCAATTGACAATAATAATGGCAGAGTTAGTAGCAATTTCAAACCACACTGTTGTGAAAATGTCCTCCAAGAAATGCAAACTTGAAAGCAGCAACGGCAATGAGCTCAATCAAACTTGCAGCAGGTGTATACATCAGGTTTAGCTAGCCAGTAAACCGAGGTAAAAGTGTCCTCTAGAATCAGCCTGGTAACTGCTACAGTATATGGTGTAAGATAGCTGTGGCAGCCAATTAGACAGAATAAGTAGTTGCAAAAAAATTATATATGCAGCCTTACAATTTTCTGCGGTAAGTATTGTGAAGTCCATGTTTTCACATTTATCAAGGCAAACGTTATCATATTTGCTTAGTCACCCACTGCAGTTTTATAACATTATTTTCACTGGTTTTGACAGTATGTTGGATGCCTTAATTTTTGCTGCTTTATATTTGTAATGTGCACAAGCAAATGAATGGGGCAGGTAAAGCTACAGGGGCTGAGCTGAGAGCAGCTGAATGTAGGGGGGTCGGAGTTCCGATGTTTGCCGAGAGGCAGGGGAAACCAGAAACACTGGGGAAACCATTCTCGGCATAACACCGTGTTCAAACTATGTCATATTTTGCATTAAATAATTCAATTTTGTATGTTAATATTGCTACTCTAGAACCCACACCTCTTTCTAGTCACAGTAATTTTAAATGAAAAATTATTTACACATGGTGCAATGTCATAAATATTACTCTTTGACTACTGCAACACCCTGCTAGTTGGTTTACGTTTCAGTAACCTATCTCTACTTATCCGCCTCACCATCTGTCCTACTGTCCCTCCTCTGCTCCTTTTAAAAACATGGCAGCCTCCACGAGCAACACGTGTGTGGAGGCTGCCATGTTTACGTCAACAGAGCACTTAAAAAATGCCCAGCGTCTCACTTGCAAGTATTAAGAAAACGCTCCAAGCGACTCCCAGTTTGCTTGGAGCGCTGCCCAAACGCAGCCACTGTAAAACACACTAACACAGCCATTACCACAGCACACACACAAATAAACACTGTAAAACACGCTCATACGCTGCAGCTTTCTCAGACACATCACATGCAAAATATAAAACACACTCACACAGCCATTACCACACCACACACACACACTGTAAAACACTCATACACAGCAGCTTCCCCAGACACAACACACACACACTGTCATTATCACACCACACACTCATACACACTGTAAAACACACTCATACACAGCAGCTTCCCCGACACATCACATACACATTGTAAAACACACACAGCCATTACCACATACACTGTAAAACACACTCATGCACAGCAGCTTCCCCAGACACATCACCTACACACTGTAAAACACACTCACACAGCCATTACCACACCATACACACTCATACACACTGTAAAACACACTCACACACAGCAGCTTCCCCAGACACATCACATACACACTGTTAAACACACTCACACAGCCATAGGGGGATATTTATCAAAGCCTCAACTATGCTGCATTCGCTGGCATCAATACGCTCGCCTAACATCGCCTAACATTGCGGCCGCGGACCTGAATACGATCTCCATATTTATAAAATAGTGTGCACCAAGTACGGGGCAATGAGCATCGGACTGTGGTTAACTAGCAGTCATCGATCTCGCGTCTATTCAGCTTTTTACCAACTTTATTTATACCCTGTCACTAAACGCTGCCAATATACTAAAATGTTTAACCCCTATCCCGCCGCTCCCAGACCCCGTCGCCACCTAAATAAAGTTATTAACCCCTATCCCGCCGCTCCCAGACCCCGCCACCACCTAAGTAAAGTTATTAACTCCTATCCCACCGCTCCCAGACCCCGCCGCCACCTAAATAAATGTATTAACCCCTATCCCACCGCTCCCGGACCCCGACGCCACTAAATAAACGTATTAACCCCTAAACCTCTGGCCTCCCACATCCCTACCACTAACTAAACCTATTAACCCCTAAACCGCCAGCCCCCAACATCGTCATAAACTAAATTAAATTAAGTTATTAACCCCTAAACCTAACAAGCCGCTAACTTTAAATTAAAATTACCACATCCCTATCCAAAAATAAATTTAAACTTACCTGTAGAATTAAAATAAAATATTTTTAAACTATTAATTAACCTACCCTAACTATCGGCTAGATTTAGAGTTTTGCCGCCAAAGGGGTGCGTTAGCTACGCGTGTTTTTTTTTCCCCGCACCTTTTAAATAACGCTGGTATTTAGAGTTCTCTGAAGGGCTGCATTAGGCTCCAAAAAGGGAGCGTAGAGCATAATTTACCGCCACTTCAACTCTCAATACCAGCGTTGCTTACGGTAGCGGCCAGCTTGAAAAACGTGCTTGTGCACGATTCCCCCATAGGAAACAATGGGGCAGTTTGAGCTGAAAAAAAACCTAACACCTGCAAAAAAGCAGTGTTCAGCTCCTAACGCAGCCCCATTGTTTCCTATGGGGAAACACTTTCTAAGTCTGCAC
This sequence comes from Bombina bombina, assembly GCF_027579735.1. Lineage (NCBI taxonomy): Eukaryota > Metazoa > Chordata > Amphibia > Anura > Bombinatoridae > Bombina > Bombina bombina. The sequence continues at coordinate 313,313,956 of NC_069499.1, read as the reverse complement.
CTAACACCCTAACATGTACCCCGAGTCTAAACACCCCTAACCTTACACTTATTAACCTCTAATCTGCCGCCCCCGCTATCGCTGACCCCTGCATATTATTATTAACCCCTAATCTGCCGACCGGACCTCACTGCTACTCTAATAAATGTATTAACCCCTAAAGCTAAGTCTAACCCTAACCCTAACACCCCCCTAAATTAAATATAATTTTAATCTAACGAAATAAATTAATTCTTATTAAATAAATTAATCCTATTTAAAGCTAAATACTTACCTGTAAAATAAACCCTAATATAGCTACAATATAACTAATAATTATATTGTAGCTATTTTAGGATTTATATTTATTTTACAGGCAACTTTGTATTTATTTTAACTAGGTACAATAGCTATTAAATAGTTATTAACTAGTTAATAGCTACCTAGTTAAAATAATTACAAAATTACCTGTAAAATAAATCCTAACCTAAGTTACAATTATACCTAAGACTACACTATCAATAAATTAATTAAATAAACTACCTACAATTACCTACAATTAAATCAACTAAACTAAATTCAATTACAAAAACAAACAAACACTAAATTACAAAAAATAAAAAAAGATTACAAGAATTTTAAACTAATTACACCTACTCTAAGCCCCCTAAAAAAATAACAAAGCCCCCCAAAATAAAAAAATGCCCTACAATACCCCCCCAAAATAAAAAAAACAATACAATACCCCCCCAACATTACAACCCACCACCCACATACCCCTAATCTAACCCACCCAAACCCCCCTTAAAAAACCTAACACTAAGCCCCTGAAGATCTCCCTACCTTGTATTCACCCAGCCGGGTATCACCGATCCGTCCAGAAGAGGGTCCGAAGTCTTCATCCTATACGGCAAGAAGAGGTCCAGAAGAGGGTCCGAAGTCTTAATCCTATCTGGCAAGAAGAGGTCCTCCAGAGGGTCCAAAGTCTTCATCCAGGTGGCATCTTCTATCTTCTTCCATCCAGAGCGGAGCGTGTCCATCTTGAAGCAGCCGACGCGGAGCCATCCTTCCTCACCAACGTCCTAAGTCCGAATGAAGGTTCCTTTAAATGACGTCATCCAAGATGGCGTCCCTCGAATTCCGATTGGCTGATAGGATTCTATCAGCCAATCAGAATTAAGGTAGGAAAAATCTGATTGGCTGATTGAATCAGCCAATCAGATTCAAGTTCAATCCGATTGGCTAATCCAATCAGCCAATCAGATTGAGCTCGCATTCTATTGGCTGATCGGAACAGCCAATAGAATGCAAGCTCAATCTGATTGGCTGATCCAATCAGCCAATCGGATTGAACTTGAATCTGATTGGCTGATTCAATCAGCCAATCAGATTTTTTCTACCTTAATTCCGATTGGCTGATAGAATCCTATCAGCCAATCGGAATTCGAGGGACACCATCTTGGATGACGTCATTTAAAGGAACCTTCATTCGGACTTAGGACGTCGGTGAGGAAGGATGGCTCTGCGTCGGCTGCTTCAAGATGGATCTGCTCCACTCCGGATGGAAGAAGAGAGAAGATGCCACCTGGATGAAGACTTTGGACCCTCTGGAGGACCTCTTCTTGCCGGATAGAAGGAAGACTTTGGACCCTCTTCTGGACCTCTTCTTGCCAGATAGGATGAAGACTTCGGACCCTCTTCTGGACGGATCGGTAATACCCAGCTGGGTGAATACAAGGTAGGGAGATCTTCAGGGGCTTAGTGTTAGGTTTTTTAAGGGGGGTTTGGGTGGGTTAGATTAGGGGTATGTGGGTGGTGGGTTGTAATGTTGGGGGGGTATTGTATTGTTTTTTTCAGGCAAAAGAGCTGATTTCTTTGGGGCATGCCCCGCAAAAGGCCCTTTTAAGGGCTGGTAAGGTAATAGAGCTGTTAACTTTTTATTTTAGAATAGGGTAGGGCATTTTTTTATTTTGGGGGCTTTGTTATTTTTTTAGGGGGCTTAGAGTAGGTGTAATTAGTTTAAAATTCTTGTAATCTTTTTTTATTTTTTGTAATTTAGTGTTTGTTTGTTTTTGTAATTTAGTGGGGGGTTTTTTTTTGTAATTTAGTTTAGTTGATTTAATTGTAGGTAATTGTACCCTAATATAGCTACAATATAACTAATAATTACATTGTAGCTATTTTAGGATTTATATTTATTTTACAGGTAATTTTGTAATTATTTTAACTAGGTAGCTATTAAATAGTTAATAACTATTTAATAGCTATTGTACCTAGTTAAAATAAATACAAAGTTGCCTGTAAAATAAATATAAATCCTAAAATAGCTACAATGTAATTATTAGTTATATTGTAGCTATATTAGGGTTTATTTTACAGGTAAGTATTTAGCATTAAATAGGATTAATTTATTTAATAAGAAATAATTCATTTTGTTAGATTTAAATTATATTTAACTTAGGGGGGTGTTAGGGTTATGGTTAGACTTAGCTTTAGGGGTTAATACATTTATTAGAGTAGCGGTGAGGTCCGGTCTGCAGATTAGGGGTTAATACTTGAAGTTAGGTGGCGGCGATGTTAGGGAGGGCAGATTAGGGGTTAATAAAATTTATTATAGGGTTTGCGAGGCGGGAGAGCGGCGGTTTAGGGGTTAATACATTAATTATAGTGGCGGCGAGGTCCGGTCGGCAGATTAGGGGTTAATAAGTGTAGGTAAGGTAGAGGAGACGTTGGGGGGGCAGAATAGGGGTTAATAAATATTATGTAGGTTTCGGCGATGTTAGGGGCAGCAGATTAGGGGTACATAGGGATAATGTAGCTGGCAGCGGTGTGCGGTCGGCAGATTAGGGGTTAAAAAAATATATTATAGTGGCGGCGATGTGGGGGACCTCGGTTTAGGGGTACATAGGTAGTTTATGGGTGTTAGTGTACTTTAGAGCACAGTAGTTAAGAGCTTTATGAACCAGCGTTAGCTCAGAAAGCTCTTAACTCCTGACTTTTTTCTGCGGCTAGAGTTTTTTCGTTAGAGTTCTAACGCTCTAAATACTCTAAATACCGGCGTTAGGAAGATCCCATTGAAAAGATAGGATACACAATTGGCGTAAGGGGATCTGCGGTATGGAAAAGTCGCGGCTGGAAAGTGAGCATTAGACCCTTTCCTGACTGACTCTAAATACCAGCGGGCGGTAAAAACCAGCGTTAGGAGCCCTTAACGCTGGTTTTGACGGCTACCGCAGAACTCTAAATCCAGGCGTATTATACTACACTTAAAATAAACTACCAATTAAATTAACTAAATTACATATTAAAAAAAACCCTAACCCAACTCAAATTATTTAAATCTACTATTTAACCTTATTAAAAATGACTAAATTACAAAAATAATAAACGGTAAGTTACAAAAAATAAAAAACACTAAATTACCAAAAGAAACAAACCACACTATCAAAAAGAAAAAAGAATTACACCTAATCTAATAGCCCTATCAAAATAAAAAGCCCCCCAAAAAAAAAAAAAAAACCTAGCCTACACTAAACTACCAATGGCATTTAAAAAGGCCTTATGTGGGGCATTGCCCCAAAGAAATCAGCTCTTTTACCTGTAAAAAAAAAAAAAACACCCCCAAAAGTAAAACCCACCACCCCCACAACCAACCCCCAAATAAAAACCCTATCTAAAATAACCTAAGCTCCCCATTGCCCTGAAAAGGGCATTTGTATGGGCATTGCCCTTAAAAGGGCATTTAGCTCTTTAACTGCCTAGACCCTACTCTAAAAATAAAACCCACCCAAAAAAACCTTAAAAAACCTAACACTAACCCCCGAAGATCCACAGTTCTTGAAGTTCCGCTTGAAGGATACATCCAGCCGGAAAGAAGTCTTCATCCGGAGGGCAAGAAATCTTCTGGACCCTTTCAAGAGTGCTTGCGTAGGATTTTGAAATCTGTCAATACCGCCGCTCACTCCACTGCTACAATTTCGGGACTTGTGTAATTCCTGGACCCTTTGTTGTACAGCGCCCCGCTTTGCCAATTGCCTTACAATTATACGTATCCCCTTTACAGTGAGATGAAACAGCAACACTTATACAATATTTTTTTATTGTTCAAACTGTTTTATTGTTCATATAAAAATTGTTATGTCACTGTAAAAGAGATACGTATAATTGTATGGCAATTGGCAAAGCACGGCGCTGTACAACAAAGGGTCCAGGAATTACAGTACACAAGTCCCGAAATTGTAGCAGTGGCGTGAGTGGCGGTGATGGATTTTAAAATCCTACGCATGCGCTCTTGAAAGGGTCCAGGAATTTCACGGCTCTCAAAATTGTAGCAATGACGTATGCGGCCAGGTATGTAATGACGCTAGCATGCATGCGAATTACGGCCAAAATTTGTGAAACAGCTGATGCCAGGTCACAGGAAGTGATGTAGTTCACTGTTTTCACAAGTTCACCATTTTCCCAGAACACCGGGTCTGTGTAGCTGCATAGATTGTGCAGGACCTGCTGCGCGGGGGGAAGGCAACTAGATATATATTTATTAACTCACACTGGGGCACACTCCCTGCACAGTTTAATTTACAGTCTCAAATGTAAACTGTGCATTACAATGTGCATTCACAAAGTATGTAAAGCAGTCAGCCATATGTACTTGCTTACATTCCTAAGAGTTACACGCTAGCCCAATTCCTTCCAGCCACTATTCCACCACTGACACCGGCCCAGGGGGTGAGCAATTGCACAGCCTCATGGTATTAAAAAATCAGTTTGGGCAGCTGGGTCTGATAAGATTTTTATCATATGAAATTGAAGGTATAGAACAAATAATACGTGTCAAAACAATGACGGCCACAGCTAGTCCTGCCCACCGGGATTTTTCCTGGCTTCCCGGCAGGCCAATCTGGCCCTGCCTCTGTAATTACCTTGTATCTAAGCCTCTGCAGACTGACCCTGATTTCAGTTCTTTTGACAGACTTGCATTTTAGCCAATCAGTGCTAACTCCTAGTTAACTCCACGTGCGTGAGTACAATGTTATCTATATAGCACACACAAACTATCGCCCTCTAGTTGTGAAAAACGGTCAAAATTAATTCAGATAAGAGGCGGCCTTCAAGGGCTAAGAAATTAGCATATGAGCCTACTTAGGTTTATCTTTCAACAAAAAATACCAAAAGAACAAAGCAAAATTGATGATAGAAGTAAATTGGAAAGTTGTTTAAAATGATATGCCCTCTTCGAATCATGAAAAATTATTTTTGACTAGCCTGTCCCTTTAATGCAAAGAGGTCAATAAATTATTTCTTTAAGTGAGGTTTTCTTTCTATTTTCCTAAATTCATAACTGTAATGTAAATGTTCACATATCATTAATATAATACATTACAGAGATACATCTATTTTATATACAGGAACATAATATAATGTTAAGTATACAGTATATATATATCTATTTTATATAGTGGCAAATATGTCTTTAAGTCATTGTTTTTTCGCAAATGTCATGAGTTCTTTTAAAACAGTTTTCAGTGTACTTCAATACCCTATTGTTTCTAGTTTCACATACCTGTCTTTTTCTATCAGTGCAATAAATGCATTGCATGTTTGAAACAAACTCAGAAGCATCACATGCTTAGAAAATACAATTAGACCTGTGAGAGGACTTCATATTCACCCAAGTAGCTCCCCTGTTGTGTCCACTCAGCAAGGCTGCACTCATTTTGCAATAGAAAAACAAGTAAGGTTGAGACTGATACATTATTAATTTCAAACTCTGAAAATACAGTATATGTTTTTTTCTTCAGAATTCTCATTTTGTTGAGTACTTTTAATATGAATTTTTAAGCATTCTATCAATATGTTTTTTATGTGTACAAATGTTACATTGTATACTTTCATTAGGATTTTTAAATGCTTAATTTTATTGAGCACTATACTGTAATGTGATTGTCTCACCACAGAAATGTAGGGCGTTTACTTTAGAGAGATATTCAGCGTTCAAGGGAAAATTTGCAGAACCCTGTGACAGAGCATTAAAAAAATGTTTTTAGAATATATTGCCTGTATTATGTATGTATAGAGGCCTCTCATCTTGACTTACAAATCAAAACAAATCTTTTATACTAAAAAAAGAGATTTACCACCTAGAAGCATTGGAGTAACCATAACCGCATCAAGATATGTGGGCATATCATCAATTGGTGAAATGCTGTAACTTACCCTTTATTTTATGCTTTTGACCTAGCATATGGGAGAGTTTTGGTCTTACTATAAGTTTTGTTTTATATTTTATTGTGGTTATTCTTATAGGCCTTTGCACCAGGCTTGTCTGGCATTAACTGCTGGAGAAACTTGCAAAACCAGTAGGTCTGTGAGTGAACTTCCAGAGCTGTGAAGTATTGGCAGTGGCATGGGATGTGTACTCCAGTCTGAGGGGCTGATTTACTAAAGTGCGGACGGACATGATACGATGTAGCATATCAAGTTCGCCACTCATCAATAAATGCTGACAGCATACGCTGCCATCATTTCTCATTGCACAAGCAGTTCTGGTGAACTGCTTGTGCAATGTCATCCCCTGCAGATTTGCAGCAAATCGGCCGGTAGCAGGGGGAGTCAATGTTTTGGAGCAGCGGTTTACGAGCAGCGGTCTTTAGCCTGAAGGCTCGCACAGAAACAGGGGCATCAAGCTCCATTCGGAGCTTGATAATTTGGCCCCTGAGAGTACAGTCCATCTCCATGTTTTGTATGTGTCTAGGAAAATTATAAATTTGCTGTGTCACCGTTTGTTTGGAAGCCATTATGTGTGGCTGTAGGGACCCTCTCACAGGTCTAATTGTATTTTCTAAGCATGTAGGTAGGAAGAAAAACTTGTGCAACACCTGGACTTATTAATTTTTGTTAAATTCTGTAACCAGTTGTTCATTTTATGCTTCTAGATTAGCTGTGTGCATCTAAGTGAGTGCTGGTTATTTTGGGAATTTGGTTACTTATATATGTTACAGGTAATGTAAAATATCCAGGTAATTACCCAAGTGATTGTGGGTAAAGCCCGATGTACTGTAACGTAAAATATACGTTTTACCTTGGTAATCCTAGTATTACACAATGAGGCCTATCTATCAAGCTCTAAAGACCGCTGCTCCATAACCCTGTCCTCCTGCTCTGATGAGGCAGACAGGAATCGCCGGAATTCAACCGGGTTAGTTGACACCCCCTGCTGGTGGCTGATTGGCCGCGAGTCTGCAGGGGGCGGCGTTGCACCAGCAGCTCACAAGAGCTGCTGGTGCAATGCTGAATACGGAGAGCGTATTGCTCTCCGCATTCAGCGAGGTCTTGCGGACCTGATCTGCAATATCGGATCAGGTCCGCAAGACCTTTAATACATTGGCCTCAATATCTGACTTTATCCATAACATATATACAAAATTACATATTAATTTAATTACCTATATCTACATCCAGCTGCTTTGTCTCTTAGAGTATCTGGGCACTTATTAATATATTTTAAGTTTTCCAGTTTCCATATATCACGTAAACTAGTAGACTATTGGTTCATCAAGTCACTATTTAAACCACCTGTCATATTAAATATTTCTTTGCACTTTATAAAAACAATTTTAACCCCACATTCCTTGTTTTAACATGACCTTTTTTATAAGGGTGAAACAATTCCTTAGGCTCTAATTAGCAAAAATAAATCCAATTTTAGGGGTCAAACAAGCCACATAGGCTACCTTTTTTAAACAAATTTCAGCTCTAAAACTTAGCATACAGCAAATCAAATTAGCTATGCAAGATTACTATGTCTCCCAAATTCAAAACGCATCTACATACTTGTATACTGTAATTAACTGTTAACTGTGAACACATGCATTAAGTTCTTTTATTTTGTTCATGTACCTAAAACATCAACTAACAGAACCTTAAAGCTTAAAAGCTAATGAGCAAACATTTCCCAAACTGACAATGCTCTGCCTCATACGGCCCATCTCTCCTCTTCATTTCATAAAGACTGGTGCACAAAAATATAAATCAAATTATTGTATTTGGTTAAAAATATAAACTGATAAAAAAAATCTTTAAATGTGATATGAAACCCAAATTTTTTTCTTTCATGATTTAGATACAAGTTTAAACAAACTAATTTTGGGATCCTTTCTTCTTTGATATAGTCTGCTAATGATGAGCCCAGCATAGCTGCAGCCAAGCCGAGCAGAGCACATAGCTTGTCAAGTCACTTGAGTAAGTATAAGTGAAAATATCACATACATTGTAGACATGTTCCAACAGGAACCTTAGTCACTCCATGATTATCAAAAACTCATCGCCATGGAAGAAATCACACAAAATCTTTGAGTGGTATTTTTGAGCATTATATTGTAATGTAGGTATCTCTCATTCACATCCAGAGCTTGGCATATAAAAATATACAGTTTTCCAGCTACAATTTGCCTTTCTAAAATTCTTTAAGGGCCCTCACAGTACTAATGTCTTAGATATTCTAGCCAGAACAAAGAGCATTCAATGATCAGTCTCTAATTGTTAATAAAATATAAGAATGAGGAAAGAGTAGAACAAATGGAAAGGTTGCTCCTGATTAAAGGGACAGTCTACACGAGAACTTTTATTGTTTTAAAAGATAGATAATCCCTTTATCACCCATTCCCTAAATTTGCATAACCAACACTGTTATATTAATACACTTTTTACCTCTCTGATTATCTTGTATATAAGCTTCTGCAAACTGCCCCCTTTTTTAGTTCTTTTGACAGACTTGCATTTTAGCCAATCAGTGCTGACTCCTAGGTAACTGCACATGCGTCGTTGTTATCTATATGACCTACATGAACTAACACCCTCTAGTGGTGAAAAACTGTCAAAATGCATTCATATAAGAGGCAGCCTTTAAGGTCTAATAAATTACCATATGAACCTCCTAGGTTTAGCTTTCAACTAAGAATGCCAAGAGAACAAAGCAAAATTGGTGATAAAAGTAAATTGGAAAGTCGTTTAAAATGACATGCCCTATCTAAATCATGAAATTTTATTTTGGACTAGCCTACCCCTTTAAGTAAATCTAGTTGACAAAGTCACATGGTTTGCATCTCTCGTAATGTGTTTAAGTTAATGTTCCCTCATTGCAAATCTGATGAGAGAACAGTGTTAATTTGATAGATAAATAATTTAGATTTTCATGACATCAATAAAACGAACATTTTAGAGTATAAAAAACTGACATACTGTAATAAAGGGTCTGCTACAAATTTATGTTACTTGTGATTTCCATTCAAAATAATCAAATATATTGTTCTATTATTTTCACTTTTTACAGAAGTAAACAATTGCCTAAAAATGCAGATCAACTCTGGAAAATTAATTATAAAAAATTATGGATAATCATATTCACCAGCTGCTTTTTATCTTTTATCTGTTGCTTATTTCAATCTTTGAAGAAAAAAAAATCTGATTTCCGTAGATGTTTAGCTCTTTTTGTATGTTGATCACGGTAATAGCATTCACATTTAAAATTAAGCAAATGATGCAGAAATCCGTAACTAAACAGAAAATTATATGTTGAGAGTACAATGGACCATGAAGAAAAAGAATATGTCTGTGGATACATCCCTCACGCAAGCTTCAGTTATTTTATGTATGCTGCTTAGTACCACTTTCAAAGCTGTAAATGCTTAAGCATGTATTGTTTATTAGCTGTCATCTGTTTTCATTGTTTTTGCTTTGATTTAACATATATATAGTAGATATTCATGGTTGGATATATCACTAAGCAAACTAGGTACCTGCCTATGGGCATATCACTCAAAAAGACACCTGTTTGACTAATCAAGTGATGCTGCTTTGCTGTCTTTAAGTCTTTTGACAAATAACATTAAATATTGCAAAGCAGCTTGTGTGTTTTTTTCTCCTTTGCAATGCAATCTCCATCTTTATGTGAAGCCAACATGTCCATTAAAAAAAAGCAAAAGACACACGTAAGTTACATTTAAATACATCTGTATTTCTGTTATTTCTTTGCTCCTAAGTAAAAAGAAATGTAATATTTTTGCAGATTTTCCAAAATTTCCATGGCCAAAATTAAAGTAATTCACGAAAGATAACTCAATTATGGCTAGATTGCAAGTGGAGCGCTATTTTAATGTGCGCCTGTAAATAACCAGCCATTACAATTGGCTGGTTAATGCTCCTGCGAGCTTATGGGAGCACTTTGTGCTTGGCACAATTAACCAGAGCTCCATCCTTTGGTTAATTGAAAAAATATCACCGAGTTGCCCCCCCAAATACAGTTGCTTTATTAAAATTAAAAATATGAGCATCCTTTTAAAAAAATAAATAATAATAATAACTGCACAAAGTAGTTATGAGGGGTTAAAGTGAGGGGATGTGGGGTTTTAGAAAAAAACTGCACTGAAAAGTGCCTTTACATTGTGGTCAGGGATGACGAAGTGCCGTATAGGCAGGGAACGTGTTGGATAGATGCAGCTCTAGGGTATGGAGCGGTGTTTGCCTTTTGTTTTAAAACTGGGAAAATCAAGCATTTATTGTTTTAAGGTATAGCATGCCTTTCTGACTCCTGCTTAAGATGGTAGTCTGTACTCTAGACCTCTTCTCTCTTACTACCGGTCCAGAATGTTCTTGTGTGAGAGTCTGCAGGAATATATTATTGCTATGTGTTTGTGTAAAACTTGACTGTCAGTTCCTTGGTTTTGGCTATTTTAAGTGTAATTTGCTTACACTTTCTTGCGCCTCACTGACGAGGCCCAAAGATGGCCTGAGGTTGCCATTCCCCTTGTTCAGAGGAGAATTGCCTGGTATTTGGGGCTGGACTGACCATGTTAGGTGAGATCAGACTGATATACTTCAGGAAAGTAACCTGGCAATAGAACAAGCCATTAAGCTGATGTTCGAACCTGGAAGACTGCTTCTCTCCATGTATGTATTTGTGTTATGAACATGGGGAAAGTCTCCCTTAGAGTGGGGAAACCAGACATGGATTCCTTTCCCAAAATGCTTAGAGAATGTGCCTGCACCTCACTGACGAGGTTGAAACAATTATCTATGGTGGCCATTTCCCTTGTCCAGAGGAGAATTGCCTGGTATTTTAGGGCTGCACTGACCTTGTTAGGCGGGATCAGATTTCATATATTTCAGGAAAGTTCTCCTCTGTGAAAAGCACTATTGGGCTTAAAGGAGCTACTCCCATGTGGTAACCGGACCATAGGACAAGCCACTGAGCTGTTGTTTGTTCCTAGCAGATTGCTTCTCTTTCTGTATGTATTTATATTATGACTCCTTGCCCAATGTGTTTATTAGATGTGGCTGCACCTCACTGACATGGCCCAAAGGAGACCGAAATGATCGTCTGGAATTGTCATTTATTTGTTCATAGGAGAATTGCCTGGTATTTCGGGACTGGACTAACCTTGTTAGGAAGGATCAGACTGATATACTTCAGGAAAGTTCTCTCCTGTGAAAATCACAATTGGGCTTAAAGAAGCTATTCCTAGATGGTAACTGGGCCATAGAACAAGCTGATGTTCATTCCTGGCAGATTGCTTCTCTTTCTGTATGTAATGCCCTCTTAGACTTAGTACAGATATATATGCATGCACTAGCATTAATAGTGCACCCTCTATTTAAGTATTAGAGCATTTTCTATATGCACTATATGCCCCTGACCTTAAATAAAATGTATTTGTATTATTTATTTGCCTGCTTTTTCTAAAAAATATTTTACAAATATTGCACATTTTGCAAAAATGCAGCATAGTTCTTCTCATTTCTAAAGGGAAATGATGAAACCCATTTTTTTTTTCTTTTACGATAAGGATAGAAGCAGAACAGGCCATCTTAAACTCCTTCTGTTTTTTTTTAATACATTTTCTTTGCTCTCTTGGTGGTATCCTTTGTTTAAAATGATCCGGAGCAGCAATGCACTACTGTGAGCTAGATGAATGCATCAGATGAGCCTATGACAAGAGGCATACCTATGTGCAGCCACCAATCAGCATCTAGGTCACAGTAGAGCATTGGTGCTCCTGAAAATACCAAGGGGCCGATTTATGAAAGTGCGAGCAGACATGATACAATGTAGCGTATCATGTCCGCTGCACATCGATAAATGACGAGAGCATACGATGTCAGCATTTATCATTGCACAAGCAGTTCTTGTGCAATGCCGCCCCCTGCAGATTCAATCAGCCCGATCGTATAGGATCGGGCGGATTGATGTCCGCAGCCTCAGAGCAGGCAAACAAGTTATGGAGCAGCGGTCTTTCGATTCGGAGCTTTATAATTTGGCCCCCCAAGTATGATTTTCAACGAAGGATACAAAAAAAAAGAAAACAATGCAAATAAGATTGCAGAAGTAAATTACAAATTTGTTTAAAATTCTATCTATCTATCTATCTATCTATCTATCTATCTATCTATCTATCTATCTATTGGGTTCTTGTAAAGCATGGCTATTCACCCGTAAGGGTCTCAAGGCGCTGAAGGTTGCAGTTCAGTCAAAGAGCCAGGTCTTGAGGTCCTTTCTGAACTTAGTTAGGGTGGTAGCTTAACTGAGGTGCAGCGGGAGGGTGTTCCAAGTCTTGGCTGCCATTTGAGAGAAGGATCTGCCTCCTGCTGTGGTTTTCCTTATGCGGGAAATGAATGCGAGTGATTGGTCGGCCGATCGAAGTTGTCTGGCGGGGGTGTAGAAGGTAACATGGTGGTTCATGTATTCGGGACCGATGTTGTGGAGGGCCTTGAATGCGTGGGTGAGAAGCTTAAAGGTTATTCTTTTGTTGATGGGGAGCTAGTGCAGGTCCTGCAGGTTTTTGGTGATGTGGCATTGGCGAGGGATGTCGAGGATGAGTCTGACCGAGGTGTTCTGGATGCGCTGGAGTCTCTTTTGGAGCTTGATGGTAGAGCCAGCGTAGAGTGCGCTGCCATAGTCCAGACGGTTGCTGACGAGGGTGTGGGTGACAGTCTTCCTGGTCTCGGTTGGGATCCACTTGAAGATCTTTCGCAGCAGGTGCAGTGTATGGAAGCATGCAGAGGAGACGGCATTGATTTGTTGGTCCATGGAGAATGATGAGCCCTGAAGCCTAAATTTTGTGCATGGTCATTGGGGGTTGGAGGGTGTCCAAGGGTTGTGGGCCACCAGGAGTTATTCCAGGTGGATGTGGTGGGACCGAGATGGAGGACTTCGGTCTTGTCTGCATTCAGCTTTAGGCAGTTGTAGCTCATCCAGGTGGTGACGGCTGTCAGCCCTTCATGAACGTTTCTCTTGGCGGTGGTGGGGTCACTGGTGAGTGATTAACTGGGTGTCGTCGGTGTAGGAGATGATGTTGAGGTCGTGTTGTCGGGCGATGGCAGCAAGAGGGGTCATATAGACTTTGAATAGGGTGGGGCTTAGCGAAGAGCCTTGGGGTACACTGCAGCTGATCTCTGTGGACTTGGAGGTGAAGGGTGGGAGTCTAACTTTCTGGGTTCTGCCAGTGACGAAGGAGGTTATCCATTCCAGGGCTTTGTCACGTATGCGTCATGTAGGTGGGTGCGGAGGGTGAGGTGGAGAAGGTGTTGAATGCTGCTGAGAGGTCTAGGAGGATGAGGGTAGTGGTCTCTCCTCGGTCGAGTAGGGCTAGGATGTTGTCTGTGGTGGTGAGGAGGGTTGTCTCGATGCTGTGGTTGCTCCTGAAACCGGATTGGGAGGAGTTCAGGGTGTGATTGGCCTCAATGTGGTCAACGAGTTGCGCGTTGATGAACTTCTCAATGACTTTGGCCGCAAAGGAGAGCAGAGAGATGGTGCGGTAGTTCTCCGGATCATTGGGGTGAGCTGTGGGTTTTTTCAGTAGGGGTTTTAATTCTGCATGCTTCCAATCATCCGGGAAGGTGCCGGTTTTGATGGAGCAGTTGATGGTGCTGTGGAGCTCGGGGGCAGTGATGTAACCCGCTTTGTTGAATATGTAAGCGGGCATGGGTCCGAGGGTGCTCCAGAGTGGATCGATCTCATGATTCTGATGATGTCCTCTGTGGTGAGGGGGCTCCAGATGGTCCGTGGGTGGTAGGCGATGGTGTATTTGGGTGATGTATCGGTGGGAGTTGGTGGGTCGGCGGTGGTGGGTGAGTTGTTGGGCGTGAAGCTGTCATAGATGTCGTCCATCTTGCGGTGGAAGTATGTTGCAAGGTTATCGCAGAGGTCCTGGGAGGGTGGGATGTCATTGGTGTTGTTGTTGGAATTGGAGAATTCCTTGATGAATAGCTCAACAAATGCTGTTGTGGGCGTTGGTGTTGATTCTGTCTTGGATGGCTGTCTTCTTGGTGGTTTTGATGAGGTTGTGGTGGGTAGTGATGGCTTCTTTGTAGGCTGTTTTATTTGCAGGGGTCTTGCTGGATCTCCAGGTCCTCTCCCATCGCCTGCAGTGGCGTTGGGAGTCTTGGAGGGCCGGAGTAAACTAACTGACCTTGTTGGTGGGTTGGCAGTTGAACGTTTTCTTGAGGGTGGCAAGGGTGTTGGCGCAGTCTGTGAGCCAGTGGTGGTGGTGCATCTGTGGAGGTAGCTGAGGGGACTTGTTCAGTGTGGAGTACAGTTGGTCTTCGGTGATGTTGTTCCAGTTTCTGCGGGGTGGGTGGTGCTGCCGGAGGTGTGTGGTGGGTTTGTTGAAGAAAAAGTGTAGGCAGGGGGCGTGTCCGGGCTTGGGCTGAAGATGGCCGCAAAACTGAGAGCTCTGGTAGATTACATTAAATTCCGCCATGTAATTGATATAAATTGATGCCATCCAGCATAAATACTTAACGCAGCTGAAAGGGAATAGTGTGCTGATTAAGGCAATACTTATATTGTGCAACTTCAGGGTCTCTCAGACCGGATCGCTGGAGGGAATTTCTCAGCACCCCCCCCCCCGGGGAACCGGGTATAGGGAGGTATTCTGCAAAACCTCCTTCTATATGTCTATAAGAATGAATATGAAGGACATGCTTGAGGTTATACAAGGTTGGATGAGCGACTTGGATCATACAGTGTCTGCTAGATTTGACCGCCTTCTTTCCCGCATGACACATACTCACACTAAGATGGCTTCGCCCGGGAGAGTGGCGACCACGAAGCACCCTGAGTTGTGTGGCAAGGCACTCAATGACAATAGTGCAGAGAGGAGTGATCGCTCCATGCAACATAGCGATCTTCAGACGCCTCGTTGCTGTGTGTCTCTGTCTGTTCAGCATGAGAAGCAATCCAGCATGAATCCATTCGCAGCTGAACCCAGGAATACCGCACCAGACTCTGAGCTAAATGCAACTCAGACTGTCTTCTTTCCGGAAGAACAACTGTGCTTTTACACTTCTCAGAATAACGGACCGAGAGCTACAGGAAAGGAGGCTTTGGCAAAGGATGGCGACTCTATGGATTTTGTTGCTGACATAGAGCGCTCCGTGCTCATTCAGGATACTACTGAAATATTAGCTGGAGAGAATCCTGAAACGGGAGCACATTGGCAAATGCAGCATGGAGGCCTGAGAGGAAAGACAGACCCTGCTGCGATTCATTTATTGAACGGATTGGGATTTTACAGGTTCTGTAGAGCCGGCATCGGCTAGATTTATTCTCCTTGTTGTTGGGGTCTGAAACGGGTTCACGTGAGACTGTATGGCCGACTAAGTATTTATAGCTAGCAATTTGCTCGGTCCGTTTTTTACAGGACTATAAGTGATGTGACTATATGTACTTTAGCTCATATATGCTCCCCATACCTGTTCAGATAAAAAATGCTGCGAACATTGTCCAAGATTGCTTAATCTGGAAACTATGTATTTAGAGCAACGTAATGATGTGAAGTTGAGGTTATGTATCAGTGTTATATATATGTTTGTGAACCTTATTGTTATGCTTCATACACTATTACCGCTCTGTTCGCATGCCTGTATCTCCTCAACTAGAGTTTGCTGTATTGGAAATGTTGGCTTTATTGTGGTGCTATAGCTGTATGCTACAGTTTATGTATTGAATGTCTGTGTCTGCTGTATTTCAGTTTTTTCAGCATATCTCTTTAGTCCCAGTGTTACTTTAACCCCAATGTAGCGATAGAACTCCCCCCCTGGGCATAGAGCTATTGGCTAACATTTTTGTGAGCTGCTGGGGATAGCAACTTATTTTAGCTTGACTTGCAATATTGGCACCTTTTGTTAGTAAGGTTTAGCTGTACAAACTACAATAAGGCTTCTCTTTCATTGCATTAATTTCATTGCAGAGCCAAGCTAAATATCTTATCATATTGGGTCTTTGCACTCCATGTATATCTAGAGATCCTATGGAGAATGTTGCTATTACTTGGGGCCATACTATTTAATGTCTACTAAGCTCGTTTAATGATCTGGGTACATGTAGTGCTCACAAAATGTTTTTAGAGAATGCAGCAACCACTGCAACAGCACATTTATAAAGCTTTATAATGTGATAGTTTATAGTACCTAGCGGCCTAAAAGTGGCCTATAAAACTTATAAAATTTAAAAGTGTTTTTTTTTTACACGCATAACAACATTTGTATATCTTTAGAGGCCCCATGTTAGACTAAGAAATATCCCCCCTCCTACTGAGTTATATTAACATGTTTAGAAGTCTAAGAGTGACTTTTAGCTGTCTAGGGGATATGTATGTATGTATGTATCTTTGTCTGGGTTGCATTATTTAGTTTTATGTTCTGTGGTAAACACTATGGACGT
This sequence comes from Bombina bombina, assembly GCF_027579735.1. Taxonomy (NCBI): domain Eukaryota; kingdom Metazoa; phylum Chordata; class Amphibia; order Anura; family Bombinatoridae; genus Bombina; species Bombina bombina. Next base: position 313,297,257 of record NC_069499.1, on the reverse strand, counting down.
ATAAAGGCCTACTTTTTCCTCATTTGGAACTCCTGTCCGGAAATTAGGCCGCACAGTTAGAGCATGTTACTTTAAAAATTGGATGTCCAAGCAAAACTATACCTATTCCCATCACTATCTGATCATTCCTGAGTGTTATGCTACTTAGCTATAAGCTTTGTTGAATACTCCAAGGACAAGCACAAGCCTGCATAAGGTTATGTATTGGTCGTTGAAACTAGGCTTATACTCAGGTAGTTGTTTAGAATTGTGTTATTTGTCCTTTGTACATGCACTTATGTAAAACGAGGTAATACTCATGGCTAGAAATTATACCTCTGGGTTAAGTTCAGTCCAGATTCTACAGCTGTGAAGACATGCTTGTTCAACTCAACTTGTAAAATTTAGTGTATGTCAAATGGGCATGTTGCCATGATGTTTCTTTCTGAAATTGTATTTTTGTTTGCCATTTTACCTCAATAAAAATTATTTATAAAAAAAAAAAAAAAAAAAGTGTAGGCAGTGGTGGTCGGTCCAATGAAGTTTCGGTGATGTGGTTGACTGAGATGTGTTTGCCTGCAGAGAAGATAGGGTCGAGGGTGTGTCCGGCTAAGTGGGTTGGGGAGTTGACGAGTTGCTTCAGTCCGATAGTTCCAAGGTTTTCCAAGAGGTTGGTGGTGTTGTGGTCATTGGGGTTGTCTAGGTGGAAGTTGAGGGATTGTCTAGGTGGAAGTTGAGGTCACAGAGGAGGATGTAGTCTGTTTAAGCGAGGGCATGGGGTGTGATGAGGTTGGTGATCGAGTCGCAGAAGGCAGGACAAGGTCCAGGAGGTCTGTAGATGAGGGTGCCGTGGAGGGCGCTTTTGGGACTGACCTGTATCGTGAAGTGTAGGTGTTCCAAGCTTGGTGAGTGGTAGTCGGAGCTGGTTGTATATTGTAACTTCTATCTGATCTGAATCATCAAAGAAAAAAATTCAGTTTCATCATGTTCCTTTAAGGTTGGAATTTGTACACAGTCACAGAGGTTTTTATGTGTTGGTAGTGGTTTAAATTCAAATTAAAATTTTTGAACAGAATTATAATAATGATATGTGAAATCCTTTTAGTTTCAGATGCCTTTGTCAAGTAAATGAAAAACAAAATTTAAAGATGAATATACTCAAGAATTTACATCAATAAGACGTGGCTACAGATTTTGAAGTGCCATGCAAATTTTATGCAAGTTCAGCAAAAGATAAAAAACAAGACACAGTTTTCCTTCACTTTGGTAAGTAACAATAGTAATTTTATTTTTTTCATAGTTCTACTTTTTGATTGGCCAACTAACAAAACTGATTACAACTAACAAAACTGAAGAAAGGAAAAAAGCTGCAGCAAAGACAACATTTACTTTCCATTCAGTGAAGCAGCATCACCCATACAATTCTACCACATATACAAGTACATTTTTAAAAAAAAATGTTCAGTGACTTCAAAATTGCTAAAGCATTTTTAAGTGCAAAGACTAAGGGCCAGATTACTTATGTGCACTGGTATTACAAGTTGTCAGCAATGCGAATGCAAGGTCAGAGCAGAGAAAGGGGGGTAAGTAGCACAGCGATGGCAGAAAATATAAATATATATGTATATGACTATGAGAGCTACTGAAATCCTATTGGCTGATTTGAACAGCCAATAGGATTTCAGAAGCTCTCATCCTATTGGTTGATTTGAATTTGAAGAATCAAATCAGCCTATAGGCATGCAAGGTAGGCCATTTTGAAACTGCTACCTTGCATTCAACTTCAGTGTACGGTGGTGACCGTATGAAGAGGACGCTCCGCGCAGAATGGCATTGGCTTCCAGGATGGCTCTGCTCCGCGCCGCTGGGATGAAGATATAAGACGCCCCCGGGATGGATGAAGACCTCTCCGCTTGGATGAAGACCTCGCCACCTAGATGGAGATGGATCTCCGGACTTCAGAAACCGTGAGTAGATCTTCTGGGGTTAGTGTTAGTTTTTTTTTGTTTTTTTGGGGGGTGTTTTTTTTAAGATTAGGGTTTTTGCTTTGAAAAAGAGCTGAATGCCCTTTTAAAGGGCTATGCCCATACAAATGCCCCTTTTAGGGGCAATGGGTAGCTTAGGTTTTTTTTAGAGTCAGGTTTTTTATTTTGGGGGATTGGTTGGGTGGTGGTTTATACTGTTGGGGGGGTTTTGTATTTTTTTACAGGTAAAAGGGCTGCTTTGACGTGCTCGTGCACGCTTTCCCTCATAGACATCAATGGGGAGATAGTGTTAGAAAAAGAACTAACACCTGAAGTGCAGAATGGTGATCGCTGTAACGCAACCCCATTGATGTCTATGGGGAAAAGAAAGTTACATTTAAACCTAACACCCTAACATAAACCCCAAGTCTAAACACCCCTAATCTGCTGCCCCTGACATCGCTAACTCTATAACAAAGTTATTAACCCTTATTCCGACGCTCCCCGACATCGCCGCCAATATAATAAAGTTATTAACCCCTAAATATCCGGCCTCCCTCATCTCTGCCACTAAATAAACCTATTAAACCCTATACCGGCGGCCCCCCACATCGTAAAACACTAAATTAAACTATTAACCCCTAAACCTAACACCCCCTAACTTTAAATTAAAATTACAATATAACTCTATTTAAATGAATAAAAACTTACCTGTGAAATAAATATAAACATAACATTAAACTATAAATGAACCTAACATAACTAATCTAATAAAATAAAAAATACTACCAATTAAAATATCTAAATTACAAATTTAAAAAAAGCTAACACTATGAAAAAAATACTAAGATCACAAAAAAATAAACTAAATTATCAAAAATAAAAACAATTACACCTAGTCTAATAGCCCTGAAAAAATAAAAAAGACCCCCCCAAATAACCCCCCCCCCCAGCCTACAAATACCTTGCATTCAACTTCAGTGTACGGTGGTGACCGTATGAAGAGGACGATCCACGCAGGATGGCATCGGCTTCCAGGATGGCTCCGCTCCGCGCTGCCGGGATGAAGATAGAAGACGCCCCTGGGATGGATGAAGACCTCACCGCTTGGATGAAGACCTCACCACCTGGATGGAGATGGATATCCAAACTTCAGAAACCGTGAGTAGATCTTCTGGGGTTAGTGTTAGTTTTTTTTTTTCTTTTTTTTTTTTTTTTTAAGAGTAGGGTTTGGGCTTTGAAAAAGAGCTGAATGCCCATACAAATGCCCCTTTAGGGGCAATGGGTAGCTAAGATTTTTTATTTTGGGGGTTGGTTGGGGGGACTTTGTATTTTTTTACAGGTAAAAGAGCGGTTTAACTTTACAAAAGGCCCTTTGTAGGCTAGGGGGTATTTTTATTTTGGGGGGGCTTTTTATTTTTATAGGGCTATTAGATTAGGTGTAATTGTTTTTATTTTTGATAATTTTGTTTATTTTTTGTAAACTTAGTGTTTTTTATTTTTCGTGATTTTAGTGTTAATTATTTTTGGTAAACTTAGATTTTTTAAATTTTTCGTGGGATTTTTTTTTAGTTTTATTTTAGATTTTTTCATTTTTTTCGTAGTGTTAGGTTTTTTAAATTTGTAATTTAGATATTTTAATTTGTAGTTCTTTTTATTTTATTAAATTAGTTATGTTAGGTTAATTTATAGTTTAATTTTAGGTTTATATTTATTTCACAGGTAAGTTTTTATTTATTTAAATAGAGTTATATTGTAATTTTAATTTAAAGTTAGGGGAGTGTTAGGTTTAGGGGTTAATAGTTTAAATTAGTGTTTTAGGAAGTGGGGGGCCAGCGGTTTAGGGGTTAATAGGTTTATTTAGTGGCGGAGATGTGGGAGGCTGGAGGTTTAGGGGTTAATAAGTTTATTTAGTGGCGGTGATGTCGGGGAGCAGCGGAATAGGGTTTAATAACTTTATTAGAGTGGCGGAGATGTCAGGGTCCGGGGTAATAGGGGTTAATATATTTAAATAGTGTTGGTGATGTGGGTGGGTGGCAGATTAGGGGTTAATAACTTTATTGAATAGTCGCAATGTCGGTGGGCGGGAGATTAGGGGTGGCGGTTTAAGGGTTAATAGGTAGTTTATGGGTGTTAGTGTACTTTGATACACTTTAGTTATGAGTTTTGTGAAACATTTTAGTTACACAAAATCCATAACTACTGCTCTCAGATGGCGGTATGGATCGTGTCGGTATAGGATGTAACACAAACTTTTTAGCCTCAACGCACAACCTGTAACAACTGGCGCTATGGAAATCCCACGCAAAAAAATCATTTTTTTGAGTGCGGGATTGACGTTGCATTACAGGCTAAAATGCTTGCGGTAAAGCTATACCGACATGTCTCCCAATAGTGTGTGCCTTCTTTTACGCTGAAATTGACATTTTTTTTCAGTGTTCAAAGCCGCAATGCAAAACTCGTAATCTAGGTGAAAGATGGTAGTATCTATTTTTTTTAATAAAATAACTGTAAAAAGCAGTTTTTGGGGTCTTAAGGGAGTGGGTGTGGGGTGTTAGAAAAAAAATGGCACTGAAAAGTGCATTTACATTGGGGTCTATGGGAACTATGTGCTCCCAGTAAATATATTTGTATATGCTTATATACATATAAATTTATGTGGCTTTTATGTGTTATGGAACTTAAAGGGACAGTCTAGTATAAATTAAACTTTCATTATTCATATAGGACTTTAATCAACTTTCCAATTTACTTTTATCATCAAATTTGCTTTTTTCTCTTGGTATTCTTAGCTTAAACTAAACATCGGTAGGCTCATATGCTAATTTCTAAGCCTTTGAGGGCTGCCTCTTATCACATGCTTTTTAAATCTCTTTTCAACACAAAGAGACAGAAAGTACACGTGGGCCATATAGATAACACTGTGTTCAGGCACAGGGGGTTATTTAAGATTTAGCACAACACAATGCTAAATTTAAGACAATAGATAATAAACAGTCACAGTCATGTGATCAGGGGGCTGGAAGAAGGTTCTTAGATACAAGGTAATCAAAGAGGTAAAAAGTATATTAATATAACTGTATTGGTTATGCAAAACTGGGGAATGGGTAATAAAGGGAATATCTATCTTTTAAAATAAAACAATTCTATGGTAGACTGTAACGCCACCATTTCGTACGAACAAGGAGGCTTTCAGAAATCCCACGCAAAAAAATCATTTTTTTGAGTGCGGGATTGACGTTGCATTACAGGCTAAAATGCTTGCGGTAAAGCTATACCGACATGTCTCCCAATAGTGTGTGCCTTCTTTTACGCTGAAATTGACATTTTTTTTCAGTGTTCAAAGCCGCAATGCAAAACTCGTAATCTAGGTGAAAGATGGTAGTATCTATTTTTTTTAATAAAATAACTGTAAAAAGCAGTTTTTGGGGTCTTAAGGGAGTGGGTGTGGGGTGTTAGAAAAAAAATGGCACTGAAAAGTGCATTTACATTGGGGTCTATGGGAACTATGTGCTCCCAGTAAATATATTTGTATATGCTTATATACATATAAATTTATGTGGCTTTTATGTGTTATGGAACTTAAAGGGACAGTCTAGTATAAATTAAACTTTCATTATTCATATAGGACTTTAATCAACTTTCCAATTTACTTTTATCATCAAATTTGCTTTTTTCTCTTGGTATTCTTAGCTTAAACTAAACATCGGTAGGCTCATATGCTAATTTCTAAGCCTTTGAGGGCTGCCTCTTATCACATGCTTTTTAAATCTCTTTTCAACACAAAGAGACAGAAAGTACACGTGGGCCATATAGATAACACTGTGTTCAGGCACAGGGGGTTATTTAAGATTTAGCACAACACAATGCTAAATTTAAGACAATAGATAATAAACAGTCACAGTCATGTGATCAGGGGGCTGGAAGAAGGTTCTTAGATACAAGGTAATCAAAGAGGTAAAAAGTATATTAATATAACTGTATTGGTTATGCAAAACTGGGGAATGGGTAATAAAGGGAATATCTATCTTTTAAAATAAAACAATTCTATGGTAGACTGTAACGCCACCATTTCGTACGAACAAGGAGGCTTTCAGAAATTATCAATGGCAGCGCTATGGATAATGAAATAACACTTTTGTTTTAGCGCAAAACTCGTAATCTAAGTGTTTATTTTTTTATAAAATATATCAAACTTCATTTTGTGGGCATTTTGTGGACACTCGCTGGTAACCTTATAGCTGATGTTCTGTTGCAAGTTAAGACAGACAAGAGCTATGTTCTGAAATGCCAACTTCAGGGCCAAGCACTGTAGTACCCACTTCTGGGTCATGCAAAGGGGATTGTCTAATTCTGGGCTAAGCAAAGGTAAGTGCATGTTTCTGGGCAGATCAAAGGTGAGTGCCTGCTTCTAGGCCAAACAAGGAGTTACCAGGGTGCTGAATACAGGATGCATTAGTCACTTGTGTATTTGTGCTTTTTCTGCAACCATTTACATAATTAACTATCTCTTTTTGGTCTTGATATTCATATATGTTTGGATTTTGGTGTGTAGAAATGCTGATAACCTTATACAACTTAGTTCCAGAAGGAAGAGGAGTATGCTGAAGTTGAGCACACATCTGTTATAGTTTGAGTCTATTAATGGTCCTTGGAAAGACATTTGAGTTTGAGAAGCTAAAGAGCTCCTTGCCAGATTGATGTGCCTACAGTAACTGTGAAGAATTTCAATAACAGTTTCTATATGCTTCACAGCCAGAGGAGGAGAAGGTACTTGCACTGGTTTGTCATCTAGTAAGCAAGCTACTGAAATGTACCTACCCCCTAAAGTGAGCCCCTACCCCGCCGCCATCTATCTTACCTACCCCCTAAAGTGAGCCCCTACCCCGCCTCCATCTATCTTACCTACCCCCTAAAGTGAGCCCCTACCCCGCCGCCATCTACCTTTCCTACCCCCTAAAGTGAGCCCCTACCCCGCCGCCATCTATCTTACCTACCCCCTAAAGTGAGCCCCTACCCCGCCGCTATCTACCTTACCTACCCCCTAAAGTGAGCCCCTACGCCGCTGCCATCTATCTTACCTACCCCCTAAAGTGAGCCCCTACCCTGCCGCCATCTACCTTACCTACCCCCTAAAGTGAGCCCCTACCCCGCCGCCATCTATCTTACCTACCCCCTAAAGTGAGCCCCTTACACCGCCGCCATCTATTTTAAAAATATTAACCCCTAATTTAATCCCCCTACACCTCCGCCAGCTATATTAACTATATTAACCCTAATTATATTAGGGTTAATATAGTTAATATCGTTATTATATTATATATATATTAAGTATAATAACCCTATCTAACTCTAACATCCCTAACTAAATTCTTATTAAAATAAATCTAATTAATATTATTAATTAAAATATTCCTATTTAAATCTAAATACTTAACTATAAAATAAACCCTAAGATATCTACAATATAATTAATAATTTTATTAAGCTATATAAAATATATAATATATATATATATATATTATATAAAATATTACAGGTAACTTGGTATTTATTTTAACTAGGTACAATAGCTATTAAATAGTTAATAACTAATTAATAGCTACCTAGTTAAAATAATTACCAATTTACCTGTAAAATGAATCCTAACCTAAGTTACAAATACACCTACACTATCAATAAATTAAATAAACTACAAATATCTAAACTAAAATACAATAAAATAATCTAAACTAAATTACAAAAAATAAAAAAAAGATTACAAGATTTTTAAGCTAATTACACCTATTCTAAGCCCTCTAATAAAATAATAAAGCCCCCCAAAATAAAAAAATTTCCCTACCCTATTCTAAATTAAAAAAAGTTCAAAGCTCTTTTACCTTACCAGCCCTTAAAAGGGCCTTTTGCGGGGCATGCCCCAAAGAATTCTGCTCTTTTGCCTGTAAAAGAAAAACACAATACCACCCCCAACATTACAACCCACCACCCACATACCCCTATTCTAAACCCACCCAAACCCCCCTTAAAAAAAACTAAAAAAACCTAACACTACCCCCCTGAAGATCTCCCTACCTTGTCTTCACCCAGCCGGGCCCAACTCTTTATCTGATCCGGGTGATGTCCAATCAAGCAGCAGTGAAGTCTTCTTCCATCCGGGCGATGTCTTCGATCAAGCGGCAGTGAAGTCTTCTTCCATCCGGCGATGTCTTCTTCCATCCGGCGATGTCTTCAAGCAAAGTGGCATCTTCAATCTTCTTTCTTCGCTCCTCCGCTGCGGAGCATCCATCCGGCACGACGACTTCCCGACTAATGAGGTACCTTTAAATGACGTCATCCAAGATGGCGTCCGTCGAATTCCGATTGGCTGATAGGATTCTATCAGCCAATCAAAATAATCTAAACTAAATTACAAAAAAAAAAAGATTGAACTTGAATCTGATTGGCTGATTCAATCAGCCAATCAGATTCAAGTTCAATCTTTTTTTTTTTGTAATTTAGTTTAGATTATTTTATTGCATTTTAGTTTAGATATTTGTAGTTTATTTAATTTATTGATAGTGTAGGTGTATTTGTAACTTAGGTTAGGATTTATTTTACAGGTAAATTGGTAATTATTTTAACTAGGTAGCTATTAAATAGTTATTAACTATTTAATAGCTGTTGTACCTAGTTAAAATAAATACCAAGTTACCTGTAAAATAAATATAAACCCTAAAATAGCTACAATGTAATTATTAATTATATTGTAGCTATCTTAGGGTTTATTTTATAGGTAAGTATTTAGATTTAAATAGGAATATTTTAATTAATAATATTAATATTAATTAGATTTATTTTAATAATAATTTAGTTAGGGATGTTAGAGTTAGATAGGGTTATTATACTTAATATATATATATAATATAATAACGATATTAACTATATTAACCCTAATATAATTAGGGTTAATATAGTTAATATATATAATATAATAACTATATTAACTATATTAACCCTAATATAATTAGGGTTAATATAGTTAATATAGCTGGCGGCGGTGTAGGGGGATTAAATTAGGGGTTAATATTTTTAAAATAGATGGCGGCGGGGTAGGGGCTCACTTTAGGGGGTAGGTAAGATAGATGGCGGCAGGGTAGGGGGCTCACTTTTGGGGGTAGGTAAGATAGATGGCGGCAGGGTAGGGGGCTCACTTTAGTGGGTAGGTATGATAGATGGCAGCGGGGTAGGGGCTCACTTTAGTGGGTAGGTAAGATATATGGCGGCGGGGTAGGGGGCTCACTTTAGGGGGTAGGTAAGATAGATGGCGGCAGGGTAGGGGGCTCACTTTCGGGGGTAGGTAAGATAGATGGCGGCGGGGTAGGGGCTCACTTTAGGGGGCAGGTAAGATAGATGGCGGTGGGGTAGGGGCTCACTTTAGGGGGTAGGTAAGATATATGGCGGCGGGGTAGGGGCTCACTTTAGGGGGTAGGTAAGATAGATGGCGGCGGGGTAGGGGCTCACTTTAGGGGGTAGGTAAGATAGATGGCGGCGGGGTAGAGGCTCACTTTAGGGGGTAGGTAAGATAGATGGCGGTGGTGTAAGGGACTCATATTAGGGGTATGTAATGTAGCTTGCGACGGTGTAGGGGGATTACATTAGGGGGTTATACTTTTATTGTAGGTGGCGGCGGGGTCCATGTGCGGCGGTTTAGGGGTTAAACACTTTATTAGGGATTGCGGCGGGGATCGCGGTTGACATGTAGATAGACATTGCGCATGCGCTAGGTGTTAGGTTTATTTAGCATGTAGTTTAGGGAGTTACGGGGCTCCAATAGACAGCGTAAGGCTTACTACGGCTGCATTTTGTGGCGAGGTGAAAATGGAGTAAGATTTCTCCATTTTCGCCACGTAAGTCCTTACGCTGTATATTGGATACCAAACTGCGCTAGTTTGGTATACCTGCCTATGGCCCAAAAAACTACGGGCGACGGCAGAAATATACGAGCGTAACTTCTAGGTTACGCCGTATATAGGATACCAAACCAGCGCAAATTTCAGCGGCGACGGCTTTTGCGGGCGACGCTGCATATCGGATCGGGCCCAGAATACATATGCACCATCCATCTTGCAATGTTTACAAAGAAAAATGTATAAAACAACACTAGACTTATTTTATGGATTCTGGATTAATTATATTACTTCATAAAATATTAGCTACTGTATATTATATGAAGCAGGTTATGTTGTATAGATAAAAATCTTAAATTGCTAGGCATACAGTTACTTCCTTAGTATTTAACATTTTTGAGAGATTAAGAGGTTTATCTGAAAATTACAAAGAAAAGGAAGCAGCTTCAACATGTCCAAGTTCTTTAAAGCAGCTATGTAGCATAATTGGATTGCTTAATTATGAAATGTTTTTTATACCAGATTGTAATGTATTAATAGCACCCTTACATGCAACCATCTCATGAGAGTTAAAATCTAGATCAATAAACCCTAAAATACCTTTTCAGTGAACAACTCAGGAAGAGAATGCCCTTAATGCATTGCTACATACAGTTTAAGGGACACTCAAGTCAAAATAAACTTTTATGATTTAGATAGAGCATGCAGTTTTGAGACATTTTCCAATTTACTTCCATTATCCAATTTTGCACAGTCTTTTTATATTCACACTTTCTGTGGAACAAGACCCTACTGAGCATGTGCACAAGCTCACAGGGTATATGTATACTAGTCTGTGATTGGGTTATGTCTGTCACATGATACAGGGGCTGGAAAATGAAAGAAAAAATTAATTTGTCAGAAAAAAAATCTACTGCTTATTTGAAATTCCGAGTGCTATTGCATTGCGTTTTTATTGTGTTCTTGTTAATTATGTAATTATGCTGCATTGAGTGGTCCTTTAATAAAACAGAATATTTAGCACAGAGAGATAGTACTAAAACTCTTACGCTGTACATATACATTTTACCAACAGCAACTTACATTAGGTTGTATAAAACTAATGAAGTTCCATAGCTCGTCTATCTTACCATAATACATGACAATGTATATCATTTTAACATTGTTTATAAATGCAATACTAAACCTATTATCCCCTAAACTCCCACAACCCCCATCACAATAAGCCCCCTAACCTATTAACTCCTAAACCACTACAACCCACCAACAAAAACTATCCCTCCACTACTAAACTACCTAACAGCTAACCCTCCAGACCTCTAAGCTTACACCCGCTAAGTTACAAAAAAATAATTGCTAAAATTAGTAGGGTTAGTTTGTGGTGGTGGTGGTTTATGTCAGTTTAGGGGTACATAAGTATATTTATTAGGCTTGGTACTATTTACAGTATTTTAAAGGGATCCTTTACTTTACATTGCCCATGTTGTTGCAAATGCTGCTTGGAAAATTTTGCAAGAATCGCCACCCATAATGATGTATAGTAAAATGCCTCTCAGCCTTTAAACAGTAATTTTGCCACTTTTAAATATTGCACCGACATTCTCAACATTGCGTTGGATCCCTTTTGAAAATATTGCAACCTCGCAGCACTTTCTATCATCAGGACCATAGGGCGAGATAAAGTTTTGTTTAGCTTAAAATACAAATATTGGTGGCCTAATATTAGGAAGATAGTTATTAGGGTTATTGTAAATTATAAAGTATATCTCCTTGCTAATAACTATAATCTTCAGAAACAACCATACATTGGTACAGAAATTCCAAATAAGTCATTTGATTTAATTTATCAAGATCATATTGGTACCCTACCTCTTTCTCATGGTGACAAATATGATTTAGTAGGCGGATGAAAGTTTCTGTAAGGACACCAACACCAGTTACTAGATCCTGTCCTATTTTACCTTTAATAAGTACTTTATTAAATACAAGTACATTGACTCTGCAACTAAGACTGAGAACGCTTAACTACTAATTTTATTATAACCTGCCTAAATTACTGGTATATGGATTTTTAATACTTCTTGCAATTCTTGTTATATCAATTTCAACTTGTATGGTAGTCTTTTGTCTACAGTGGAACTATCTTGCAATGGAGCTGTATTGTCTAAAGCTCATGAATATGCCATATTTATAATATTAAGAATGAGAAGAGCTGTACATTATCATCTGAAACCGGTAGAAATAAAAACATAGAGGCCTCTAGTTATCAACGTGTCTACTTACCTGCCTTCGCCGGCCCCAATACGCCCGCCTAAGCTCGCCTACCATCGCCGCCGCGGACCTGAAAAATCTCGCCAAAGTTATCAATAAAGCTGTCAAAAAGCCGCTCACCAAGTCTCGCTGCTTTTCGGCTTTTTTACAGCTTTATTGACAAGCTGTCACTAAGCACCCACACTAAACTACACTGTTCTACCATCTATACCGGCACCCCCGGAGCCCCCAGCAACTAAATAAAGTTATTAACCCCTAAACCGCTGCTCCTAGACCCCGCCGCAATGCTTCTAAATGTATTAACCCCTAAACCGCCGCTCCCAGACCCTACCGCCACCTACATAATACCTATTAACCCCTATCCTGCCCCACCTATACCGCCGCCACCTATAATAAATTTATTAACCTTTATCCTGCCGATCCCGTACCCCGCCACAACTAAATAAATTGTTTAACCCCTAAACCGACGCTCCCGGACCCCGCCGCCACCTATATTAAACTTATTAACCCCTAATCTGCCCCCCCCCCACACCGTCACCACCTATAATAAATTTATTAACCTCTATCCTGCCCTCCCATACTGCTGCGTCCTATAATAAAATTATTAACCCCTAGACCTAAGTCTAACCCTAACACCCCCCTAACTTAAAAATTAATTAAATACATCTAAATATTATAACTCTTATTAACTAACTTAATCCTATTTAAAAATAAATACTTACCTTTAAAATAAACCCTAATATAGCTGCAATATAAATAATATTTATATTGTAGCTATTTTAGGATTTATTTTTATTTTACAGGCAAATTTTAATTTATTTTAACTAGGTACAATAGCTATTAAATAGTTAATAACTATTTAATAGCTACCTAGTTAAAATAAAGACAAATTTACATTTAAAGTAAAAACTAACCTAAGTTACAATTACACCTAACACTACACTATCATTAAATAAATTATTCCTATTTAAAACTAAATATTTACCTGTAAAATAAACCCTAAGATAGCTACAATGTAATTAATAATTACATTGTAGCTATTTTAAGATTTATATTTATTTTACAGGTAACTTTGTATTTATTTTAGCTAGTTAGAATAGTTATTAAATAGTTATTAACTATTTCATAACTACCTAGCTAAAAGAAATACAAAATTACCTGTAAAATAAATCCTAACCTAAGTTACAATTAAACCTAACACTACAGTACACTATCATTAAATTAATTAAATAAATTACTTACAAATAACTACAATTAAATACAATTAAATAAACTAACTAAAGTACAAAAAATAAAAAAACTAAGTTACAAAAAATAAAAAAAATAAGTTACAAACATTAAAAAAATATTACAACAATTTTAAGCTACTTACACCTAATCTATGCCCCCTAATAAAATAACAAAGCCCCCCAAAATAAAAAATGCCCTACCCTATTCTACATTAAAAAGTTACCAGCTCTATTACCTTACCAGCCCTTAAAAGGGCCTTTGCGGGGCATGCCCCAAAGAAAACAGCTCTTTCTCTTGTAAGGTGTATCCAGTCCACGGATCATCCATTACTTGTGGGATATTCTCCTTCCAAACAGGAAGCTGCAAGAGGATCACCCACAGCAGAGTTGTCTATATAGCTCCTCCCCTAACTGCCACCTCCCAGTCATTCTCTTGCAGCTCTCGACAAGATAGGAAGTAGCTAGAGAGATGTGGTGCATTAATGTAGTTTATCTTCAATCAAAAGTTTGTTATTTTCAAATGGTACTGGAGTTGTACTATTTTAGCCTCAGGCAGAAAGTTGAAGAAGAGTCTGCCTGTGGTATTTGATGATCTTAGCAGGTTGTAACTAAGATCCATTGCTGTTCTCACACATAACTGAAGAGATGAGGTAACTTCAGCTGGGGGAATAGCGTGCAGGGTCTCCTGCTATGAGGTATGTGCAGTTTTAAATTTTTCTAGAGAAATGATATGCTAGAAAATGTTGACAATACCGGATTTATTTAAGGTAAGCCAGATTACAGTGATTTAATAATGACTGGTATCATGCTTGCTGTACGGTGTAATATTTGTATTATTTACTCACATTACTGTATAGATATAATGTTTGCTTGAAGTGTATAAACGTTTATTACATATTGGTGATAAAACTTTATTCTGGTGCCCAGTTTTTTCCACATGGCTGGCTAGATTTTGCCTAGGGATAGTTTTTTAAGGCCCTCTCACTGTGAGTACAGGCTGGGAGGGGCCTATTTTAGGCCTAAATTGTGCATTAGTTTTTGCAGTTCGAGACATCCAGCTTCCCTGAAGGAGTCCCCTGAACATTTAGGACCTCTCTAAAGGGTTTTTGTGCCTTCCAAAGTCGTTGTATGGGCAGGTAGGGCCACAGTAGAGCTGTGGCAGTAATGTTTATATCGTTTTTTTGATCCAGTTTTGAAACTAAGGGTTTAATCCTCCATTTGCAAGTGGGTGCAATGCTCTTTTAGCCTATTATACACACTGTAAAAATTCCATAAGATTTACTGCTTTTTTCACTGTTTTGCAGTTTCTGTGATTGTTTTTTTCTCTTATTTTCTGCTTGTTCACAGTTACTGAAGCTGAAGCAGGGGAGCTTCAATCTGTGGGTGAATTTTTCCGATTCAGGGAAGATACTTCAATCTGATTCTGATATGTCTACATTTAAATTTAAGCTTCAACACCTCTGCGTATTGCTCAGGGAGGTTTTAGCAACTCTGGACGACTGTGACACTATTGTAGTCCCAGAGAAATTATGTAGATTTGATTAATACTATGCAGTACCTACTTACACTGATGTTTTTCCAATCCCTAAGAGGTTTTCTGAAATTATTACTAAGGAATGGGATAGACCAGGTGTACCGTTCTCTCCCCCTCCTGTTTTTAAAAAAGATTTTTCCTATAGACGCCGCTTCACGGCACTTATGGCAGACGGTCCCTAAGGTGGAGGGAGCAGTTTCTACTCTAGCTAAGCGTAACACTATCCCTGTCGAGGACAGTTGTGCTTTTCTAGATCCAATGGATAAAAAATTAGAGGGTTACCTTAAGAAAATTTTTATTCAACAAGGTTTTATTCTCCAGCCTCTTGCATGCATTGCCCCAGTCACTGCTGCTGCGGCTTTCTGGTTTGAGTCCCTAGAGGAGGCTCTACAGGTTGAAACCCCGTTGGAAGATATTATTGACAAGCTTAGGGCCCTTAAGCTAGCCAATTAATTTGTTTCTGATGCCGTTGTTCATTTAACAAGCTAACGGCTAAAAATTCAGGTTTTGCTATTCAGGTGCGCAGGGCTATATGGCTTAAATCCTGGTCAGCTGACGTGATTTCAAAGTCTAAACTTCTCAAATTCCCTTCAAAGGACAGAACCTATTCGGGCCTGGACTGAAGGAGATAATTTCTGACATCACTGGAGGAAAAGGTCACGCCCTTCCTCAAGACAGGTCCAACAAATTAAGGACCAAACAATCTAGTTTTCAGCCCTTTCGAAACTTCAAGAGTGGCGCAGCTTCAACTTCCTCTAACACAAAACAAGAGGGAACTTTTGCCCAGTCTAAGCCGGTCTGGAGACCTAACCAGGCTTGGAACAAGGGGAAACAGGCCAAAAGCCTGCTGCTGCCTCTAAGACAGCAAGAAGGAGCAGCCCCCGATCCGGAAACGGATCTAGTAGGGGGCAGACTCTCTCTCTTCGCCCAGGCTTGGGCAAGAGATGTCCAGGATCCCTGGGCATTGGAAATTGTGTCCAAGGGTTATCTTCTGGAATTCAAAACCTCTCCCCCAAAAGGGAGATTTCATCTCTCACTTTTATCTGCAAACCAGATAAAAAGAGAGGCATTCTTACATTGTGCTCAAGACCTTCTAATTATGGGAGTGATCCGCCCAGTTCTGCATGAGGAACAGGGTCAGGGCTTCTATTCAAATCTGTTTGTAGTTCCCAAAGAGGGAACATTCAGACCAATCTTAGATCTCAAAATCTTAAACAAATTTCTCAGAGTTCCATCCTTCAAGATGGAGACTATTCGAACCATCCTTCCTATGATCCAGGAGGGTCACTATATGACTACCGTAGACCTAAAGGATGCTTATCTTCACATCCCGATTCACAAAGATCATCATCGTTTTCTCAGGTTTGCCTTTCTAGACAGGCACTACCAGTTTGTGGCTCTTCCCTTTGGGTTGGCCACGGCACCAAGAATCTTTACAAAGGTTCTAGGGTCCCTTCTAGCGGTCCTAAGGCCGTGGGGTATAGCAGTAGCCCCTTACTTATACGACATTCTGATACAGGCGTCGACTTTTCAAGTTGCCAGGTCCCACATGGTCATTGTTCTGGCATTTCTGAGGTCCCATGGGTGGAAGGTGAACAAAGAAAAGAGCTCTCTATCACCTCTAACAAAAGTTTAATTCCTAGGGACTCTGATAGATTTGGTAGAAATGAAGATTTACCTAACGAAGGCCAGATTGTCAAAACTTCTAGACTCTTGCCGTGTTCTTTATTCCACTTCTCATCCTTCAGTGGCTCAGTGTATGGAAGTAATCGGTTTAATGGTAGCGGCAATGGACATAGTACCGTTTGCCCGCCTACATCTCAGACCGCTGCAACTTTGCATGCTCAGTCAGTGAAATGGGGATTACACAGATTTGTCCCCACTACTAAATCTGGATCAAGAAACCAGGGATTCTCGTCTCTGGTGGCTATCTCAGGTCCATCTGTCCAAGGGGATGAGCTTCCGCAGGCCAGACTGGACTATAGTAATGACAGATGCCAGCCTTCTGGGCTGGGGTGCAGTCTGGAACTCCCTGAAGGTTCAGGGCTCGTGGACTCAGGAGGAGACACTCCTTCCGATAAACATTCTGGAACTAAGAGCAATATTTAATGCTCTTCAGGCTTGGCCTCAGCTTGCTGCAGTCAGGTTCATCAGATTTCAGTCGGACAATATCACGACTGTAGCCTACATCAACCATCAAGGGGGAACAAGGAGTTCCCTTGCAATGTTGGAGGTTTCAAAAATAATTCTATGGGCAGAGGTTCACTCTTACTATCTATCAGCTATCCATATCCCAGGAGTAGAGAACTGGGAGGCGGATTTTCTAAGTCGGCAGACTATTCATCCGGGGGAGTGGGAACTCCATCTGGAAGTGTTTGCACAGTTGATTCAACGTTGGGGCAAACCAGAATTGGATCTCATGGCATCTCGTCTCAACGCCAAGCTTCCACCAGTTCCTCTGCTCCCTCGTCTGATTGCCAAGATCAAGCAGGAGAGAGCTTCGGCCACGCAGGACTTGGTATGCAGATCTGGTGGACATGTCATCCCTTCCACCATGGACTCTACCGCTGAGACAGGACCTTCTACTTCAGGGTCCTTTCAACCATCCAAATCTAATTTCTCTGCGTCTGACTGCTTGGAGATTGAACGCTTGATTTTATCAAAACGCGGTTTCTCCGAGTCAGTCATTGATACCTTAATTCAGGCTCGAAAGCCTGTCACCAGGAAAATCTAAATATCTTCATTGGTGTGAATCCAAGGGTTACTCATGGAGTAAAGTCAGGATTCCCAGGATATTATCTTTTTTCCAAGAGGGATTGGAGAAGGGATTGTCAGCTAGTTCCTTAAAGGGACAGATTTCTGCTCTGTCTATTCTTTTGCACAAGCGTCTGGCGGATGTTCCAGACATTCAGGCGTTTTGTCAGGCTTTCAGTTAGAATCAAGCCTGTGTTTAAACCTGTTGCTCCGCCATGGAGTTTAAATTTAGGTTCTTCAAGGGGTTCCGTTTGAACCTCTGCATTCCATAGATATCAAGCTTTTATCTTGGAAAGTTCTGTTTTTGGAAGCTATTTCTTTGGCACAAAGAGTTTCAGAGTTATCTGCCTTACAGTGTTATTCTCCTTATCTGATCTTCCATGCAGATAAGGTAGTTTTGCGTACCAAACCTGGGTTTCTTCCTAAGGTGGTATCTAATAAGAATATCAATCAGGAGATTGTTGTTCCATCACTGTGTCCTAATCCTTCTTCAAAGAAGGAACGTCTATTACCTAATCTTGACGTGGTTCATGCTTTAAAGTTTTATTTACAAGCTACTAAGGATTTTCGTCAAACATCGGCATTGTTTGTTGTTTACTCTGGACAGAGAAGAGGCCAAAAGGCTTCAGCAACTTCTCTTTCCTTTTGGTTAAGAAGTAGAATCCGCTTATCTTATGAGACTGCTGGCCAGCAGCCTCCTGTAAGAATTACAGCTCATTCCACTAGAGCAGTGGCTTCCACATGGGCTTTTAAGAATGAGGCTTCTGTTGAACAGATTTGCAAGGCGGCGACTTGGTCTTCGCTCCATACTTTTTCTAAATTCTACAAATTTGATACTTTTGCTTTTTCGGAGGCTATTTTTGGGAGAAAGGTCTTACAGGCAGTGGTGCCTTCCGTTTAAGCACCTGCCTTGTCCCTCCCTTCATCCGTGTCCTAAAGCTTTGGTATTGGTATCCCACAAGTAATGGATGATCCGTGGACT
Organism: Bombina bombina; assembly: GCF_027579735.1. Taxonomy (NCBI): domain Eukaryota; kingdom Metazoa; phylum Chordata; class Amphibia; order Anura; family Bombinatoridae; genus Bombina; species Bombina bombina. Next base: position 313,278,658 of record NC_069499.1, on the reverse strand, counting down.
GGATACACCTTACAAGAGAAATGAAATTTATGCTTACCTGATAAATTTATTTCTCTTGTGGTGTATCCAGTCCATGGCCCGCCCTGTCTTTTTAAGGCAGGTGGTTTTTAAAATTTTTAAACTACAGTCACCACTGCACCCTATAGTTTCTCCTTTCTCTTGCTTGTCTTCGGTCGAATGACTGGGAGGTGGCAGTTAGGGGAGGAGCTATATAGACAGCTCTGCTGTGGGTGATCCTCTTGCAGCTTCCTGTTGGGAAGGAGAATATCCCACAAGTAATGGATGATCCGTGGACTGGATACACCACAAGATAAATAAACACTTCCCCCCTGAAGATCATCCTACCTTTAGCCGTCTTCAGCCAGCCGACCGATGGAACAGAAAGAAGACATCCGAAGCGGCAGAAGTCATCATCCAAGGGGCGCTGAAGAAGTCTTCCATCCAATTGAAGTCATCATCCAAGGGGCGCTGAAGAAGTCTTCCATCCAATTGAAGTCATCATCCAAGGGGCGCTGAAGAAGTCTTCCATCCAATTGAAGTCATCATCCAAGGGGCGCTGAAGAAGTCTTCCATCCAATTGAAGTCAACATCCAGCCGGCGTCTTCAATCTTCATCCATCCGGAGCGGAGCGGAGCCATCTTCAGACGAGCCGACGCAGAGCCATCTGCTTCCACCGACGACTGAACGACAAATGACGGTTCCTTTAAGTGACGTCATCCAAGATGGCGTCCCTCGAATTCCGATTGGCTGATAGGATTCTATCAGCCAATCGGAATTAAGGTAAGAAAAATCTGATTGGCTGATTAAATCAGCCAATCAGATTGAAGTTCAATCCGATTGGCTGATCCAATCAGCCAATCAGATTGAGCTCGCATTCTATTGGCTGATCAGAACAGCCAATAGAATGCAAGCTCAATCTGATTGGCTGATTGGATCAGCCAATCGAATTGAACTTCAATCTGATTGGCTGATTTAATCAGCCAATCAGATTTTTCCTACCTTAATTCCGATTGGCTGATAAAATCTTATCAGCCAATCGGAATTCAAGGGACACCATCTTGGATGACGTCACTTAAAGGAACCGTCATTCGACGTTCAGTCATCGGTGGAAGAAGATGGCTCTGCGTCGGCTCGTCTGAAGATGGCTCCGCTCCGGATGGATGAAGATTGAAGACGCCGCCTGGATGTTGACTTCAATCAGATGGAAGACTTCTTCAGCGCCCCTTAGATGATGACTTCAATCGGATGGAAGACTTCTTCAGCGCCCCTTGGATGATGACTTCAATCGGATGGAAGACTTCTTCAGCGCCCCTTGGATGATGACTTCTGCCGCTCCGGATGTCTTCTTCTGTTCCATCGGTGGTCGGCTGGCTGAATACGGCTAAAGGTAGGATGATCTTCAGGGGGGTAGTGTTAGGTTTATTTAAGGGGGGTTTAGGTTAGATTAGGGGTATGTGGGTGGTGGGTTTTAATGTTGGGGGGGTTGTATTTTTATTTTACAGGCAAAAGAGTTTTCTTTGGGGCATCCCTTTTAAGGGCTGGTAAGGTAATAGAGCTGGTAAATTTTTAATGTAGAATAGGGTAGGGCATTTTTATATTTTGGGGGGCTTTGTTATTTTATTAGGGGCTTAGATTAGGTGTAAGTAGCTTAAAATTGTTGTAATATTTTTTTAATGTTTGTAACTTAATTTTTGTATTTTTTGTAACTTAGTTTTTTTTATTTTTTGTACTTTAGTTAGTTTATTTAATTGTATTTAATTGTAGTTATTTGTAGGTAATTTATTTAATTAATTTAATGATAGTGTAGTGTTAGGTTTAATTGTAACTTAGGTTAGGATTTATTTTACAGGTAATTCTGTATTTCTTTTAGCTAGGTAGTTATGAAATAGTTAATAACTATTTAATAGCTATTGTACCTAGTTAAAATAAATTTAAATTTGCCTGTAAAATAAAAATAAATCCTAAGATAGTTACAATATAATTATTATTTATATTGTAGCTATATTAGGGTTTATTTTAAAGGTAAGTATTTATTTTGAAAACAGAATTTATGCTTACCTGATAAATTACTTTCTAAAACGGTGTGTCCGGTCCACGGCGTCATCCTTACTTGTGGGATATTCTCTTCCCCAACAGGAAATGGCAAAGAGTCCCAGCAAAGCTGGTCACATGATCCCTCCTAGGCTCCGCCCACCCCAGTCATTCGACCGACGGACAGGAGGAAATATATATAGGAGAAACCACATGATACCGTGGTGACTGTAGTTAGAGAAAATAATTAATCAGACCTGATTAAAAAACCAGGGCGGGCCGTGGACCGGACACACCGTTGGAGAAAGTAATTTATCAGGTAAGCATAAATTCTGTTTTCTCCAACATTGGTGTGTCCGGTCCACGGCGTCATCCTTACTTGTGGGAACCAATACCAAAGCTTTAGGACACGGATGAAGGGAGGGAGCAAATCAGGTCACCTAAATGGAAGGCACCACGGCTTGCAAAACCTTTCTCCCAAAAATAGCCTCCGAAGAAGCAAAAGTATCAAATTTGTAAAATTTGGCAAAAGTGTGCAGCGAAGACCAAGTCGCTGCCTTACATATCTGGTCAACAGAAGCCTCGTTCTAGAAGGCCCATGAGGAAGCCACAGCCCTAGTGGAGTGAGCTGTGATTCTTTCAGGAGGCTGCCGTCCGGCAGTCTCATAAGCCAATCGGATAATGCTTTTAAGCCAAAAGGAAAGAGAGGTAGAAGTCGCTTTTTGACCTCTCCTTTTACCAGAATAAACAACAAACAAGGAAGATGTTTGTCTGAAATCTTTAGTAGCCTCTAAATAGAATTTTAGAGCACGGACTACGTCCAAATTGTGTAACAAACGTTCCTTCTTTGAAACTGGATTCGGACACAAAGAAGGTACAACTATCTCCTGGTTAATATTTTTGTTGGAAACAACTTTCGGAAGAAAACCAGGCTTGGTACGCAAAACCACCTTATCTGCATGGAACACCAGATAGGGCGGAGAACACTGCAGAGCAGATAACTCTGAAACTCTTCTAGCAGAAGAAATTGCAACTAAAAACAAAACTTTCCAAGATAGTAACTTAATATCTATGGAATGTAAAGGTTCAAACGGAACCCCTTGAAGAACTGAAAGAACTAGATTTAGACTCCAGGGAGGAGTCAAAGGTCTGTAAACAGGCTTGATCCTAACCAGAGCCTGAACAAATGCTTGAACATCTGGCACGGCTGCCAGTCTTTTGTGAAGTAAAACAGATAAAGCAGAGATCTGTCCCTTTAGAGAACTTGCAGATAATCCTTTCTCCAAACCTTCTTGTAGAAAGGATAGAATCTTAGGAATTTTTATCTTGTTCCATGGGAATCCTTTAGATTCACACCAACAGATATATTTTTTCCATATTTTATGGTAAATTTTTCTAGTTACAGGCTTTCTAGCCTGAATCAGAGTATCTATTACAGAATCTGAAAACCCACGCTTTGATAAAATCAAGCGTTCAATCTCCAAGCCGTCAGTTGGAGGGAAACCAGATTCGGATGTTCGAATGGACCCTGAACAAGAAGGTCCTGTCTCAAAGGTAGCTTCCATGGTGGAGCCGATGACATATTCACCAGGTCTGCATACCAAGTCCTGCGTGGCCACGCAGGAGCTATCAAGATCACCGAGGCCCTCTCCTGATTGATCCTGGCTACCAGCCTGGGAATGAGAGGAAACGGTGGGAATACATAAGCTAGGTTGAAGGTCCAAGGTGCTACTAGTGCATCTACTAGAGTCGCCTTGGGATCCCTGGATCTGGACCCGTAGCAAGGAACCTTGAAGTTCTGACGAGACGCCATTAGATCCATGTCTGGAATGCCCCATAATTGAGTTATTTGGGCAAAGATTTCCGGATGGAGTTCCCACTCCCCCGGATGGAATGTCTGACGACTCAGAAAATCCGCTTCCCAATTTTCCACTCCTGGGATGTGGATCGCAGACAAGTGGCAGGAGTGATCCTCCGCCCATTGAATTATCTTGGTCACTTCTTTCATCGCCAGGGAACTCCTTGTTCCCCCCTGATGATTGATATAAGCAACGGTCGTCATGTTGTCTGACTGAAACCTTATGAATTTGGCCTTTGCTAGTTGAGGCCAAGCTCTGAGAGCATTGAATATCGCTCTCAGTTCCAGAATGTTTATCGGGAGAAGAGACTCTTCCCGAGACCATAGACCCTGAGCTTTCAGGGATTTCCAGACCGCGCCCCAGCCCACTAGACTGGCGTCGGTCATGACAATGACCCACTCTGGTCTGCGGAAGCTCATTCCCTGTGACAGATTGTCCAGGGTCAGCCACCAATGGAGTGAATCTCTGGTCTTTTGATCTACTTGAATCATCGGAGACAAGTCTGTATAATCCCCATTCCACTGTCTGCGCATGCACAGTTGTAATGGTCTTAGATGAATTTGTGCAAAAGGAACTATGTCCATTGTTGCAACCATCAATCCTATTACTTCCATGCACTGTGCTATGGAAGGACGAGGAACAGAATGAAGTACTTGACAAGAGCTTAGAAGTTTTGATTTTCTGACCTGTCAGAAAAATCCTCATTTCTAAGGAATCTATTATTGTTCCCAAGAAGGGAACTCTTGTTGACGGGGACAGAGAACTTTTTTCTTTGTTCACCTTCCATCCGTGAGATCTGAGAAAGGCTAGGACGATGTCCGTATGAGCCTTTGCTTTTGACAGGGACGACGCTTGAAACAGGATGTCGTCCAAGTAAGGTACTACTGCAATGCCCCTTGGTCTTAGAACCGCTAGAAGGGACCCTAGTACCTTTGTGAAAATCCTTGGAGCAGTGGCTAATCCGAATGGAAGTGCCACAAACTGGTAATGCTTGTCCAGAAAAGCGAACATTAGGAACTGATGATGTTCCTTGTGGATAGGAATATGTAAGTACGCATCCTTTAAATCCACGGTAGTCATAAATTGATTTTCCTGGAAAGTAGGTAGGATCGTTCGAATAGTTTCCATTTTGAACGATGGTACCCTGAGAAATTTGTTTAGTATCTTTAGATCCAAAATTGGTCTGAATGTTCCCTCTTTTTTGGGAACTATGAACAGATTGGAATAAAATCCCATTCCTTGTTCTCTTATTGGAACTGGATGTATTACTCCCATCTTTAACAGGCCTTCTACACAATGTAAGAATGCCTGTCTCTTTATTTGGTTTGAAGATAATTGAGACCTGTGGAACCTTCCCCTTGGGAGTAGTTCCTTGAATTCCAGGAGATAACCTTGAGAAACTATTTCTAGCGCCCAAGGATCCTGAACATCTCTTGCCCAAGCCTGAGCAAAGAGAGAAAGTCTGCCCCCCACTAGATCCGGTCCCGGATCGGGGGCTATCCCTTCATGCTGTTTTGGTAGCAGTGGTAGGCTTCTTGGCCTGCTTACCCTTGTTCCAGCCTTGCATTGGTTTCCAGGCTGGTTTGGGTTGTGAAGTATTACCCTCTTGCTTAGAGGATGCAGAATTAGAGGCTGGTCCGTTTCTGCGAAAGGGACGAAAATTAGGCTTATTTTTAGCCTTAAAAGACCTATCCTGTGGGAGGGCGTGGCCCTTTCCCCCAGTGATGTCTGAAATAATCTCTTTCAAATCAGGTCCAAATAATGTTTTACCTTTGAAAGGAATGTTAAGCAATTTTGTCTTGGAAGACACATCCGCTGACCAAGACTTTAGCCAAAGCGCTCTGCGCGCCACGATAGCAAACCCTGAATTTTTCGCCGCTAATCTAGCTAATTGCAAAGCGGCATCTAAAACAAAAGAGTTAGCCAATTTAAGTGCTTGAACTCTGTCCATAACCTCCTCATACGAGGATTCTTTACTGAGCGACTTTTCTAGTTCCTCGAACCAGAAACACGCTGCCGTAGTGACAGGAACAATGCATGAAATTGGTTGTAGAAGGTAACCTTGCTGTACAAACATCTTTTTAAGCAAACCCTCTAATTTTTTATCCATAGGATCTTTGAAAGCACAACTATCTTCGATAGGAATAGTAGTGCGTTTGTTTAGAGTAGAAACCGCCCCCTCGACCTTGGGGACTGTCTGCCATAAGTCCTTTCTGGGGTCGACTATAGGAAATAATTTCTTAAATATAGGGGGGGAACAAAAAGTATGCCGGGCCTTTCCCACTCTTTATTTACTATGTCCGCCACCCACTTGGGTATAGGAAAAGCGTCGGGGGGCACCAGAACCTCTAGGAACTTGTCCATCTTACATAATTTCTCTGGAATGACCAAATTGTCACAATCATCCAGAGTAGATAACACCTCCTTAAGCAGTGCGTGGAGATGTTCTAATTTAAATTTAAATGTCACAACATCAGGTTCAGCTTGATGAGAAATTTTTCCTGAATCTGAGATTTCTCCATCAGACAAAACCTCCCTCATGGCCCCTTGAGATTGGTGTGAGGGTATGTCAGAACAGTTATCATCAGCGTCCTCTTGCTCTTCAGTGTTTAAAACAGAGCAATCGCGCTTTCTCTGATAAGTAGGCATTTTGGATAAAATATTTGCTATGGAGTTATCCATTACAGCCATTAATTGTTGCATGGTAATAAGTATTGGCGCACTAGATGTACTAGGGGCCTCCTGTGTGGGCATAACTGGTGTAGACACAGTAGGGGATGATGTAGTATTATGTTTACTCCCCTCATTTGAGGAATCATCTTGGGCAATATCATTATCTGTGGCATTACTGTCCTTACTTTGTTTGGACACTATGGCACAATTATCACATAAATTTAAATGGGGAGACACATTGGCTTTCATACATATAGAACATAGCTTATCTGATGGTACAGACATGTTAAACAGGCTTAAACTTGTCAACAAAGCACAAAAAACGTTTTAAAATAAAACCGTTACTGTCACTTTAAATTTCAAACTGAAAACACTTTATTACTGAATATGTGAAAAAGTATGAAGGAATTGTTCAAAAATCACCAAAATTTCACCACAGTGTCTTAAAGCATTAAAAGTATTGCACACCAAATTTCAGAGCTTTAACCCTTAAATTAACGGAACCGGAGCCGTTTTCAAATTTAACCCCTATACAGTCCCAGCTATATGCTTTGCTGAGACCCAACCAAGCCCAGAGGGGAATACGATACCAAATGACGCCTTCTAGAAGCTTTTTTAGTGATTCTTAGATCCTCACACATGCATCTGCATGCCTTGCTCTCCAAAAACAACTGCGCAGTAATGGCGCGAAAATGAGGCTCAGTCTATAACTAGAAAGGCCCCCAGACTAAAAAAGGTGTCCAACACAGTGCCTGCCGTTTTTTAAACGTTCCCCAAGATTATAATGCCAATTATTAGCTAGAATCTGCATAATATGCCCCAATAAAGCAATCGTTTTAGCCCATAAAAATGTCTACCAGTTTTTAAGCCCTTTTTTAAGCCCTTTATTCTTTTATGTTTGACTAAGAAAATGGCTTACCGGTCCCCATGAGGGGAAATGACAGCCTTCCAGCATTACATGGTCTTGTTAGAAATATGGCTAGTCATACCTTAAGCAGAAAAGTCTGCTAACTGTTTCCCCCAACTGAAGTTACTTCATCTCAACAGTCCTGTGTGGAAACAGCAATCGATTTTAGTTACTGTCTGCTAAAATCATCTTCCTCTTACAAACAGAAATCTTCATCCTTTTCTGTTTCAGAGTAAATAGTACATACCAGCACTATTTTAAAATAACAAACACTTGATAGAAGAATAAAAACTACATTAAAACACCAAAAAACTCTTAACCATCTCCGTGGAGATGTTGCCTGTGCAACGGCAAAGAGAATGACTGGGGTGGGCGGAGCCTAGGAGGGATCATGTGACCAGCTTTGCTGGGACTCTTTGCCATTTCCTGTTGGGGAAGAGAATATCCCACAAGTAAGGATGACGCCGTGGACCGGACACACCAATGTTGGAGAAATAGGATTAATTTAGTTAATAAGAGTTATAATATTTAGATGTATTTAATTAATATTTAAGTTAGGGGGGAATTTAGGGTTAGGGTTAGACTTAGGTTTAGGGGTTAATAATTTTATTATAGTTGCGGCGGTGTAGGGGGGGCAGGATAGGGGTTAATAAATTTATTATAGTGGCGGCGGTGTAGGGGGGCAGGATAGGGGTTAATAGGTATTATGTAGGTGGCGGCGGGGTCCGGGAGCGGCAGTTTAGGGGTTAACATATATATTATAGTGGCGGCGGGGTCCGGGAGTGGCGGTTTAGGGGTTAACATATATATTATAGTGGCTGCGGGGTCCGGGAGCGGCGGTTTAGGGGTTAACATATATATTCTAGTAGCGGCGGGCTCCGGGAGCGGCGGTTTAGGGGGTAATACATTTATTTAGTTGGGGCGGGGTCTAGGAGCGGCGGTTTAGGGGTTAATACGTTTATTAGAGTGGCGGTGGGCTCCGGCAGCGGCAGTTTAGGGGGTAATACATGTATTTAGTTGCGGCGGTGTAGGGGGGGCAGATTAGGGGTGTTTAGACTCGGGGAACATGTTAGGGTGTTAGGTGCAGACATCTCCCATAGATCTCCCATAGAAATCTCCCATAGAAATCAATGGGATGTCAGGCAGCAGCGAACATGAACTTTCACTATGGTCAGACTCCCATTAATTCCTATGGGATCCGCCACCTCCAGGGCGGCAGATTGAAAACCAGGTACGCTGGGCCAGAAAAGTGCAGAGTGTACCTGCTAGTTTTTTGATAACTAGCAAAAGTAGTCAGATTGTGCCGAACTTGTGTGCGGAACATCTGGAGTGACGTAAGAATCGATCTGTGTCAGACTGAGTCCGGCAGATCGAAGCTTACGTCACAAAATTCTACTTTTGCCGGGCAGCCTCGCCACAAATACGTTGCGGAATTCCAGCGTATTTGAGGTTGACGGCTTGATAACTAGAGGCCATGGACTGTCATAAGGTATGTACTGCAAACCATTTACAAAACCTATAATACAAAAACAGAAAGCATTAGGAATATCTCAAGTGGTACTCCTAGATTCACTCTTATATCAAAGAAAGCCAAAATCACTACCTGTGTGGAAAGAAAACTAGTTAAAGATCATATAAATGGACAAATGGAAATGACTTGTATTTGCAAGAATATGGAAAGCAAAATACATAAATAGTAAAAAATATGCTTTTCAGCATTTGCAGATTGCCATTATGTTGACCTTCAAGAAACAAGAAGGTGGCCTGCTAAAGAGATTAAAGCAGACCATTGCCCATACCCTATAGCTAAGGTTAAATATCAAGAATATCCTATATTTTATCTAAACACAGGACACATGACACAAAGGGACTCCCAATTAAAAACAATCGCCTAGATTATGAGTCTTGAGTAAGCCTTAAAAGCAGCGTTAAGCAGCGTTGAGAGGTCCCAACGCTGCTTTTCAAACACCCGCTGGTATTACGAGTCAGGCAGGTACAGGTGTACCGCTCATTTTTTTCCCGTGATTTTAGCTTACCGCAAATCCCCTTACGTCAATTGCGTATCCTATCTTTTTAATGGGATTTTCCTAACGCTGGTATTACGATCACTGGAAAAAAGTGAGCGGTAGACCCTCTCCTGGCAAGACTCCTAACGCATTTTAAAGTCAGTAGTTAAGAGTTTTATTGGCTAACACCGGAACATAAAGCTCTTAACTAAAGTGCTAAAAAGTACACTAAAACCCATAAACTACCTATTAACCCTTAAATCGAGACCCCCCCACATCGCAAAAACTATAATAAATTTATTTAAAGGGACAGTATACTGAAAAATAGTTTTTCGCTTAATGTGTTTACAATTGCTTTTTTACTGCAGAGAAAAAATTTTTATGAAAAATAGCTTTTTATGTTTTTTTGTGTATATTAAAGCTCTGATTTTGTGTTTTGAAGCCACAACCTAATAAAATGGGTTGAGCTTGTAGATATAATCAGATCTCATTACTGTATCACATTGTATACATATACCTGCTTCTTTATCTTATATCTGTCCATAAAACTATCACCAGTACTTGGAGAGAACAATGGAAAATCAACATTGTATTACCTTATCTCTGCTATATCCCACTGGGAGTGTCATTTCTTCTGCTGGTTGTGTTTACAAAGCTTATCTATAGCTGGGACCTGCGGCCACAAACTTTCAGAATAGGTGGGGATACCACATGCTAAATCAATTATTTCAAATACCAATATAAGGATAAAAGAGCTACTTGTAAACAATTTAATACACTCCAGCAGATAGAGTAAATCATTGGGAACAAATTAAAGGGGAGATATTTTTTGAGTAAACTGTACCTTTAACCCCTAATCTGCCGACCGGACATTGCCGCCACTGTAATAAATATATTAACCCCTTAAATCGCTGCATTCCCACCTCGCAAACCGTAGTTACATTTTATTAACCCCTAATCTGCCGTCCCTAACATCGCCGACACTTACCTAAATGTATTAACCCCTAATCTGCTGCCCACAACGTCGCCACTACTATATTAAATGTATTAACTCCTAAACCTAAGTCTAACCCTAACCCTAACACTCCCCTAACTTAAATATAATTTGAATAAATCTAAATAATTTTACTATTATTAAATAAATTATTCCTATTTAAAACTAAATACTTACCTATAAAATAAACCCTAAGATAGCTACAATATAACTAATAGTTACATTTGTATCTATCTCAGGATTTATTTTTATTTTACAGGCAAATTTGTATTTATTTTAATTAGGTATTAAATAGTTATTAACTATTTAATAGCTACCTAGTTAATTACACCTAACACTACACTATAATTAAATTAATTACCTAAACTACCTTCAATTAAATACAATTAAATTAAATAAACTAAAGTACAAAAATAATTACAAATTTTTAAACTAATTACACCTAATTTAATCCCCCTAATAAAATAAAAAAGCCCCCCAAAATAAAAAAATTCTCTACCCTATACTAAATTACAAATAGCCATTAAAAGGGCTTTTTGTGGGGCATTGCCCCAAAGTTATCAGCTCTTTTACCTGTAAAAAAAAATACAATACCCCCCCAACATTTAAAACCCCCACCCACACACTCAACCCTACTCTAAAACCCACCCAATCCCCCCTTAATAAAACCTAACACTACCCCCTTGAAGATCACCCTACCTTGAGCCGTCTTCACCAAGCCGGGCACAAGTGGACCTCCAGACCGGCAGAAGTCTTTATCCGATCCGGCCAGAAGAGGACATCCAGACCGGCAGAAGTCTTCATCCAGGCGGCATCTTCTATCTTCTTCCATCCAGAGCGGAGCGGGTCCATCTTGAAGACATCCGACGCGGAGCATCCTCTTCCATCCGGCGGCGAATGAAGAATGAAAGTTCCTTTAAGTGACATCATCCAAGATGGCGTCCCTTCAATTCCGATTGGCTGATAGAATCCTATCAGCCAATCGGAATTAAGGCAATCAGCCAATAGGATTGAAGTTCAATCCTATTGGCTGATCCAATCAGCCAATAGGATTGAGCTTGCATTCTATTGGCTGATTGGAACAGCCAATAGAATGTGAGATCAATCCTATTGGCTGATTGCATCAGCCAATAGGATTTTTCCTACCTTAATTCCGATTGGCTGATAGGATTCTATCAGCCAATCGGAATTGAAGGGACGCCATCTTGGATGATGTCACTTAAAGGAACCTTCATTGTTCAGTCGCCGTCGGATGGAAGAGGATGCTCTGCATCGGATGTCTTCAAGATGGACCCGCTCTGGATGGAAGAAGATAGAAGATGTCGCCTGGATGAAGCCTTCTGCCCACCTGGAGGTGCTCTTCTGGCCAGATCGGATGAAGACTTCTGCCCCTCTGGACGTCCACTTGTGTCCGGCTGGGTGAAGACGACTCAAGGTAGGGTGATCTTCAAGGGGGTAGTGTTAGGTTTTTTTAAGGGGGGATTGGGTGGGTTTTAGAGTATGGTTGGGTGTGTGGGTGGTGGGTTTTAATGTTGGGGGGGGTATTGTATTTTTTTTACAGGTAAAAGAGCTGATTACTTTGGGGCAATGCCCCGCAAAAGGCCCTTTTAAGGGCTATTTGTAATTTAGTATAGGGTAGGGAATTGTATTATTTTGGGGGGCATTTTTATTTTATTAGGGGGATTAGATTAGGTGTAATTAGTTTTAAAAAATTGTAATTCTTTTTTTATTTTCTGTAATTTAGTGTTTGTTTTTTTTGTACTTTAGTTTATGTAATTTAATTGTAGTTAGTTGTAGGTAATTTATGTAATTAATTTAATTATAGTGTAGTGTTAGGTGTAATTGTAATTTAGGTTAGGATTTATTTTACAGGTAAATTTGTACTTATTTTAACTAAGAAGTTATTAAATAGTTAATAACTATTTAATAACTATCCTACCTAGTTAAAATAAATACAAAGTTGCCTGTAAAATAAATATAAATCCTAAGCTAGCTACAATGTAACTATTAGTTATATTGTAGCTAGCTTAGGGTTTATTTTATCGGTAAGTATTTAGTTTTAAATAGGATTAATTTATTTAATTGTAGTAAATTTATTTAGATGCATTTAAATTATATTTAAGTTAGGGGGTGTTAGGGTTAGACTTAGGTTTAGGAGTTAATAAATTTATGGTTCAGCGATGTTGGGGGCATCAGATTAGGGGTTCATAAGTATAATGTATCTGGCGGCGGTGTCCGGAGTGGCAGATTAGGGGTTAATAATAAAATGCAGGTGGCGACGATGTCGGGGTCGGCAGATTAGGGGTTAATAAGTGTAAGATTAGGGGTGTTTAGACTCGGGGTTCATGTTAGGGTGTTAGGTATAGACATAACTTTTCTTTCCCCATAGGAAACAATGGGGCTGCGTTAGGAGCTGAACGCTGCTTTTTTGCAGGTGTTAGGTTTTTTCAGCCAGCTCAGCCCCATTGTTTCATATGGGGAAATCGTGCACGAGCACGTTCAGCTAGCTTACCGCTACCGTAAGCAACGCTGGTATTGAGGTGAGATGTGGAGCTAAATTTTGCTCAACACTCACTTTTCTGAGGCTAACGCCGGCTTGCAGAAAACTCATAATACCAGCGTGTTCTTAAGTGAGCGGTAAGAAAAAAGGCTTGTTAGCACCGCACAGCCTTTACTGACAAAAATCTGTAATCTAGCCAAATGACACTCGGATAGAATTTTGGGAAGGGGCTAAAGAGGAAGAATACAGACTAACAGGAGGAGTTGAAACATATAATGAAGTAGTGTTTGTACTATTAAACAACTATTTCAGAATGGTGGATGCTGGATTCACCCAGATGAGGGATTTCAACTTTTTGAGAAGCTTCAACTTGAAGTAGCAGTTCTGCAGACAAGACATCTGTGGGAACAAGCATTACATACAGAATGGAATAACAAAGGCATTAATTAGATGTTTTTACATCTAAAGGAATGGGAACATGTACATGGCCTATATATCCTGATTTTCTAAATACAACATATCAAAGCCACTCATGTAAAGGAAAGAATAATCTTTGTAATATAACAGTTGAAAGTTTGATAGCAGCAGGAACGTGTAACCCAAACATAGATGCTGATGGGTACTGATGTACACCCTGTTCTTTTAATTTTAATCTAATTATTTGAAGTGGCAGCCACTACTTTGTTGTACTGCCTGGGTCCTGGAGAGTAACAAAACAACAAATTATTTAAGGCAATTATGTTGCTTACTCCCTGTTTCAGAAATGTCTTACTGACAGTAAGCATTATCTAGTGAATATAGTAACAGAAGGTATACGCTCGCATATGGAAGTAAAACTAGCATCAGATGATATACCATGTAAATATGCTACCTTCATAAAACAAAATATTGCAGATATGACTTATGATGAAACTGTATAGGGAACTAATACATTAAGGACTAGAGCACTAGCTTAACGTGTGCCCGTAAAGGGGCAAAATAAGGGGCACGTTAAATAACCAGCCATTACAAGTGGCTGGTTAATGTTTCCGCGAGCTTACGGTTTCACTTTGCACTTATTGCAATTAACTAGAGGTCAAACTTCTGGTTAAAAGTTAAAATATGCCCCAATTGCCCCCAAAATACAGAGTACAGTGCATTAGCATATAAAATAAAGATGAGCATTTTTATTTAAAAAAAAACAAAACTGCACAAAGCAGTTGTAAGGGGTTAAAGTTAGGGGATGTGGGGTGTTAGAAAAAACAGCACTAAAATGCCTATACATAGAAATTATTGGGGCTATTTTCACATTAAGGGCTAGATTACAAGTGAAGCACTTTTTTCCCGTTTCCAGGAGTACAATAATTAGTGAGCCATTACAAGTTGCTGATTATTGCTACTGCGAGCTTGTGGTAGCAATTAGCACTCTGAAAATTAACCAGAGATTATATCTCTGGTTAATTTTCTAAAAGTGCCCAAATGCCCTCAAAATAGAGGGCATTATAGTTTTTTATTTAAAAAAAATAGCATTTTTTTTTAAATAAAAAAACTGCACTAGGCAGTTTTGGAGCTTTAAAGTGGGTGGGAGTGGGGTGTTAGAAATAAAACAGCACTGAAAAGTGCCTTTACATTACGGTCTGCCCATCGCTGCGCTACTTACCTCTCCGCTACGTGAGGTTCTGATGCCGCCTGTGACAGCATCAGAATGAGGCTCCCATAGAAGCCTATGGAAGCGCCCTCTCGTGATCACAATGCTTCCCAGCAATGTGAATTTGAGATGTTCTCATTGTGTGCGCGGGTGTTACAAAGTGGAGCTCAAATTTCACATTAGTTAAAGCAATATTTTGCTCTCCACTTGTAATCTGGCCCTATATATATATATATAAATATATATATACAGTATATACAGTATGTGTGTGTGTTTATATCTGTATATACACATATAAACACAATATATATGTATATATTCATATACATATGTATTTATTTATTGCTGCCAAACACTGGGCGATTTGCCCCCTGCACTGCGCTAGAGCGCTTGGCATCCAGGAAATGTCAATGCAAGGTCACGTTCGCAGAGTGCCAAACTTGTAATTTACATGCGTTGGTATTACTGATTCGAGCGCAAATATTGAGCTTTTTTTATAAACTAGCCCTAAATATTTAATATGTTTTTATTGACTATGTAATTCCTTATATGTGTTATAAAGAAGGTAAAACAAATCAAAGGGGGTAAACTAGGGATGGGCGAATGTGTAAATGTTTGAATTTCGAATGTAGAACGAATGTTATTACCGAAATTCGAATTATAAATCCGAACGGATATTCTTAAAAATTCTATAATCGAATGTTATTTACAGTTTTCAAATGTCACTTTCGAATTCGAATGTTTATAATTATATCGAATGTCCACATTCAAAATTTCAAATTTAACTTTCTATTTAACAAATACTATTCAGAAGTTCAATAGTTCATGTGGTAGGGCGGGAATCTAGTAAATGGATACATAATAGATACAAATATATCATTTTGAATGTTTCTATATAGAATATTGCATAATTCGAATATTACATTTAAAGAAAGCATTAGAAATACTATTAAAAACATATAAATTAAAAATTTTCGAATTCGTATATTGCATAATTCGAATATTACATTTAAAGGAAAAGCATTAGAAATACTTTAACAATCTAAATTCGAATTTTTCGAAAATAATATTTTCGAATGTAATCATAAAATTCGAAACTGAACATTCGAAAATCGAATGTTAGAATGTTATGTATACATTCGAAATTCGATTTGAACGAACTAATGTGTTAAAATTCGTGGCGTTTTTCGAATGTTGCGAAACATTCGCCCATCCCTAGGGTTAATGTCTAATGCTAAAATTCTTATATCTACTGTGCATTTATTAAAGGCACAGTCTAGTCAAAATTAAACTTTCATGACTCAGATAGGGCATGCAATTTTAAAAAACTTTCCAAGTTACTTTTATCTTTAAATTTGCAATTCAAATTTGCTTTTTGGTATTCTTAGTTGAAAACCAAACATAGTGAGGCTCATATGCTAATTTCTAAACCTTTGAAGTCCACCTCTTATCTGAATGCATTTAACAGTTTTTCACAGCTAAAGAGCATTAGTTCATGTGTGCTATATACATAACATTGTGCCCACGCCCATGGAATTACTTATGAGAGGGCACAGACAGATTGGCTAAAATACAAGTCTGTCAAAAACTGAAATAAGGGGGCAGTTTGCAGAAGCTTAGATACAAGGGAATCACAGAGGTAAAAAGCATATTAATATAACCGTGTTGGTTATGCAAAACTGGGGAATGGGTAATAAATGGAGTATCTAGCTTTTTAAATAATAAAAACTCTGGAGTAGACTGTCCCTTTACGTGATGCAGTATCTGTTGTAAGTCAAATATCTTGTATGAATGAAGAAGAATTACGAAAAAGAGTAATGATCATATGGTAACCTTAATGTAAGCAGCAATGTCAGAGTTCACAATGTTAGATTAAAAGTTAAAAGTTGTAACAATACTAAATTATTTGACTTCTACGAGACTGACATTGCAAAGAAGACAAATTGATACAACCTTATTAAATTTTACTGATATTTCTATGAAGTTGGGTTTAACGAATAAGCAAACAGATATTATGGTGATGCATACTTCAAAATCTATTATTTATAATGAACGCTAATGAAAGCAAATGCGATCACTTGAGCTCAATTGAAGTTAACGAGCTTCGGGTTAGCGTAACTTCAGAGCTCTGGCTAACTGTTTTGCAAAACTAAAAAGTCTCACTAAGCACATCAAAAATACATTACAAAGTGCAGTTACACTCATTGGCCCCTAGTTATCAAGCCGTCAACCTCAAATACGCTGGAATTCCGCAGCGTATTTGTGGCGAGGCTGATTCGTCTTAGTTATCAAGCCCTAGATACCGGCAAAAGTAGAATTTAGTGACGTAAGCTTCGATCCACCGGACTCAGTCCGACACAGATCGATTCTTACGTCACTACAGATGTTCGGCACACAAGTGCGGCACTATCTGACTACTTTTGCTAGTTATCAAAAAACTAGCAGGTACGCTCGGCACTTTTCCGGCCCAGCGTACCTGGTTTTCCCGGAGCCCACCGCCACTATAATAAATATGTTAACCCCTAAACCGCCACACCCAGACACCGCCGCCACCTACATTATACCTATTAACCCCTATCCTGCCCCCCCATACCGCCGCCCTCTATAATAAAGTTATTAACCCCTATCCTGCGGATCCCGGACCTCGCCGCAACTAAATAAATAGTTTAACCCCTAAACCGCCGCTCCCGGACCCCGCCGCAACCTATATTAAACTTATTAACCCCTAATCTGCCCCCCCACACCATTGCCACCTATAATAAATGTATTAACCCCTATCCTGCCCCCCCTACACTGCCGCCACTATAATAAAATTATTAACCCCTAAACCTAAGTCTAACACTAACCCTAACACCCCCCTAACTTAAATATTAATTAAATAAATCTAAATAATATTTCTCTTATTAACCAAATTAATCCTATTTAAAACTAAATACTTACCTTTAAAATAAACCCTAATATAGCTACAATATAAATAATAATTATATTGTAGCTATCTTAGGATTTATTTTTATTTTACAGGCATCTTTCAATTTATTTTAACTAGGTACAATAGCTATTAAATAGTTATTAAGTATTTAATAGCTACCTAGCTAAAATAAAGATAAATTTACCTGTAAAATAAAAACTAACCTAAGTTACAATTACACCTAACACTACACTATACTTTAATAAATTATTCTTATTTAAAA